>NC_136510.1:106011946-106611946 GCF_053919585.1 Euprymna scolopes | reverse complement strand
TTATTTTTCTACATAGTCACCACCATTCTCAATACACTTTTGCCAGGAATTCAATGGCGTATCTTTGCTTCTGACACACATCCATGACAAGTGTTACTTTCTTGGTGTCACACCATCAATATATACAACAGATGCAAAATTCAGGCCATGAATGCATAAGTTTAGTCATCATAACAATGCTACCTCCCCTGGTCAAGTTGGGCTGAATAAAAAAAAATAATAGGAGGCATTACTTTTGGAACACTTCTTGTATTTACAGGGGACGAGGGATTAACATTATTTTTCCCAATGTTTTAGTTTGATTTGATCGAATTGTTTACATTATGAAAAGTTTTATTTATCGCAAAATGACGTAATGATTGTTCATTTGTTTTAAACACTTGCAATACCAATAATATACTTTGTCTTTAACGTGTCTTTTATATGTTATCGTAAATGTTTTTGCTGTCCTGTTTATTATTTATTACTATTATTATTATTAAACGTTTCCGTTGCTAATCGTTCTCTTTTGCGTTTTCTGTTTACTATTCTTTTTACGCTTGCTTTTACTTTTACGGGTCTGTGTGTTCTTATCAATGTTCTTACATATACGTGTGGGTGTGTATGCTCTTACGTATGTTACGTGTAGTTCACTGTTATGTGTGTGTGGGTATGTGTGTGTTCTTATCCTTACACCGTTTTTTGCCTTGAAAGTCTTCAAGACGTGTATGTGCAAATGTATAATGCGTACATACCTGTTGCCTTGGCCAGCGGATGATATCTTCTTGGACGCTGGTCTGCCATCTCATTGGGAAGTGGTCACTGCAGACAGATGCATTAATGACAACAAGATGGACTGAAGCTTCAATCTTTTATTAAAGGCAAGCCTATATCTCGGACCCTGATTGTCGGAGAGCCGAATCTCCTGTCTGCATTCTCTGCTGCCCAAAACCAACTCTCAGCCCATGTGGTCGTCAACCGGAAGCCTACGACCATAATTCACGTGTCACCCCTAATTTCCAGTCCATTCTCTAGGTTGATGCCTGTCAAACCTAACATTTTGTGACCCTGCCAACTTACTGATGGGAAATGAAAATATACTTACATAACTTTCTATTTCTAAAACTACCTAGATAGCAATTAAGCTGGGATTCCCAATACTACATCTATATCAGATGTGAATTGCACAGTGGCCATGGCGACACAAACTTTTTTCATGAAATTCAGCAAATTTTCTAATTTCCAACAAACTTTGACTGATTATGTGGCCATTCGACCTACACAAAAATATTTGCTACCGCTGTTTTGAAGTTTTTAGATATAAAAATAATTTTTTTAGTCATACGTATAATAATATATCCTCATCCCCATAAATTCAAACAGAAAAGTAAAACTAGACAAAGTATTTGGTGTAAAAAGATAACAACTTTCTAAAATATCAATTTGTGGAAACGATTTTAAGATCACAATTTATTTCGGTTATTTTTTTGGTTCCCCTGACAAAGGAGGGATTGGACCTAGTAATTCACTTCCGTTCTTTTGTTCGCACTTTTCTCAATAATCATGCCGTGGATCTTAAAATTTTGCACAAACATTAGTCATGGTAAAAGTAAATTTTTGCCAGAACAGATTTTCCTGGATAACTCTGGTTGCCCCCCCTAAGGGCCATTATAGGGGTAAAATTCTTGCAAAATCATTTGTTCGCTCACAGCTTTCTCAATAACCATGCTGTAGATTTTTTTTTTTAATTTTGCGCAAACATTAGTCATGATGAAAGTAAATTTTTCACTCATAGAGGAGGAACCCTCGCATGCTTGGCTTGTTTTTCCTTTGTGTGTTCCAAATGTTGATCAGTAATTGTTTTAAAATTGTTTTCTGAAATGCAAGAATAACGAGTGCATTACTTTTGTATTGTTTGAACTATTCGCATCTTGGTATCTTTACAACGTTTCAGGTGCCTATTTTCAAACTTGAGAGGTTGAACCAAATTCCAATCTGCACTTTAATTCATACCGATAGATTATTCTCATTCTATCAGCCATGGCTGAGTAGAAATGTTAATTTCTTTATTTTCATCATAATTCATGTGGTTTCAGCAGCTTTGTAACTCGTGCTTCTCTCATTTTGTCATTAAACCTCACATTCATGAGTGATGTTTCTGACAAAGAGGGAAAATTTACTGTTTCCTTGGTTGGAATCTATTCATATAACACTTAGTTTTTGACCTTTTTAAATGTATTTTACTTCTTTACATCAAGTGGCTTAATGCTTTGTCTGGAGCGATTTTCATAAAAAAATACTGGGCGCTTCTACACTATCAGAACAAAATTTTGGAAATCGTAATACTAAATTTCACACAAAAACAATTGTATCTATGTATTCCTTGTATTTTTAAGATGATTATATCCAAAAATTTTGAAAATCGATAAGGTTGAAGATTATTTATTAAAGAAATTAGAATTTCAAGAAAACAATTGTATTGTCTTATGTAAGACGTAGGAGAGTTTAAAAAGGAGGTAATTTTCAGTTTCGATTTAAACAAGATGGTCGCAATTTTTCACCTGCTAACAATTTTTTTTTTTTTTTTATAATTCAGTAATATTTAGGTAATTTCGACTGCATAATTTGGGAGCTAACATTGTAATTTATTAGAATTGATAAAAAAAAAATCAGAAACCCTTGTTTTTTTTTTTTGTTTTGTTTTGTTTTGTTTTTTTATCTAGACTCCACTTATCGACTACAAAATTTCGCTCTGATAGTATAGAAGTGTTAAATATTAATTTTTTTTCTTAAAGCAATGATTCAAAAAAATATATTACAGTATTTATTAAATTTTTACAGGCATCACTAAATCCACTTCAAATTATCTTTTTAATCACATAGCGTATATATGATTCTGTCTATATTGCAGTTATTGTGAATGTTTAGATATGAAATTAAATCCTAAATCAAAGCTGAATTAGCTCGTCTTATTTGACTTGTGAAACCTTAGAGTTTCGAAGATCTCTGAGAAAAACTGACGTTGTTAGTGAGTCTATATACATACAAGACGAACCATCTAAAATCCGAGATTCTAATTTTCTCTTTAAAACCTCTTTGGAATTATAAAACGAATGTGAATTTAATCAATGAGAAGTTGCTATTGATTTGTAATCCCCTTTCTTTTGTGTAAATGACATGGTATCTTCTGTTTGTACACGTGTTTATTCTCAAAGCGAATTACATTTGGCTGGAAGTATTTTTAGCGTTTGAACTTGTAAGTTTTCAGAGAATTTCTCTTGTCGCAGTTGCCAATATATTTTCGCAGCTGAAAAACAAAAATCACTTTGCAATTCCACACGTGTAAATAATTGCTTGTTTGAATGAGAAATTGAAGTTGTCTCTTTTGAATGTAATTGCTGTCAGTTAATTGATGTTCATTTCCATTCAGATTTGAACAAACATTTTAATCTTTTGCACAAAAAGATTTTATATTTTTACTAATAAAATAATTTTAGCAAAAAAAAAAAAAAAAAAAAGATTATACAATGTCATGACTGTAAAATGTTCTGGAAAAGATGCTGTGTCAGCTGAACAACTTGAAGATAAAAACAAATTTTAAAGTAAAACTCTTTCATTTATTTTAAGATCCCCCCCTTTTTAAGTTGAGTCTTAAATTGTTTTATAGAGGACTTTTTTACTGCAGGAATTTTATGGCACTTTTTGATAATTTTGGGTGCTTATTTAGAATTACACTTAAAAAATAAAAAATACATAAAATTTTATAATGGAAGGAAAATGTCATATTCCAAAATATTTAAAATAAAAATTTAAGATTTTTAGTGATTTTAAAAATGTATCCATTATAAGGCTGATTTTCATCTTGATATTTCGAATTGAGTTGTCTTATTTATTCAGCATGGCTGATCAAATTCTTACGCCTCATTTTGTTGTAAAATTTGATTTTCTTAGATTCATTGTGTGTAACCCACGTTTTATCTTTTTGTCATGTGCTTTGTTTTGTCTAATTGTATGTATTAACTTGGGTGATTAGAAATTTCTATTTCCAACAATTTAAAAAAAAAACTGACTTAAAATGAATTCCAAAAATATGAACGCATTTAATAGATTAGTTTTATTTGGCTCATAGATGATATTTATTTTTTTTTACTCAATCTTTTTTCAAGTAATCACAATCGTTTGTATTTTATTTTTTTTTTATTTACATTTTTTCTGAAGTTGATCTGTCTATTTGTCAGTCTATTTATATTTGGATGAATTTTCTTTTCTTGTGAAAGATCATGTAAGATTTCTTAGTATTTATTTTAATTACTTATTCTGCTTCACATCTTGGAGCATTCTTTTGCTTGAAGCTTTGAAGACCCGTTTTGTTATGAGTTACTATCTTGATTTTAAGGTGATTTGCTATTTTTTTATTTTATTTTTTATTTTTAGGTTTTGTGAATTTAACTTTTAATAGCAAAATGCAAACATTTGTCACTATTAGAAACATTTCCAGGGAAACACTTTTCATGGGGTTAACAATAATGAAAGCATGTGAACAATTATTGATTGCAAATTGTTGATTTTGAAAAAAAATCAAGAGAATTTAAGATAATGTTGAAAAATATGCACATTTTCGATAGGTCATTGTTAGTATCCTAGGCAAACAATCTAATTGCTCTGTGGTCATAATTTCTTGAATGATATAAACATCCATTAATTGCTTAAAGTTGTTTAAAAATGAAATCGTTTTTTTATGAAAATAAAACTACTTGATTAGTTTACATCATTTTTGGAAAATAGTGTTTTCGTTTTGTTATGGGTACAAAAAACCAAAGATTTTTTTTTTTACTCTAATTTCTATCTTAACCCTCCATAATCATAAAAGTATAAAATGAGGTACCAAAAACTTTGTTTTTCCTTTCAAATATTTTTCACCTGCCACAATGTGTACTTGAGAAAAAGTACACACCCTGCAAAAGAGGAAGCAATGTTTATTCATAAGACGTCATGTTTAGAAGAGAAGTTATTTCTGTCACACAAGTGCTTGCATCTATCATCAGTTCCCACAACAAAAACATGTATTGAGGCATCAGTATCTTATAAAAAAAAGATGGCAGCTAATAAGAAAGTCTTAAAATAAAATAAAAACTACTTATTTTTATGAAAATGTACAGTCTTCAAAGAATTTATGATTATCAAAGTACCGCAGTCAACTAAAATTGGATCAGTGAAACTATTCGTACTTCAACTCCTACGAGACAGCAAATGGGGCCTACAGTCTTTAACTAAGTCAAACATTGGGTAAAAAGATCAAGTCTTCAATTTACACCATTTTCAACAAATCCTTGTTATTGAAATGGGGAGGTGAGCTTAAAACGAAAACTGACTAGAATTGATTAACCAAAAAGTTGAAATATGCTCACTTATATTGAGCTGAAAATGTCATTCATTGATCAACGGAATGAATCATTTGCATAATTGGATGTGTCTCACTTCGCTGCCCTGGGTGTCTGTCTACAACTGCATGTTTGAGATAGCTATTGTCTTTTTTCCACTGCACATATAGCATACAAGTTTGGCAGCTGTTATCACCAGGGGAAGTAATTCATTCATTGTTAATATCCGCTCCATTATAAGTACTCTGGCCAAAAAAAATGTGACTATTTAAAAAAATAAATTAAAATAATTGAGACCCCCCCCTCCTAGAGGGGAATTATAAAGAATCAATAAATTTAAGAGCTTTTTGTAATCTATAATATAAAGGACAGTTGTCTGTATATCCAGTTAAAAATCAAAAACTACAAAACAAAGACCCACAGAGTTTGTATATTCTTGATCAGCATTGCCTTTGATGAATATGTAAAATTTGGAAAAAGTTATGATCTGGTGGTCAACTGGGCTAGGTTTTGTTAGCGGCATGGGGGGGTATGTTATATTAATTTGAAAATAAAATGCCAGCTCATTCTTGAGAAATCTATATAAAGGAGTTGTGTGTGTAGCTAGAGAGGAATGGGCTGTGGAGGAGAAAGAGAGATAGAAGTTTTAACAGAAATAGGTTACACTTTTGTCCTAGACAATGCCAAGTATCCCTGTTAGTATAAGTCTAAAATGTACTTTTCTCACTGTTGCATTTATACATTGTCTACATTAGTTACATTTTCAATATTTTTTATGCGTTCTTGTTTTCTAAGCAACCCTGTGATCTCCCCTCTTTCTCTCTTGAATAGATGTTTGACTTGGCCTTTTTGTGTAACAAGAAAATTCGCCATAACCGTTTCTATTATACTGTATATTTCACTTTCGATTCTCTTTCCTTTGCCCTCTTTTTTATTTACTATTGTTCTCTTCTTTCTGACTATATATACTCTACTGTTTCTTTTGATTTTTGTTCATGACAAGTTTATTTAAAATCGATTTCTGTATAAATAATTATTTCGTATTGGTATTCAAGTATTGTGATAATAACAGTGTTTTGTTAAAGTTGGACTCTTACTTGCGTAACCCACAAAGTATTGTTAGTGCAATATTGATTATTTCCATGAGAAAAGAATTGTAGAATGATATTGATTGTTTGCGGACCACTTTAGGTTTCCATAAAAATCATATTAGATTAATTGTTCTTGAAACTTAACAAAATAAAACTTTTAATCGCTATCATTTTTAGAATTGAACATTTGATTTGTATTCAAGCGGCTGATTAAATCCATTTATTTTTTAAATAGTTAAAAAGATGCTTTCATTTCTGTTTCCGCATCATTTTAAAAAAAAAATTAACTTTAGCCATTCAATAGGATGCAGTTCAACTACTTACCAAGCTGAAACAACAAAAGAACTGATAGCAAAAATACGTTTAGATAAGAGTATGAGAAATACGAGTACTATCTTTTAATGCCTTATCGGTGTTCATTTCTATCATTATATTTGCTTTATTTTAAACTTTATCTTTTTGAATTGATCCATTATTTTGCATTTATCTATTTAGTTATGTTGTAAATTTCCCTTTAAATTTTAAAATATGTCATATAATTATTTCCACAGCCGAATCAATGTCACAGAACACAAGAGCCAAGAAAGCCAACGAGCCGGAAGTCCAAGCCTCAAGTTTCGCCCTCATTTGGGCTCATCAGTTAGACACATCTGGACTTAGGATTTGAAACCTGCAAGAGGCTCGGGTTTCAAATCCCGAGTCCGGATGTGTCTAACTGATGAGCCCACATGAGCGCGAAACTCGAGTCTTGGACTTTCGGTTCGTTGGCTTTCTTGGCTCTTGTTTTTTGCGATGTTGATTCGGCTGTGGAAATGATTATATATTCTCTCACACTTTCTGAACATTTATATGTATATATATATATGAGACATCATCGTCATCAGTTTAACACCTGTTTTACGTGCTTTAGACAGTTTGGAGAAATTGACCGTCGAACTAACCTATCTCTGGCGGCCAGGTCTATCCCCTTTTCCCTCAAGCCTATTTTCATCATTTCCTTCCATGTTTTTATTGGAACTGTGAACTGGACCTGCTATCTCAACAGTTCTACATCTACTTAACCCCAAAACTCTCATTCTTTCAACGTGACCATACAATCAAAGTCTCCTGTTTTGCACACATCTCCTTATAATCTCCAAATTTAATCTTTCTCTGATGTCATCAAAACTAAGCCTGTCTTTAACACTATCCTTACACATCCATCCTCTCATTCTTATAATTTCACTCCATGCAACACATGTTCTCAGCCATCACTGGCCGTAGTTGAATATATGTATACTAACTGGATTACGCATCCAACGGGAGTTAGAAATGCTGGAAAACAATTGGAACCTTTGTCGTGTGTGATGCGGTTGGGATAAAGGACATCTACTTGTCTAGTGTATCATGACTAATTATTTGTGCCACATTTTTGTTTTATTCTTTATGTAAATAATCTTTGCCCTCCCCTGTAAAAAATTTAAAGCTAGAACTTTCTAATTACTGCTATTGCAAATAACTTTTCTTTCTTCCTCTGTGTGCCTAAGATCCAAATGAACTTCCATGAATAGTTTCTTTCCAAGAACTTCCCATCTTGGGAATGCAATGCTAGGAAACTATTTCTCTGCTGATTACAACATAGTCATCTTTAAGTCCAATGTTAACAAATATTTTTAATCAAATTCTGCCCTTTCTACCTCTTGTTTCCAAACGTTTCATAGTATTGTTTATGATCCAATTGACAATCTGTTAATATTTTTATCTTCATTGTTTTTTTGTTTTTTAAGTGGTACTCATGAGTATAAAAAAACTTATCAAGAAGTAAAAATAAAAATTCTTATAAAAAATGATTATGATCAAACATAACAGCAAAAGGAAAACAAACTGTTTAAAAAAAGTGTTTTTAGTCGCATGCAAGCGACTCTATAAGTCACTTCATCGGTCCGTAACACTTTTGTGCTTGGCCTTTTTGGTTAAGATCAAAGGTCTGTTGTTAATAGATGGTGTTCTTAGCTTTTTAAGCTTTTCTTGGCCTTTTGGACAGGATCAAAGTGTACCATTTTATTATCTTTTTTGTTTTTACACGTCAATAAAAAATGTTTTAAAAACTGGGAGTTAAGTAGGACGTCCCCCAATATGAAAGGGTGAATGCGGTATTATGGTGAAAGAAGATACTAGCTGGGAGAAACTTTTGATTTTGTTTAGTTCTGGAGTGACAAGGATGACCAACGACCTCCAAAATCCCCCCCTTTTGAGTTGGCCATATGCCTAAGTTTTTTGTTCATCGTTGATTTTGACTGTATTTTTAACATGAATAAAAGATTTAATATCTCAAAGTGTAGTATCTGTTCTTACTACATGCTGTACTTATGTTTGTAACTTTGTGATATAAAGTGGGGGATCACTTTTCTGTATTAATTTAATGTAAAATGATCACCCAATTTACAACCAGTCAGTCTCAAAGCCATAAAGTCATTCTCCAGATCATTCAAGTTGTTTTTGAAGGATTCCAGTTATTTTTTAAGCATTCAAGTCATTCTTAAAGTCATTCAATTCCTCCTTAAGTTAATTAGTCATCCTTAAGTTCATTAAAGTCATTCTAAGTCATTTACTTTTTATTTAAGTCATTTCAGCCCATTTTTCGGTCATTTTAGTTTATCTTTAAGAATTTCATGTCAACCCTACATTCACGCATTCATTCATTACATGAGAGCACGCGACTAATGGCTATCGGCCTTGTTATTTTTAAGAAAATAGAAACTTTGGTTCATGGCTGAGTGAATCGTTAGAAGCAGGTTTGCTGCAGTGGATGCTGATAATTTCTCCTAGTACTGTTGGTTTAATACATAATCTTTATCACATTTGACACACTGGTTCCCGTCAGATCACCAAAGTTAAACAATGATGAGCCTGGCCAATACCAGATGGGTGACCATTTGGGACTTGCAGGTGCTGTATGTGCTCTCCACTTATCTCGGCATTGTTTCCAGTCGTCCTGGATTTCTGGCCACTGGATTTGAGCAGTGCTGATTTGGGAGAGGTGTGGTTGGGATTGCACAATCCTTGTCACACAATTACATGCGCAGCTGCCCTTGCAGGGTATCCTTTGTCTTTCGAGACTGAACGGAGGCATCATTCATTTATGACCTGTACTGCAATATAATCGCTAAGTAAGAGTTGGTGCTGAAAGCAGGAATAGAGCTGCTGCTGCTAGTGTTGTCGGTCATTATGTATCGCTATATCACTTGAAACAAGTTCAGCAATATACATTGGGTGTAATAAAATTAAGAGATGGGTGATTTGATGAGTAAATTTAAAATTACAGCTAATTAAAATAGATTTTTTTTTCCTATTTCAAATATAACCCAATTCCAAATGTGAATATTTTAGCATATATTTTGTGTAGTAAAATATGAGAAAAAGACTTAGAGAAACAAACGTTGATTAACTTGGCTTTGGTATGAATCAATGTTTTAATATGAGTGAAGTTATTTTAAAAATGAAACAGAAAAGGAGTACAAATGTTTGCCTTTTAATATTTTTTATGTTTTTGAATTAATAAAACTAGCAAAAATATGCGACCATATCTTGTATGGTTTTGATAGTTTTGCACTATCCTCCTCTCGCTCAAAAAAAGAGGTGGTAATACTTGGGAGGATGGTATTATACTGAATGAGATATATATGACATTGCCCCTCCTTCTTAAGGAGAGTGTAATGTCTGGGAGAATGATATTATAAAAGATTCAATATACCTAACCCTCTAAATTAAGCATTTAAAGTGATATATCCCTGAAAAGGACATTTGTTTGAGGTAGCTGAGTAGTTTTGGCTACAGTAATTGAGTACTACAATCTAATGAGTCGCTTTAATGAATGGTTGTTTGTAGTATTAGTTTGTAAGATACTTAAGCTTTAGGCTTTCAGCATATCTTTGACCGTAACATTTAGGCTGCTATACCTATCTATATTTGTGGCTTACAACAGCCAATTATGTTTTTCTGAGGAGGAACCCGGATGTATTCAATATTCATCAGGTAGATAACACAGTGTAAATAACAGTAAGTAGTATAGTAACTAGTGTTGGGTTGATTAATCGGAATCAGAACTTTTGGGGGTATTGGAATCAGAAAAACTTGTACCTATTTTCCAATGCCAAAAACGACTCCTTTTATTATCTTTTTGATTTAATTTTGGTTTAAGAAAAATTTTCCACTGCTGGTAGTAATAAAAATTTATTGGTTTAAACTTCCAGTAAAACTTATATTTATAGATCACCCCTCATAAGTGTTTACGTTTGAAAAAATATATGCACATTTAAGATGTTTTTTTTTTCTTACGGTAATCGAGACAAAATAAACTTTTTATAGTTAAATATTTAGATTTATAAAGAATTGGAATTGGCAATTGTATTGGAATCAGGGAATTCAGTAAGGAATCGGTAATTGTATCAGAATCTGAAAAAATATTGGAATCGACCCATCACTAATAGTAACCTGAATTACACGTTAAAATAGGACCATAATAGAATTATTAGTATAGTTGGCTTCAGACAGACATATACCAAATCTCCATTATTAATGGGTATGAAAAGAAATCTTACATAATTATCACGTCATGTACATTTTTTTTTTTATGGCACTCGACATCACACCATTTATGGTTGTAATAAGCAATTAATTCAAAAATTTTGTAGTCAATGTATAAAGAGGATAATGTTTCTCAATACACTTCTGACAATCGGATGCCCAGTGAAATTGCAGTAAAATATAAAAATAAGCCAGTTATTGTTATAAAGCTATCTGAAAGAATATTGAGTATTTTTTGTGTAAGATCTTGTCTTGAATTGATTCTGTTCAGATTTTGATTGGTTGATTCTATCTACTATTAAAGTCACTTTGTGTGTTTGTGTGTGAGAGAGAGAGAGAGGGAGTTCCTTCCTCCCTTATAGGTTCCAATACGCCTATCTTTTGAAAATTTCACACAAAGGTAATTTATGTCTGGCAGTGTTCTTAGATATGTTTTGTACAGAAATTCATCCAATAAGCATCGAAAAAAATAAAACATAGTCGTTCTTCTATTATAGATAAAAATAATTTTTACAGAATATTTTACATTACGCAGGCCAGTGTAACGAAAAATATTCCCCTGTAAAAATTCTTGTTTTATTTATAACATAAAACTGTTTAAGATGGTCAAGCCTAAATGTCAGCTGACGTGATATTGTAAACAGACAGAATTTGATGAATAGCATTATTTTTATTTTATTTTTATTTTTTTGTGACTTAGTCCTTTGTGCAAATTATTCCTTGTAAAATAAAATAATCAATAGAGGATTGATTCTATAATACATATGCAATCTGCCTAAGTTATGTTTAAGCGTATTGTACGACCGGGCAACGTCAGGCAGCCAGCTAGTTCCTTTCTCATCTGTAAGGAATGTTCTTTTAAAGTTGCGATCTTTATTTCCTGCGCGTCTTTAACAACCTGTCAGCTTAATAAGCTGTTCATTATAAGCTGTCTCGTATGTTCACGTTGTGTACTCTTTTCATACTGTGAACTGAGGTCTGTTGTAATTTTCTGTTAAGGTATATCTCGAGGGGCAAAGAGATTGATGAAAATAAAAATATCTTTTTCAATTTTAGAATGTCTGAAAATAATTGGATTTTTTTCTCTTCTCCATTTTATTTGGTACTTCATTAATTTTAAGCAAGATTTTATTTTATTTATAAATTTTTTTAAAAGATTTTATGGAAACACGATTTCAAACGAGTTTTTTGTTATTTATAGCTTAACTCTTTTGCTATATGGGGAGCAGATGAAATCACTGAAAATTGTATTAACGTTTACTGCACAAAACTGATTTACTTCATTCCATCCATAGCCTTGGGCCTCTGGAGGGGCATAGGCCATCTACAACTTTGTAGATGCTTTTGTAGCAAGGAGTTTTTTTACAGGGTGAGAGTGCTGGCCCCACGTCCAACCTTCCCAGAAGGTACATACAGCGCCTCGCCTTCCCAAATGGTCACCCATCTGGTACTGGCCAGGCTCAACATTGCTTAACTTTGGTGATCTGGTGAGAACCGGTGTGTCAACGTGATTGTGCCGTACCTGATTTACTTCATTGCTTTGAAAAAAAAAAAAAAAAAAAAAAAAAAATCTCTCTCATCTGTCAGAAAAGTGGATCTACCTCCAGTGACTCCCTAACAACATGCTAACCCATTTGTAATTTATTTTTTAAAATTTTATTTTATTTTATTTATTTATTTTTTTTACACATATTTCATCAAGTTCCTACAAGTGCAAGTATCACAAAATTTTGGTGGTAAATATAAAACAAAAAATAAACAAAAACTTAGCAACATAAATAAATATATCGACCTTGATTAAGAGCAGATCGAAGGCTCCTGCACTGAGATGTACAAGAGGATATCCCTCCTTTCTCTGGATTCTTCCACTTATCGTTAATCCTCCTGAGTTTTTAGTAAAAAAAAAAAAAAAAAAAAGCATCACATACCATTTATCTTAATTTATTTTATTCAATGATTTTTTTGTATGCATCAATAGAGGATTGAACCCTGATCTTCCAGCCCATTAGTGAACACTTAAACCATTATGCCAGGGGAGATATCTCCTATCCCACCCAACTCCATTTTATTTTTCTTGGTCAATAATCATTAAACGAACGTGCTTGAAAATAAGCAGTGAATGAGGTTTAAAGTTCTACGCTTTCTTTTTATATTTCTACTAGCGCGGATGGGGGGGGGGTACCCGGCATTGCCTGAGTATGTCTAATAAAAAAAAGAATCAAAACGGTAAAAAAAAGTGGTAGTAGGCAGGCTCAAACCCATGACACAAAGGCGGAAAAGAAAGTGAAAGAAAATCTGACGTCTTACCGCTACTCTTATTTGACTGGAAGTCTAAAGCGTTCAAATTTAACGTTGACGTGCAGAAATGGCGTTGCTTTTAAACCTCCCATGAAAGCAAATTAGACACAAGGCCGTTTTTAGTCGCGTACAAGCGACTCTATAAGTCACTCCGTCTGGTCTGGTCTTGGTCTGTCGGTTTGTCCGTAACACTTTTGTGCTTGGCTTTTTTGGTTAAGATCAAAGGTCGGTTGTTAATAGATGCTGTTCTTGGCTTTTTAAGCTTTTCTTGACCTTTTAGCCAAGATCAAAGTGTAGTATCTGTTGTCTTACTACATGCTGTATTTATGTGAGTAACTTTGTGATATAAAGTAGGGGATCACTTTTCTGTATTAATTTAATGTAAAATGATCACCCACTTTACAACCAGTCAGTCTCAAAGCCATTCAAGTCATTCTCCAGATCATTCAAGTTGTTTTTGAAGGATTCCAGTTATTTTTTAAGCATTCAAGTCCTTTTTAAGGTCATTCAATTCATCCTTAAGTTAATTAAAGTCGTCCTTAAGTTAATTAAAGTCATTCTAAGTCATTTAGTTTTTATTTATTTAAGTCATTTCAGCCCATTTTTCGGTCATTTTAATTTATTTTTAAGAATTTCATGTCAATCCTACATTCACGCATTCATGCATTACATGAGAGCATGAGTCTAATGGCTATCAGCTTTGTTAATGTTGGGAAAACCAGCTCCCCCCCCCCCCAAAAAAAAAAAAAACGAGTTTCAGTCTAGTTTATTAGAAGTTATTTTTGGGAAAGAAAACATACAAAAAAAAATAGTTTGTTGCTTGTTAAAAGATTGAGATCAAAGATCTTTTTTTTAAATGTTTTATCTTTTTTTTTTTTTTTTTTGTTATGTGTGTCTGGTATGAAATGAACTTTAAACTTTATTTCTTTCATAATTCCTTGCGTTTTGTTTTTACCAAAAAAAAAAAAAAATCATTACAATTTTTGTGTTACGCCCTCTTTCAATGAAACAATTGAAATATAAATTTTATTTACCAAGTGCCTCAAATGTTTAAATAACTAATTATATAGTAACGTTATTTTTATTTATTTTTTTAAATTTCGTTATTGATAATTTCCTACAAAATCAATATTTAGCTCCGGTTCGTTAGTTCTTTTGATGGATTGTTGTAACATACTAAGAATAATAAAATGCAATTCGATTTAATTCCTTCCAGAAAATACTTTGATCAGATTGGATTTTTTTCTTTTTTTTAATAAAAGCATGTAACTCTGTATTCGTCAATATTATTTGTTTGGAACAAACTTATTTCGGATAGGTGCATCTAGTGTTCACTAAATCAGTCTAGAGAATACGTGATTGATGTAACAAATAATGTGATCAATTAAAATAAATTAAAATCCAGTATGCTCCATTGATTTCAATACCACTAGGGTATGAGTCCTTAGTACCCCCCAAACTGTGGGTAAAGTAGAAGCTTGTGTTTAATGACTCGTTTCCTAAAAATGTTTCAATATTAAATCATTGAAAACATGGTTGATATTCTATAACCTGCTTCTGTTCTCTACAGTCCCTTTCTCAGAGAGATATTGCTAGTCTTTCTCTACTCATTTCCATGGAAGCTATTTGATTGAACACGTAATTTCTAGCTCCTCTTTGTAAGCAAGAACTCATCTTATTACCACAGCTGAAACAGAACTTCCCTTTCTACTCAGTGTGCCTAACATCAAACTGAATTTCCATGTTTTTCAAAGAACTTTACATCTGTGGAACACGTTACCACAGGATTATTTCCCTGCAAACTACAATATGGTCGTCTTCAAATCCAATGTGAACAAACACTTACCATGAATTGTTCTCATAAATAATCATCATATTTGTTCTTCGTATTCATTTTCAATCTCTCATAGCATCCATCATGATTCAACTGACACTAACCATCTCATTTAAACGTTTGTCCTTGAGTTGATTTTAGACTTGATGCGTGGTGACACATTAGTATTAACAAGATACAACTGCAATTGCTGGCTTAATGCAGGGTGTAGCTAAAGAATCCTAATTTCTCAGAATGCACTCAGCAATTTCTTATTTTTGTCTTTAGATTTATATATGCCTTTCGGTGAAGTTTAAATTGTCAACTGATTGGCTTTTTTTTTTTTTTTTTTTTTTTTTTTTGAAATTGCAATTAAAAGGAAACCTTAACGTCAGCATGGTTTTCAAGAATAGTAAACATTAAAACTATTGTCAGATGTATGACTCCTTCATAGTTTAAGGCTCTTTTGTGTGCATCTCTTTCTTGTAGGTCGCATATGATATTTTATGGATGCTTTTCTCAAGCAGGCGTGTATATTCATAAAAAGGGAGATAATCCACTTTCTTCTTCTGAGCTATGAATGTTTCGCTTATCTAAGTTTTTGCTGGTTGTCTTTAGTTGGATGAAAGCACCTATATACCAGGATCTTGCATTATGTTTCCTCACTAAAATTCAGACTGTAATTGATGCACCCCCACCCCAATATGCATATTGCATGATCGAACTAACCAGTGGGGTCCACATGCTATAAATAGGGTTCGATTAGGTATGGACTAATAACCTTTTGTATGTGTATTTTGGACAACTATTCTCACCTTGGATGTTACTTTTTACAGGTGTATCATTGTCTCAAATTGAACCCTCTATTTAATTCTAGCCTGTGTGGCCGGTGTTGCTCGGGTGTTTGGAGGTGTGTGTTAAGCAAAAAAAAAAAAAAAAAAAAAAAAAAGGTGGTTAGTAGGCAGGCAGGCTCGAACCCATACCATGAAGGAGGAAAAGAATGTGAAAAAAAAGTGACGTCTTTGCTGTTGTACCCATCGCCAAACCAAAAGTGACAAATGTATAAATTAAGGCTAATCAATCGAAATGAGGGGATGACTTTTGAAAATATCTGCTAGAAAAGTGCCCAGACGAGAATGAAGCAATTAATGTTTTTAGCCAATTTTCCGAAAGTTGTTGTCCGAAGGGTTGAGCTTTCGAACGATACCGATCTCACCAAAATCTGTCGCCTCTGTCGAAAGTTTTTGCAAGACATACAAGCAAACATACATACATTTAAACAGACAGGTGAGATTTATATTGTAGATATGGAGGGAGATTATTATTTTTGTTCTGTCAGCCATAACCAAGTAGAAATTTTAGTTTCATAGACCTATAGTGGCCCAACGGATATAAGTGCTAGGTAATAATCAGTTCTAAGTGAGTCTTCTGGAGGTTGAAGGTTCTCAGTATGGGCAATGCTAATTATCCGATCATAGTTGATAGAACGAGAACAAGTTACTCTCGTGACTTTAAGGGTTCTGTTTGAAATTTCATAGATTCTCAAGTTCGACAAGATTCACCTGAGGAAAGCTAGAACGTTGATAATAACAACCAGGTTAACCGTTTATGACCTAAATTATGATGTAGATGATTAAAAAAATATTTGTTCATTTTCGTTTAAAGGGTAATAATACTATGATTGTCTTCAAATTGGAAAAATTATGAAGTTCAATAGTTAAACTATCACTGAGAGTTTTTACATTTCATAAACTTACCTTGATTATTATGCATTGTGCTTGAAAGTGTTTTTATGACAAACGAAATCTTCCACACTCTGAGATAGACGGCGGCATACTGAATGTAAGCAGTGGACAGTTGCAATATGGAGGTATCTGGCATCTACTCAGATACTGAACTAATACGTACAAGGCGTGTTTGAATCAATTCTCACTTTATTTATGCCGTTATATTCATTTATTTACAACTGAACGAATTAATTCAACCAGGTCGTAAAAGATTAAGAACAACACAATAGAAATTCTCAATCGTCATCTAAATAAAATTCTGAAGCATAGCTTTTTGCATTTGTGAAATCGTACACTTAACTCCAAAAGCCCATTTTTGTTAGGTAATCTCCAACAATGTGAACGAGTTTTGTTTATTTATTCAAACCTTAACCTTTTCCTTGTGTAATTCTGTCATGGTCAAAAAAGATTGAGTAGTCGCTGAGGGAGTATAACCACTTTTCTATGCTTAGTCCCCCCCAAAAAAAAAAGCCGTTGAGTAAATAGACTTTCTGCATTTAATGGTTATACAATTTTGAACAGAAATATCCGGCTTTCCGCATTGAAAAGGTTTAATCAAAATGATTTCTTTTATGTGGGTCGCTTTCTACATGACATAAAAAGAAAAAAACGTTACTTTCATTTGTCAATTTTCTTTTATGCTGCTTCTCTTTTCGTTGATGGCATTTACCACAACAATTACCCTATATTTTTTGTGCTTCTCTTTCGAGATTGTTTTTCTCTAATTATTAGCTGCCATCTTTTTTTATACGATGACGATGCCTTCATGCATTTTTTTTTTTTTTTTGTGGGAGTTGATGATAGATGTAAGCACTTGTGTGACAGAAATAACTTCTCTTCTAAACATGACGTCTTATTTATAAATATGGCTTCCTCTTTTGCGGTGTGTGTACTTTTCTTAAGTACACATTATTGTGGCAGGTGAAAAATATTTGAGAATTTTTTTTTTGTGCCTCATATTATTTTATATTTTGAAGAAGGTTAAGCTGGAAATTAAAAAAAATTTGTGGTTGTCCCGAATACCCCCCCCCCCTCATATTAAAACAAAAACTACAGAAAAATCTTTGTATATACCTCTGCAGTGAAAAGTTTATATTCCGAAAATTATGTAAATTAATCTATAAGAATGTTTTTATAAAGAAAATGCTTTTTAAATGATTTCAAGCAATTAATGGGAAATCATAGGTATTACAGGATTTATCTCAAGTTTGAATTATTGTTAAATTCTCCCCTTGTTTTTTCAAGATGACGATGTTAGAGTCCTTTCTTGCTTATTCATAAAATTTGATTTTCATAGTTAAAAAATCAAACTACTTGATCAATTTACCTAATTTTTATTTTTATTTTTTTTATTTTTGTTCGATCACAAGTACATACATCAGATGGTTTGTTTTGTTTTTTTAATATAGGAGAAATTCTGGCCAAGAAGCAAGTTTTTGTGCCTCATAGAATTTTATATCTTATAATTGTAAGGGTTAAATTGGAAATTAATGACCGTTATTTTACAATCATTAAAACAAAAAGGCATGGGTGCAATAGTAGTCATATTTACTTAGGATGCCTGCATTAACTACCAAGTACTTTTTATTTTAAATTTCACATGTCATAAATGTGCATTGGTTGATGTAGTTAATCATGCCGCATGGTTGCAATGCATGCGAATAACAGACAGGTGAGAAATACTTATTGAATAGAAAAGAGGCCACACAAGAAAATGGGGAATATATGATATTGGGTTTGGCCACACACAATTTCATTTGTCCATTTTTAAAAAAAAACTGTTCATTCACATACATGATTCACTGCTGTAGTTAAACTGGTCAATTTTTTTTAACTTTGACTCCTATTATGACCCCTAAACATTTATTGTTTTGGGCTAAAATCAAGTTATTAAGTTAGATCCATGTCCAAGGAACCTATATCTAAAATTTCAAGTGTTTAGACCCAAAATTGTCGGAGGAGTTTGGTAGAGTTCTCAAAGGTCAAATCGTTGAACTTTGACCCCTTAACAAATTTCTGGCCGAAAACAGATCACATAGATTTTCCCAAATCTCGGTACCCTGTATATCAAATTTCGAGTCTGTAGACTAAAAATTGACAGAGTTATTGCGTAGGGAAATGTACACAGACAGACACACAGACACGTTCACTTTTATATATAGATGCCATTCGTATTGTACTTCAAAAGAAAAACTATCGCTTGAACCAAATATCTTACATGTTTTGGAGGATACTTTTGTTATTCCTTTACACAGGTAATGCCGAATAACCTTGCCAGTTATCTATGTAATAAGTATTCATAGTTTTTTTTATAGATTGCAAGTGATAACTGCTAAAGATAACGTTTCCCTATTTCATGGTTGTTCAATGAGCATCAAAATGACGTTCTGTTACTTGTGGCTTTATTATCTAAATACTTGAATCGGTTATGAGATATTTTTCCAATCATAAACTCTTGATAGCTTGCAAATGTCTCAAAGGAAGTTTCAGTAGATTGTTATTTAGGTTGTTGATTGCTATTTAGACTCAGTTTGTAATTACTTTTGTATTTCTGTTTTCTGCCTGGTTTAATGGTCAGTGACCTGCAACATATGAGATCATATATACCAGTGGTGGTGATAAAAAAAGTGTGTGTGTGGGGGGGGGGAGTAGCGAAATTATTATTGTATTGAAAGTTTAAATTCTGGTATCATTATAAATCATGAGACCTTTTTTGCTACTAATATGCCAAGTTTGAAATTTAGTGGAGTTGGTCTTTATTTTCTTGGAAAATAAAAACACCAATAACCACATTAAAATTTCCAACGATTTTTTTAAATTCCTGATTCCAAATCCGTTTTTTTTTTTGTTTTTTTTTAATTAACAAAATTTATTACTTACACCAATACGGAGATTATGTTTTGAGTTCAGTTATAGAAATCGCTCCAGACAAGACATGAAACCACCTGATGTAAGGAGCTAAAAAAATTATTTAAAAAAACTACATCAAAGTAAAAAATTAACCAATAAGTGTAATGTGGATAGATTCCAACACAGGAAACAGCGATTCTTCCTCCTTTGTCAAAAGCATCGCTCATGAAATGTGAGGTTTAAAATAAAGGAAGCGAGTTACAAGACTGGTAAAAGTAAAATCCAAGGTCCATTTTTATTTTATTTTTTTTTTTAATTTTTATTTTTTATTTTTATTACTGTATAAAAATTTTTGTCGCTATGTTTGTTTAATGTCCACATCACCAAGATTGGTCAAAATATCGGTCACGATATAACTTATAAGAATTCAATTTTGGAATATCTAGGTCAAGGTCATAAAAAGTGAAAATTACACTTTTGGCTCTGTTCATTGTAAAGACTTGCTACTTTGTGTATATATATTTTGTATAATAATTAAGTATGGCATCTTATGGGATCTTCAGTCAGGGATGAAATTTTAACAGAATTTCAATTTCCGATTTGTTAAATTTGATGCATTTGATCCTCTTTCATAAGAGTAACCATTATCTTGGTTATGACCGTGATCCGATAAGAAAGTATTTCAGTTATCAACGTTTCCCATGGCATAACTTTGGAAATACTTCATATAATGTGAAGAAGACCCAGATATGACTTTAGCTCATCTTTACCTTGTTAGTCATGTGAATGCAGTCTCGTAAATGATTTGCATTTTTGTGGTTCATAAAAAATAAGAATGGAGATGTAATTAAAAAAAAAAGGGTTATAATTATAACTTTCATTGTGTGTAGACAAAATATTTTTTTGTTTGTCTGAAGTTTGCACTTTTTATAGGTGATTACGTTTGCGTTGGTTTAAAAACAAAACAAAAAAATTGCTTAACTCGTATAATAAATATTTGCCATTTTAGATTATATATTTTACTCTTGTTTTCTATGTAAACCCTGGTACAGACAATTGGGCTTTTGAAAGAAAGAAAAGAAAAATTAATCACATAAAACTATAACTTACTTAATCCGACATTTCGGTTTTTGGGAATAATGAAAAGCATGAATAATGTTTTTTTTTTAATGTGTTAAATATTTTGAATAACATTTGTCCTTTTTGCAGTCTCTAATGCAGGTGTGGGCAAACTTTCCAGAGCAAGGGCCACATTAAGAAAATTCAAATTTTACTTGGCCGCATAGTATATTTTCCAATATAATTGATATCTAAAATAGACAAAATAAAAGGGGTCCTGGATATGCCCTTAAACTATATCCGATGGTGAGGCCCCAGCTTGCAGGCTTTGAGGAGTGTGGAGCCACCATTTAATTCCCATTGCTCCCAGGTCCACTCTGACCTGGAGTGGTAGTACCTGTTAGGGTCCTAACTATGGGTTAAATAGAAACCGACTTGAAAAAAAAAAATATTCTATTAAAATTTTTTTCTTAAATCACTGGATTAAATGACCTGAAAAGGGCTGATGTGCCGTAAATCAACCAACCATAAGCAGAAGCTTCACATGAAACACATTTGAAAACTAACCTTGTTTTAAGAATAAAAGCAATTAAGTAACTCTGTTAAAAAAAAATATTTTTATTAATTAATATTTTAGAATAGAAACTTCAAAAGGTACACATAAAGTAACTCAAAAGGACAAAAATAAATTTATATATTAAAGACGAACCGTCACATGAAGCACATTTGTTTGAAAACAAAGTAACTCAATTTAAAGAGGAAAAACATATTTTCATTGATATTTTAAAGCAGTAACTTCACGTGAAACATTTATTTGAAAGACAAAATAGCTCAGCAACTGAGCAACAGAAGGATCAAAATGACTCGACTGCAATCATTTACCAGTTTGTTGAAATTTGGTGTCAAGTTGCTTGTACTGATTCTTAACACTGACTAAAGATTCAGGTCTGTGAGAAGTGACCTGTTCTTTGACTTGTTAACTTTCAATATGGAAAAAGTCTGCTCACATATGTCAGTTGAAGCAAATAACACAAACATCTTCCTTGCAAAATTTTTCAGATTTTTAAACTTGTCCGTCCTGTACCTCGTAACCATAAAAAAAAGGGGGGGGGCAAGGAAGGAGAAAAAAAGCAAGCGAGAAGAACAATTTGCTGATGACTTGCATTTCGATTTCACATTATTGAATATAAACTCCTTTTGCGCTTTCAATATTCAGTACTTGGAGGGCCGTATGAATTCCTTTGACGGGCATAAGTTTGCCCACCCCTGCTCTAATGGAAACACTTTTCCCCAAAATGCTGGACATCATTTAAAAAAGAAAAAAAAAAAACATGGGAGAGGAAAGAACTCAGTTTCAATTTTTAGTGATTAATTTGCTTTTATTTATCTCAAAAGCTTATACTTATATATTTATATCAATTTGTTTATTTGTATACGTTAAAAAGAATTCATTGGAAATAAAAACTTAATTTAACTTATTTTTTTCTTTCTAATTTTTATGTTGATCAATATTAAAATTTTATTTGCTTATTCAATTGTTTAGGTAAAGTCAAATAAACATACTTATATTTTTTTTTTTACAACTGATTCTGAGGTCTGCCATTTTTTTTTTTTTTTCACTGACTGCTGCTAATGTAAGTTTTATGGAACTGGGAAGCATTAACTTTGCATACAATTTTGAATGACCTTTTTGGTCGCAAATATTAGTTTTGTAAAGTTTGTTAGAATACACAGTTTTGACCTGGTGCAGCATTCAGTTTGCTCGGGTTGAATCGGCTTTCCCTGAAGAAAGTTTCAAGGGAATATTAAAGTCGCAAGCACTCGTGTGTAAATCAGTTAATCAGTATGTTGTAATTTGTCATGGACAAATATGTTAAAACTCTTAACATTATCAGCAAATAATTGTGTCCAAACACTTATTTATAAATAAAATAAGAATGATCTTGTTTAAATAGTGATGATTTCAATGTTTAAAAAATTTAGGCGTGCATTTTTTTTTTTTTTTTTTTCATCAGACTGAACTTTGAAATTATCTCAGAATTTTCTATGGAGAGATTGGGGGAAAAATGTTGGGTGCTTATTTAGATTAGCACTTGTGGCAACATTTAAAATTAAAGAAAATACAGAAATGCCAGTATGATGTATGTCCTAGTCACGGGACAAAGATGAAAAATTCCAAAAATCACGTAATTTGATCAAGTAATTTATTTCGTTTTATTTATTTTTTTGGTGCTTCTACACTATCCGAATGAAATGTTGTAGTCAATAGTTTTCAGATGAAAACCAATGGTTTCTACTGATTTTTTTTTTTTGTCAATTCTAATAAAATAGTGCGGTACCCGGTATCGCCCGGGTGTTTGAAGGTGGGGGTGGGGGATAAAACAAAATGGAAAATAAAGAATAAGTGAACGTAATAACCCTGTTTAAATATAACTTTTTAAAATCGGAAAAACAAAACAAAAAAACAGTGAACGTGATGTAAAATAAAGAATAAGTGAACGGAAAAGAAATAACCAATTGTTTAAATGTTAAAACTTAAAAAAAAAAGAAATAACCAATTGTTTAAATGTTAAAACTTAAAAAAAAAAAAAAGAAATAACCAATTGTTTAAATGTTAAAACTTAAAAAAAAAGAAATAACCAATTGTTTAAATGTTAAAACTTAAAAAAAAAAAAAAATAAAAAGCAGTAAACGTGATGGAAAAAAAAAAAACGAACAAAAAAAAATGGCATAACCCTGTTTCAATATAACTTTAAAAATAAAAATAAAAAATGTATCTGATATCTCGGCTCGAACGTGCAATCTTAAGATGATGAGGCTGCCACTATACCGACTGATCTATGATCGTGTGAACGAAGTTAGGTTGTTTTTTTTTTAATTTGTTTTTTTTTTTTATATTTAAACTAATTCAAGAAAGAACGTTTTTTGCGCATGCATGTTTGGCTAAATTGTCATGAAGGAACAATTTTTGCTACCCCTTCCTGTAGAAAAGTGCCCAGTTGAGAGTGAAGGAATGAATGTTTTTGGCCAATTTTTCGATATTTGTCGTCCGAAGGGTCATGCTTCAAAATGATACTGATCTTGTGAAAATCCGTCGCCTATGTGGAAAGGTTTTGCAAGATATACAAACATACATACATTTAAACAGACAGGTTAGATTTATCTTATAGATTACAATGGTAGCTTCCAAATCATGCAGTGAAAATTACTGAATTATTAAAAAAAAACAATTTTAATCATGTTAGCAGGTGAAAAATTGTGGCCATCTTGTTTTTATAAAATAAACGGAAAATTACCTCCCTTTTAAACTTTCCTGTGACTTACGGAAGCAAATTAGATTGATTTCTTGAAATTCTTTCTTTGATAAATAATTTTCTACCTTATCGATTTCTGTAATTTTTTTTTTTATATAATCATATTAAAAATGAGGAATACGTAGAAACCATTGTTTTCATGTGAAATTCAGTTTTACGATTTCCGAAATTTCGTCCCAATAGTGTAGAAGTGCCTTTTTTTTTTTTTTTTTTTTTTTTGTTCAAGAAAATCAAGTTTTACTGTTTCAATGAGGGTGAAAAAGATGAAGAAACTAATCAGACGACAAAGGCGGATAACCCTAAAACATGTTGAAACTGTCAAAATAATCACTGATTACCTTCCTTTACTATGTTCTCTAGAGAGACATGGGCTCGTCTTTTATGTATCGGTAAAAAACGACAAAATTGCTTGTGTAAATAAATAAAAATAAAAAAAACTACTTGATCAATTCCGTGCTAAATAGGTACAATATATAATTTTTTTTTTCTTTTATTGCAATAAGTGCCGATCTGAATAAGCATGAAATGTTGATTACAACACTTCAATCGATCTGCATAACTATGAGCAATTATTTAAATATAATCTCGCTATTATTGTTCTTTTATCGTTCAAAGATAGTACCTTTTTAATGCATTCATTTTTTATTATTCAATTTTATAGATGAGCTTATGGTTAAATAAAAACTTTCACTTTTTCTAATGAATAATTGAAGCTTGTTTTGTGTTTCATTAATGAAGCGTTATACAATTGATATATATATTTATTTATTTTTTTTTGGTTGATTTAAATGAAATTTTATACTTTTTAAAAACGTTTTGCTATTACTTTGCTTCAGTGTTGCACCCCTGTGTTTTACAAGTACATTAATGAAATGTGTTCTGATGAACTCTCAGTAATTGTGGCCCCCCTCAACATAAATATCCCTTCACTAAAGAGGTCTCTAGATGGTGGAAAGCCTTTTATTCAAAAATAGTCTGTTCCCTCAAACTGTTAGATTTTGAAATTCCCTCTGTTTCTTGCTGCTCTCACTGTACCAACACCCAGAAATTTAAATGTAATGTGAACAGACATCTTGCTGCTCACCTCCCTATATAGTTCCACTTTAGACATGATCTAGTTCCCCTTTAGATATGGTCTCAAATAGTAGCCTGTTATGTTCAGATGACAATATGCCTTGTTTGAGGTGTGTGTGTGTGTGTGTGTATATATATATATATTTTTAATTTTTACTGGTACTTTATCATTAAATTCCCCTTCCTTATGAATAAAATAGAAAGTTGTGTCTAATAGTTTCAGTACTAAATAATCTCAAAAGGGTTGATATGCCATAAAACAAATCCAGCAAACCCTAACCCATTAATCTATCTATTCTATTTGGGTACCAAAGAAGTCTCCATTTCTATTTCATTGTTTGAATCTGTTGCATCAAAAGTGACAATAGAAAATAATTGCCACAGCTAAATTGAATCCCCTGTTAACTAACATCAATCTCTTTGTCAGGATTACACATGCAAATCGCTTTTCTTTGCATTTCCTTTTCCTCAATCAAAAGCCACAATAAGTGAACAAACTGCACTCGCTTCTTCCATTCTCTTCTCTGTATTATTCCTCGTACTTAAGCCATCTTCATCTTCTCCCATCAATATTTTATTGATCTCCACCATGTTTGAACGTCTCAAAAGGCCTCTTCTACTTTCCTCAGATCAGATCTGCTTCTTTTGTGGGGCTGGGATTACTCTTTGAACACCACGAAGTAATGCATCAAATTGTCTCTTCAGAAATACACACTAACAAAGTTGTGCATCAATCTCTCGACTTTCTCTTCATGGCTTTTATATTTTTATTTTAAAACTAGCTGATCTCATCGGCATTGCCCGGGTGTCAAATATATTCAATGTATTTATTTCCATGTAAGTTGTCACTAGAATATAAACAACAGGTAGAAATACGTAAAGTGCTATATTTAGTCTCCTAATAAAAGAATCTACATGTTGAAACAAGGAAAGATTTGAGATCGGTATCATCTTGAAGCCTGACTCTTCAGATGACAAATATAAAAAAATTGGCTAAAAACATTAATTCCTTCACCCTCAACTGGGCACTTTTCTACAGGAAGGGGTTGCTTTTTTGCCAATATTTTCGAAAGTCATCCCCGCTTTTCGATTGACTAGCCTTAAGTTAAACCTTCACCACTTCCGGTTTCGAGATGGGTGCAACAATAAAGACATCACAATTTTTTTCCACGTTCTTTTCCTCCGCAGTATGGGTTCGAGCCTGCCTGCCTACTACCACTTTTTTTTTTTACTCTCCACCCAAACTGCCTACTGTTGTTCCCCCCCCCCGCACTACTACCAATTTATTTTTACCCCCCCCCCTCCCTTACTCAACTTAGGCAACGCCGGGGAACCCCACGACTCTACCTTTTTTTTTTTTTTTTTTTTAGCACCTCTCTTTCCTTAATATACCTCCACACACCCGGGCGATGCTGGGTACCCCCGCTAGTTATAAATAATCTGGTGAAGAGAACAGGACTAGTTTTCAGCAATCCACTTTGAATAAATTCATGTGTAGCACTTGTCTGATAAGATGGTCATCACTAGGGCTATGACAACAGCATATTCTTTTCATTGTTTTGACTATTAAGTGTGTATCCGTTGATATCTTATATGCTTTTATATAGTGATGTGGTTCTCGGTTGCCTAACTGTGGCGGATATATACTCGATAGTCAAAACAATGAAAAGAATATGCTGTTGTCATAGCCCTAGTGATCACAATTCAGAGGCTAACAGCAAAGATAACATTTCTGTTCATCCGTTTGTATGTATATGGCCATTCTATTGGTACATTTTTTCATTCTTTTGTGAATCTAAGTGTATGAATCTGCAGATAAATTTGTACGCGCTTAAATGTACTTTTATCATTGTAGTATTCATATATATCCTCTTCCCTCCCCCATCTCTTTGTTTTAGCTCAATCGATTGTTTCTTTAATGAAAGCACACGAGTTAATTAACTCCTGTTTTGCACTAGAAATTTTTGTGCATGTGTTTTATTCACGCACATAATGCTTTTTAATCTTAGGTGGTGCATAATGAAATCACAGCCAGTTAAATTGATTTAAAAACCAGTCATTGTTTTGGAGTTTTATATATAAAAAAAAAAAAAACTAATTGGTATATATTTAAACGCACAAAAATAATTAAAAAAAAAACAATCAGCTGAAACACTAAATATAGCAATCTTAATTTTTGTTGAGGCAGTCACACTTAGTGTTCAAATTAATTTCCTGAACATATTGCATGTCCTGGGGCTTATAAAGGCATGTAGTTTTCCATTCGAGAGGAGGCTGAAATAGAAGTCCTCTTTCTACTGCAGCAATGTTGATTGAAATCTGTCGAAAAATATTGACAAATCCTGAAGGGATGAATTGATGCGGAAATCGAACAAATTCTGCGTGATATTTAGACGAAATAGTTAAAAGCAGAAATGGTAAAATTACATTCTTTTGTTTATAATCTCCAAAAACAAGACAAAGAATGCTTCAAATTTATATTTACTACATTAACATTTTAAAAACAAATGTGAAGAAATTCTTTGTTCTGTAGTAGAATAACCAGGGACCAATTTGGGTCATATATTATGAAGAAAAAAAAAGAAAATGATAATTAGGTTAATTGAGCTGAAATTAAAAAATTAGAAAGAGAATAACAAAAGTAAATTTGTATAAATCTATATAGTACAACGAATTTTGGACTGGTTTAATTCTATTGTTGGTTTCCTCCATTACTTACAGGGGCGAGGGGGGGGGTGAAAATGGTACTCTCGAACCAACCGGATTTGAACTTCAGATTTAGTTTATCAGTTTCATGTTATTCGCTTTATCACCATCAATTGCCACAAAACTGATATATTATTTTTTTCATGGAAATCGCTCCAGACAAGGTACAAAGCTATTTGGTGTAATGAGCTAAAAAAAAAAAAATACTATGTCAAGGTCTAGAACATGCCAAAGATAGGTGTTAGATAGAATAAGATTGTGATTGGAAAACAGCAATTTTTCTCTCGTTGTCAGAAACGTGACTTATGAAATCTGAGAGCTAAAGGATAAAATAATAAAAAATAGCAAAAAAGCAAAAAAAGAAAATTAAAAAGATTATTAAAGAACGTGTAGGAGGAATTTTTTTTTTTTTTTTAAATTTGTATTTAAAAAAAAAAAAAACATGAAGTTAAACTTAGTGAAAGCAACTTTGATACAAACAATAGTTTTGGGATAACGTTTCGCTGCAGAACAATTTGTTTTAATTGCACATTAATTTACTGGAATTTATAGTTGAAAATAAACAAAAACACTAGTTAAATTTACATACTAGCAGAGGTATGGCATGTTGACTGGTTCTTATTAGAGCACCGATGTTAAGCAACGTCAAGTTCAATCAATACCAAATAAGTGACCATTTGGGAATACCAGGCGCTGTATGTAAGAGAGGACGTCTACACCCCCCTGCAAAAATCTAATGTCATCTCCTGATGGGGATATACATTCCCATGAGACTGCTTCCTTTGGTTTAACCCGTTTAGGGTATGTGAAGATTTGATAGCTAGTTACTAGCAAGGAGATTCGGCATTACCTGGGATTGAATAAGAAAAACTTGTGCGCTTTTGTGCCCAGCCCATAACACTTTTTGTTTTATTTTCAGAGATGAGGACTGAAGAATGTAATGAGCCTTGATTTGGTGGTAGAGGGTTTAAAATGCTAATTAAAATTCATTTTGGTTAATTTATATTTCTTAATCTCTTTGAGGAACGCTCGGCTTTTCTTGGAAATTGATGAGTGACTCAAAGTAACCTCCTCAATGACATGTAATGATTTCCGTTCTGCTAGATCTACAGCAAATGTACTGTTATCCTATAGAATTAGCGAGTCTCTTGACGCAGGCTTTGTTTCTACGGCAATTGCTTTTGACATATCAAAGGTCTTTGATAGGGTTTGGCATAAAGGTCTACTTCACAAGATCTCCAGCTATACCGTTGCTGGAAATCTATTCTGAATTATTAAATCATTTCTCTCTTATAAGTTAACTAGCGGGGGTACCCGGCGTTGCCCGGGTGTTTGTAGGTGTGTGTGGTGTTAAATAAAAAGAAACCGGGGGGGGGGGTAAAGTTGGTAGGATCAAACCCGAAGTCCTGAGGCGAAGTTTGAAAATAAAATCGGCCAGCCAGAATGAGTTACTGAAAGATGTTTGAATTTATTTAAGTAAGAACCAGATTGACAGGTGCGCGCCCGGAAGTCGTCGAGCATTACGACGACGACGTCAATGACCAGGTTTGTTTGTTATAAGCGAAATAAAAAAAAAAGAAAACGTTAAAACTTAAGCGGGAAAAAACACAAAAAAAACTAACGTAAGGCAAACGAACGATGAAAACAAAAACGAACACGTGAAAAATGGCTTAAATAAGCCTGTTTCGATATTAAAATTTAAAAAATCGGTGGGTACTTGGGTGTTTTTGGGTGTGTGGTCGGGGGTGGATAAGCGAAGTAAAAAAACCCCAGAAAAACGAACGTTACGTAAAAAATGGCTTAAATAACACTGGTTCAATATTTAAATTTAAAAAATCGAAAAAAAAAAAAAAAAAAAAAGACATCTCACACCACGATTCGAACCCAAAACGTTTAGATAATGAACCAACGCGCTAATCGACTGACCTAACGCGACGTACATGAAATTTGTTCAGTTTTTCAACTATTTAAAGTAAATCAGGTCATGACGTCATCTGGCACATGCGTAGAACCGCTCGTCATCACGAGAAGACCGTTTTTGTTGACCCCCCTTTTCGAGGTGAAAAAATGAACGTTTTTGGCCAATTTTTTGATATTTTTCGAGCGAAGGATGGGGCTTCGATATGATACCGAGTTTGTGAATTTTCGTTGTCTGTCGAAAGTTTTTAGCAGACACACAAACATACACATTTTCGCTTTTATATATATACTAGCGAGGGGTACCCGGCATATTGCCCGGGTGTTTGTAGGTGTGTGTGGTGTTAAATAAAAAAGAAACCGGGGGGGGGGGGGTCGAACCGGAAGCCCTGAGGCGAAGTTTGAAAATAAAATCGGCCAGCCAGAATGAGTTAGTGAAAGATGTTTGAAAGTCGTCGAGCGTTACGACGACGATGACGATGTAAGCATTGTTATAAGCGAAGTAAGAAAAGAAAACGTTTTAATTAAGCGGGGGGAGGGGGTAATCAAAACATAAAAATAAAAAACACAAAAAAAATCTAACATAAGGCAAACGAACGTTGAAAACAGAAAAACGAACACGTGAAAAATGGCTTAAATGAGCCTGTTTCGATATTAAAATTTAAAAAATCGGCGGATACCCGGGTGTCGCTAAGAATAAGCGAAGTAAAAAAGAAAAAAACAGGAAAACGAACGTTACATGAAAAATGGCTTAAATAATACAGGGTTCAATATTTAAATTTAAAAAATCGAAAAAAAAAAAAACCCATCTCACACCACGATTCGAACCCAAAACGTTTAGATAATGAACAAACGTGTTAACCAACTGCGCTAAAGCAACGGAGATGAAATTTACTCGGTTTTTCAACTATTTAAAGTAAATCAGGTCACAAAGTCATGACGTCATCTGATGCATGCGTAGAATCGGGCATCGTTACGAGAAACCCGTTTTTGTTGAAGCTCACAGTATTAATGCTGGAGTCCCTCAGGGGTCCATCCTATGCCCAACTCTCTTCCTGATCTACATCAATGATCTCCCAAGTAGACATTTATGCTGACGACACTACCATCTATGGCAACACTTCAAAGGTCGTGAATGACCAAGAGGGGGGAACAATTCTCCTTAGTGAAATCTGTGTCTAATAAAAACAAAATTATTTTATTATACCTATTTACTATGATCCCCACGGGACAGAGTTAGACACCAGGGTCGTTTTTTAACATGGAGAAAAGGTACAAAATAAAAATTGTCTCAGTCGTGAAGGATTTCTTCTCCACCTAAAGAGAACAAGAAATGGAAGTGCTGCATCTGAAGAACAGATACTACACTTTGATCTTGACCAAAAGGCCAAAAATGTAGCAGGAGTCGTATTAATTAATTTTGCTATTATTTTTTCAATTTTTTATTATTTAATCGGCGAAGCATATAAATTGTTTCCATTTATGTGCGATTTTATTAGATGAAGATACATTTCACTAGATAAAATTGTCCTGTCCCCTCACATATCAAAGATATATTCTTTCCTTCCCGCTCCATAATATGTAACCATGCTAATTGCTGACCTACTTTAGATTTAGGGAAAATTTGAAAATCTCTAGTAAATGTTTACTTGGTCAATATCTGATATTTGAATATAATAAATTTTAGTCTTGTATGTTCAAAGGTGATGGTTTAAATTTAGTCATGTGACTCTTGCAGATTGAAATTTTTCTCCATTCTCCAATGTGAGCACACACTTCTTTTTCAACTTGAAGAAACTGAACTTAATCGAAACTGTGGTTGAAACATATCTTGATGTGTAGCCATGTTTGTCTAAATAAAACTTACATTAGATAGTCCATATAGGGGTGAGAATCTAGTTGTGTAATAAAAATGGTATAAAAAATAAAAACATCCTATTTCAGATTCTGATAATTTTCTGTAAGATATTTCACCTTTTTTAATGAATAATTTTTTTTTATTTTTCTTTTATTTTGGCACGATCAAATTGCAAAGAATCAGTTTTGTGACATGGGACTATTGTTTTTTTTTGTTTTGTTTTTCTGATCTACATCAATGATCTCCCAAATCACATCCTATGGTCATTCATAGACATTTACGCTGATGACACTACCATCTATAGCAACATTTCAAAGGCCATAAATGAGTAAGATCTCTAATTCACTTTCCTCTGATCTTGAGGTGCAGTGGGGGAAAATGTGGCTGGTTACCTTTAATGCATCTAAAACCAAGCTTCCCTTTTCATCAACTTTCTGAACTCCATCTAGCATCAATTGAAATGAATGGCTCTCGTCTTAGGGAGGCTCCATGTTTTGACAAGCTTCTTGGTTTGACCTTCACTCCTGATCTGCAATGGAACACGTACATCAAATCTGTTGCCAAGGTTGCTGGAAAAATGGTTGGATCATTCTAGCGCTCCAGTAGATCTCATTGCTGATGCAATTTTCTACCTGTATAAGAGCCAAGTACATTCTAGAATGGAGTACTGTCGCCACATCTGGGCAGGAGCTGCTAGAAAGACCTCATCCCGCCTTGTTCCCACGGAAGAAACGTTGCAAACCTGTTTCTGCTCACTCGTTATTTTCATAGCAAGTGTTCGTCTGAGCTCAAACCTATGGTCCCCACTTGGCTGACTTTCATGAAAAACACTCATCTAACTGGAACCACTATCAATAATTTCCCCCAGTCTTTATCTATGCCTAAACCTAAACGTGGATTCCGTAAACAAAGCTTCTTTTTTAAAGTTCACGCCTGTGGAACTTTTTTCTGTTTGCCTGCTTTTCAGCTGACTACAATATGGTTGTCTTCAAGTCCAACGTAAACGAGTTCTTAATGAGTCGTCGCCTTAAGTCGTCCAATTTACTAATTTTTAACTACTAACAATTACTATGATATTGTCCTGTAGACTTCCATACACTCATTAACCCTTATCCTCGAGTGGCTTCCAGATAAGTAGTGACTCCTTTGTAATATATATATCAGGTGAATTCAAATGATACTGTAGAAGTAAGGAGTCTGCTGGAAAAAATGCCACTCACAAATCTGTTTTAAAGCAAACAAAAACATTAAAAAAAACCTGATTCCTACAAAAATTGCAGGCTCCTCATATAATTGGTAAAATAACTTTTCTGTTCAAGGAATTTTATTAGTTTTATTGCTTTTATTTGTTATCTAAACTTTCTTATCTGATTTAATGTCGGTTATAGAAGAACAGTAAAGAAATTTCTCTCCAAATATTTCATTATTCACTCTCAAATGATTATAATATAATTAAATATCAGAAATTGCTCCGTGGATAGAAGCCCATTTATAAAATGGCGATAAATGTGTTGTGAAAATGTAATAAACATCTGGAATTTTCGTTTTAAATCTTTTTTTGTGTGATTGACATGTTAGGATGTGATCATTTGTGTACTATTACTCTCTGTAAAGATACGAATACACAATTTCTTCCGTTATGGGTTAAAAAGAAAATCCTATATATAAGGAATCATTTTTATAACTATACGTTTTGTCAGTTAAAAACGGGCAAAAGTTATCGCCTGGTGACTTAGAATGAGTGCTTTATGCTAAATTGATGGTTGAATGTGGTTAAATTTGGGCTCAGTTTTGGATTAAATACTAATCACTGGTGCTATGACAACAGCATATTCTTTTCATTGGTTTGACTCTCGAGTGTATATCCGACACAATCAACCAAGAACCACGTTGCTCTACATAAAAAAACAGAAGCTATCAATGGATATATACTTGAGAATCAAAACAAGGAAAAGAATATGCTGTTGTCATAGCCCTACTAATCACTATTAATCCCTGTCTGTGCATTAAACGGATACCATAATGTTTAGCTTGTTACGTTTTATAACGGAGGTTTATACAAAATTAAAGCCAAATCGACCTATTAGTGTTTGAGAAAAAGTGCAACGGACAGACAGAAAAAGTGCAACAGACAGACAGACGAGGAGAAATATGATATAGATGTGAATTATTTTAGCATTAAATAACTCTGGCATGATTGATTTACCATAAAACAGAAAATTCTTCAACCTTACAGCCGATTCAATATTTTTCTTTTGAATAAGTATTTATGCTACAAAAATTTCAGATCAACATTTTTCTAAAAAAAAAAAATGTTGACTTGTTTCTTTTCTCTTTATGTAAAACAAAGCTATAAATATCGTAATGAAAAATCAAGATTTTGGAGGCACCCCAATTTTTTTTTTTTCTAAACATTTCAAACCTCAAGATATTTTTATTTGAATGATTCAGTTTTCTGTTATTTGCCTTCGGTTCTATTCTTTATAAGGTTCTTGTGAAAGTTGTACTCTTTTGAGAATCTATTATAATTAAGCATTTCTTTTTGTCTGTCACTCAGAAGTTCTAGAACTATTGATCAAAGTTAGCATGGAGCACCTTTTGTGATGCCAGTTATAGTGCTAGAGGAAATTTAACATTGATACTAATACTACTACAAACAAATACTTATAGGCTCAAAAACTGTTTGACAGAATTGCACCAAATTAACCATGTATGGCCCTTTTGTAGAGGGAAGGAGGGCAACATTTTAATATTTGTTTTGTTGTTTAGTGAAGCTAACTTGTGAATAAAGCTCAGAAAAATCTTGCTTCAGGATTGTCTGCGTATTTTTTATTCACAACATTGTTCAATCTTAACATTCTTCATTGTTATTTCAAATCGAATCAAAATTGTCAAAAAAACAAAGCAAGTGCAACAAGTCATTTAAAAGAACTGTTAGAATATGTGTACTCTCTTCCGTTTCCCTACTTTCCAGCTGACTACAATGTGGTCATCTTCAAGTCGGATGTAAACAAGTTCTTGATGAGCCGTCCCCTTAAGTAATCCAATTTACCAAATTTTCACTAATGATATTGTCCCATTGACTACCATACACTCATTAACCCTTATCCTTGAGTGGACTCTAGGCCTTGATAAGTGGTAACTCCTATGTAAAAATTTTTACAAAATGTCTTAATGGGTTTTTCAGTTTAAGCAAAAAGATATGTACATACAAAATTCACTGACACATCAAAGGAAAAGACAGTAATAAGAAAAGGGCAACTTAAACTTGTTGATATCAACCAACATATATGCAAGTTTAAATCCATATATGCCAAAATTAGACTTGGTATACTTTGTTTCAGCATACCTTTAGCAATAAAATATCGTCTGCATTTAAATAAAACAAAAAAAAAAAAATTAAAAATAAAAATGTATAAGTAGACCACCTATGATGCGTTGGGTCACAGGTGATCTACTTATTTATTATATTTCTATATTATTAAATATGATTTCTTGTCTTTGACATCGGTTAAAGAATCGGTTAGTTATGACTGCTGTTTCCCCCCCCACTCCCCCCAAAACAAACATGTAAGTCCACACTGTTTTGGTAACTGCCATTCATCTTTTATGACTTAACACAGGTCTTGGTAACACATATTTATCCTTTATGAGGTCACATAGTTCTTTGCAAATCCTTTTCATTTTATTTTTTTTTATCTCTAGTTATATAATTTATTGCTGGTAAAATTTTTACAATGTAAAATAAAGAAAACGTGATGGACAACTCTTGCATCCTGCGATGGACAAGTCTGTCAAAGTATATCATCACTTTCAATCTGAAACGTTGTTTTAATTTGAATAAAATAAAATCCGCATCAAGTGCGCTTGAAAACCAAATCACAACACAATATTAGGAAAATAAACAAATATTTGTTTGAAATTTATAATTTAAATATATTTTGGAGCTAAACTCCATCCTCAGTATGTTGTTTTCTTTATTTGGCTCCGAAATGGTTAAATTATAAATTTAAAATATTTCGGAGCCAAATAAAGAAAACAACATACTGAGGATGGAGTTTGGCTCCAAAATATATTTAAATTATAAATTTCAAAAAAATATTTGTCTATTTTCCTAATATTGTGTTGTGGTTTGGCTTTCAAGCGCACTTGATGCGGATTTTATTCTTGAACATCGTTTATGATACAGACACAATAACAAAAAAAATGATGCTATCCTTTAAAACATAACAAAGGGTCATGGATTGTTTATATGGACAGTAAGTCTGTTTGTATACTATTATATAAAAGGAACTTGGTGTGAGTTTGTTCCCTATAGATTCGAAAACGTCTGGGTCAATTTTTATGAAATTTCACTCAGATACTCTGTGCCTGGCAGTGTTTTTAGATAGGTTTTATATCGGAATGTCTTCGATAAGTATTGATAATCAAAATAATCTGATGAAAGAAGGAACAGGCGATTTTGACTAAAGTTAACCCCTTACATCGCAAGTGCATTTGAGAAGTTTTATTATCACACAAGCCGAAAGGCCTGATATATAAAAATCAATAGAAGTTCTTTATCAAAGGAGCACATTCAAAATATTTGTTTCAAGCACAACTGAAGTATGATACTTGACTTTTTCATTTTAAACTTTAATTCAAGCCATTATATATATAAAAAAAATAACTTTATAAAATAAACAATTGATTCTCTACAGTGCACTGTGGGCTACAATGTATTGTGGACTAAATTACTGTGGGGAGACATATGAAGCTTCCTCCCGGTGCACCGAGATGGGGTCCCCAACTAGATCAGGCAATCAATCAATCGATTTTACTGATTTTGATGACAATAAGAATATGGAAGTGTGAAACATTCATTGATCATCAATTAATTCCGGGCAATATCGGGTCTCCCTGCTAGTGTATAATAAAATGAAAATGCTGAGGAAAAAAAAATGGTGTTAATGAGACTGATTTGATGACAAACGAAGAGCAAGATAAAAAGATGAAAAAAAAAATGTGCGTTAAAATCTTTTTTTTTATTTGTATGTTTTTTTTCTTTTTTTTTTTAATTCTCTTCAAACAATTAAGGACAGTAAAAAAAAAATAACTTTTTTTTTTCTTTTTTTTTTTTTTTTTGCATGTCTTTTAATATTTTGGTTGTTTACCTACATAACGATGAAATTAGGATTTTTTTTATTTATTTGCTTTGAAAAAAAAGTAAAGTTATTTATTTTTGTGAGGTGATAATCTGATAGATAAAATATTCACTGAAGGAGCTTTCTGAAAACCTTGATTTTATTAAGAAAAAAATGTGTTTTGAAAGTAGGCAGAAATAATTGTATGAATAAAGATGTTTTTAAAAGCCTGTATGGAGGGGGAGGATAATTCTCCTTAGTAAAATCTATATGTGTGTAATAAAAATGTATAATTATTTTATTATTACAATAGAAAAATACGAGCATGAAAAGTAATATGGTTAAGCTTAAACATAGAAAAGTAAAGGACTAGTTGTTAAAACTGAAAAAAATGGTAAGATATTCTAGTAAAAAATATAAAATATTGCAGCATTAAGAATTGATTACATAATGTCATAAATTGAATTCTTGTCCTTTTCTTTTCCAGTTTTAGCAACTAGTCCTTTACTTTTCCATGTTTAAGCTTAACCATATTACTTTTTATGTTCGCATTTTTCTATTTTATTCCATGATTTTTCCATGCTTCCAATAAATTTACTTATTTTAATTTCAATCTTATTTTTTTGCCCCCATAAACACATATGTAATAACAATGTACGGTATTCGTCTGCTTTCAATACCCCCCCCCCCAGTCATCTTCCTTTCATTCTCTCTGTTTCACTTGTTACTTCTTTCTGCGATGGCAGTGAATTAGTAGCAACAGTAGTCAAAAGCAATGTGGTTGCTATGAAAACTAGTCATAAAAAGCCGCTCACCTTACATATTTTTATGATTTTGAACACCAGAAAATTCATAACTTTTGTTTTACTGAACGAAAATTGAAAAAAAAATTTTTTTTCACAATAAAGCTGAGAAGGTGATCTATAAACTGCAATGATTGTTTGAAATTTGGTTGAAAAATGAGTGAACGGTGAAGCTTTAAAGCAGTTCTAAATGACTAAAACTGCCACTTAATCATATATTCAAACATTACCATGTTTGAATGATAGTTGTATTAATAAATTTTGCTGTTATTTTTCAATTTTTTTATTATGTAATCGGCTAAACGTATAAATTGATTTTATTAGATGAAGATGCATTTCACTAGATAAAATTGTCCTGTCCCCCCTCACATATCAAAGATATATTTTTTCCTTCCCACTCCACAATACGTAACCATGCTAATTGCTGACCTACTTTAGATTTAGGGAAAATTTGAAAATCTCTAGTAAATGTTTACTTGGTCAATATCTGATATTTGATGTTCAAAGGTGATTTGAATATAGTCACGTGACTCTTAAAGATTGAAATTTTTTTACACATTATTCAATGTGTAAACATAAAGAGCACACACTTCTTTTTCAACTTGAAGAAACTGAACTTGATCGAAACTGCGGTTGAAACATATATTGATGTGTAGCCATGTTTGTCTAAATAAAACTTACATTAGACAGTCCATATAGGCGTGAGAATCTAGTTCTGTAATAAAAGTGGTATAAAATTTATAAAAAAAAAAAAAAAAGTCTTATTTCAGATTCTGATAATTTTCTGTAAGATATTCCACCTTTTTTTTTTTTTTTTTTTTTTTTTTTTTTCAACAAATTTTTTTTCTCTTATCTTGGCACATTCAAATTGCAAGAATCAGTTTTGTGACATGGGACTATTGCTTTTTTTAAGTAGACTTTGTTTATTTCTGTGTATAAATCGGGTTAATGGAAACAGCAGAAACTAATACCACAGTTTTTTAGAAAAAAAAAAAAAATTGACAGGTCTCTCCATTTAAATCCGCTCATGCATAGTTGTATTTTCCTGCTTTTGTTAGTCAGAAAAAAATAAACAAAAAGAAAACTAGGTGAACAGTCTAAAAGGATTTTGAAATAAGTGGGTGGAAAATGGAGGCTACAAGAAAATATTTATTATGCTAATAACAGGAAAACTAAACATTGCTGAGTATAATAAATAACTAAATAAATTCCTGGGCAGTTCCGTCGGTATTCTCTCCACATGGGAGAATGCTGACAGAACTTCCTTCCACTCTTGCACACTTCCTTCTAGGCGGTCCACTCTTCCACGCTTCCTTTTAGGCGGTCCACGCTTCCTTTTAGGCGATCCACGCTTCCTTTTAGGCGGTCCACGCTTCCACGCTTTGCCTTCTCAAATAGAGAAGGCAAAGCCTAGAATTGCACAGGACTAGCAACATACCACAGTCAACAGGGAAAAATAGCCTAGATTCTGTTCACTGAATTGAGTAAAGAACCCCCATATCTATTTTGCGGCCACCTATAACATCAAGACGAAAAGAAATACTTAGCGTTGATTTGATGGAAAAGAGTATTTAAATGAATTTGGATAAAGTTATGGTTCAGTGTTTTACAAGAATCAGCAAGAATCGCTAGGCACTGCGCTATGCCAAGCCCAGAACATCTTATTTACCTCCGTTGTTATTGTTTTTAATTTCTATAATTTTCAAGTTATAAATAAAATAGAATAAAATGTATTTTCTTTTTATTGTTGTTAAATATGAATGGAGACCCGACGATATTGTACATTTTTTGCTAAAAACGAAATATACTTACCCAAATGTTCTAATACATGTTGAAAATATATATTGTTATGAGATTCTACCTCCAAAACTCGGAGTTTTTTTTTTTAAATAAATACATAAAGTTGCCCTCTTTTTCTGTTCTATTGTTATTTCTATGCAAAGTACTAAACTCCAATTGCTGGATCCTCCTAGTAAAACTTTCATAGCAAAAAACGTCTCATCATTAAAAAAAAATCCTTCCTTTTGTGTTCTAATTTCTATGACCAGAGTTGTTTCCCAGGAACTTCTCATCTGTGAAACATGTTGCCACAAAATTGCTTCCGTGAGGGCTACAACATGGTCGTCTTAAAATCTAATGTCAATAAATACTTGTCATAAACCATCCTTATAAGTCGGTAATCTTAATCCTTCAGTGGTTTCTTCGTCTTGATAAATGGTGACTGAAACGGTAGTAAAAAAAAAAATGAAAATGGAACTATAAGAGTATGCAAGTTAGAAAAATACCCATATCAGGGCTGGTAAAATTAATTTCTCGGATTTTGTACCACGTTTATTTTTATTTACAGGGTTAAAATCAAGATATGAAACTTTGTCTATAATCCTTATTCTGATTTAGATTTTTTAAAATTAAGAAAAAGAACTACATTTTTTTTTCTTTAGAAAATCTCTCAAATCTAAAGCTTAAGAATTAATCGAAATTTTGCTTCATTGGTATCTAATGACTATGGGTCAACTTCAATACACATTTGATAGTTTTGATTTTTCAAATGAGAGGTTATGCCTGCATTATGCTCTTTTTTAACACTCTTCCAAATATTCCAAAGAAACTGAAATTTTGTGAATATTTATTAATTAATGTCTACTACCTATTGTATGAATTTCACAAAGGGTTTCCACCTTTTTATTCACTTTACCTAAGCTTTATTAACCTAAATATAGCCCACATTGTCTACTTATGCCTAGCACCTCTTTAAAAATTCATAATGATTGGTTAATTAGTTTATGGCTGAATCCTGTATATACAAATATATATAAACCTAACTTTATAAAGATAGATATATAGTTAAAGAAAATGTACAAAATGAAACTTGTCAAGTTTGTGTTAAGACATGAAACTGTAGCCCGTCTTTATCTTTTGTCTATTCAGGTTAGAAGGTATTGGCCAGCTGCTAATCTTAAAACTGAACGATGAGGCTTTTCATTTGATTAATATGAAACAATGTCTTAATTTGCAGTAAAAATGATTTTGACAGCTACAAATATCAGATGCAAATAAAATCTGACAATCGAATTTTATTTCTCATCTTCTAAAACAAGTAACATTTCTTGGGACTTGTTTATGTTATACAGTAATTAGTTCGTTAGCAACCTATCTAAGGAAACGCCTTACAATTATAACAGTTGTTGATTCTCTCTCTCTCTCTCTCTCTCTCTCTCTCTCTCGTTATATCCCCCCTTTTTTTCTGCTGAATTTGGTTCTTGATTTTTCTTTCTTTTTGCAGCAATTGTAGATCTTCCCTCTCTATTATTACTCGTGTATATTTATAAATAAAATGTCATCAAAACCATTGGGGATCTTTTTAAGTAGGTTTAAAGCCATGAAGTGAATGCAGTATTTTGAAAGAATCCGCATAAGAATAAGCAAGTTTTTTGAATTAAAAAAGAATGGCACTCGACTCTTATCCTCCAAAATTTAATGGAGCCTAATACTCAAGTTTAATGTAAATTTTATATATTTTTTTTATTTGACTAAATAAATTGTCTTTGACGAGGAGCAAAGTGTAGTATCTGTTTTGATACTGCACAAATTTTTGTTCTCGATCTATGGAGGAAAAACTTTTCTGAAGTAACTTTTATTTTTGTTTCAATCCAATAAATACAATTCTACAACTGCTGAAAATTTCTCTTATCTATTCTGTGCCTAAAATTAAACTTAAATTCCATGAGCAAAGTTGCTCGTTTGTGGAACACGATACTACGGGACTGCTTCCCAGCTAACTATAACCTGCTTGTTTTCAAGTCTAACGTGAACAAGTTCCTGTGTAGCTACCCTCTTAGATAAACACTACCCAAGTTCCACCATTACTGATCATCATAGTGTTGTCTCACCTGACACATTAATCTTTATCTTTGAGTTGCTTTCTGGCCTTAAGTTGTGATCATCTCCATCAATAAAAAAAAAATCGATATCTGCCTATTTTTCGTAAAAGGAAATATCTCACAATGATATAATTAGACCCCCCCCCCCTCATTAATCATAGATCCTGGCTGTATGTCTACCAGGCCTGTTACGTATTTCAATGACATTCACCATAGGCGTGTTTAACTAGCTTCCTCTGAAGGAGTAAGTGTCAGGGGAATATTAAATTCACAAGCGGTCCCTAGTCGCATGAATGTCTGTTGGGTGAGATGACAACGTTAAATTCTTGCAGGGAGGTGTCTACATCCTCCTACATATGGCGTCTAGTATTCCCAAAGGGTCACCTATCTGGTACTGAAAAGGCTCAACGTTGTTTTACTTTGGTGATCTTATGAAAACCAGCGTGTCGTGATTGGGCCATATATTTAATTTGGTAAAAACTAAAATACTTTGTGTGTCGGCAATTAACGGCTGATGAAATTAAGCCTATACTAATTGAGATGGTTTCTCTTCTTTGCCAAACTTTCACAAAAACACGTGACTACCTATATATGTTTTCCACTATATATGATTTCCCCCACACTCTGTAACTGTGCCTAAATCTAAATGTAGATTCCATGAACAAAGCTTCTTTTCCAGGACTGCCTGCCTGTGGAACACTGTTCTGCTGGCCTGCTTCCCAGTTGAATACAAATGGTAGCCTTCAAATCTAAAGTAAACAAGTTCTTGTTGAGCCGTCCACATAAATAATCAAATTCTATCTAATTCACATCATTAACACTTATCCTCAAGTGGCTTTTGGACCTTCTAATAAGACAATAAGACACTTCTATTTATTTACTCATAATTGCATTAAAACATTACTAATTGTTAGATCACCAAAATTAAGCAACATTGAATATGGTCAATACTAGATGGGTGACTATTTGAGAATACCAGGTGCTGTATGTAGAAGTACATCAACCTCTCTTTGCAGGAACTGCAAAAACATAACATCTTCCATAACCGGAATATACATGCAACTGGGGACAGTTGTGAATTTGATATTCCCTAGACTCTTAGTCCGTTAGGAGAAGCCAGTTCAATGTCACTGGCTAAAAGGTTGTCAATGAAATAGATGCATTGCCAAAATTTAATTAATATTATACAACACCGACCCCCACTAACCCATCCCTCTGTTCAAGAATTAATCATTTTACCAGACCATTTGATTTCTTTTTAATAATTTATTAACACAAAATTAAGCCACTAATACACTTACCATATCTCTAAACCATCAGGAATTGCCAGAAACTTTAACTTTTTCTTTAAGGAAATAGATGGATGTTCAACAGCATGGCTGCCATTTGAATTTTCCCATAAAGCTATAACTAGGGTTACATTTGAGCAAAATATGATAATCTGAAATTAGGGGGAGACTACCATCAGTAGGTGCAGCTTAAACAAAGTGATGACGTGCTACATACATAACCATCTGTTGGCTGCTGAATAGTTTTGTGAAAACAGGATTCACAAGTTCCCTCTTGTGATTTTTGTTCAGATTAGAGGTGACGGACGATCAGTTGCGAGAAAATCAGTGTTGCACCTTTACTAAAAGTTCCATAATTTTTCAATTGCCTATTTTAATAGATTGCAGAATTTCTACTCCTGTCAGTTTTTTTTTTTTTTTTTTTTTAGGTTCTTCAAAAGTATAAAACAGTTTTATTTCCATGTTTCATTTTTACTACATTTGAATAAGTTATGTAAGAAGTGAGCCATGAGATTGTATATCTGTCTGAAAATGTAAGGATGGACCGAAGTAATATCTGGATATTATTTCATATTTTATTAATTATTCCTGAAGTTATACTATGAAAACATTGACAAATCAAAACAATTTGGTCAGATTGGAATTTTGCATGGTGGTCACACTCTAGGCAAGTTGAATTGGCTTCCTCATTTGGAGGAAGTTTCATGGGAATATCAAATTCATAAGAAGTCCCCAGTCACCTGCAGATCATATATCGGATCTATACATCAAATTGGGAAAAACTGAATGTTGCAATTCCATCAAAATTTCAAACATAGCTGGACTTTTCATGGCCAAAGACTTATAAGATGCAAAACTTCAAAGACTACAATATGGGTCAAATAATGAGTCTCTATGATAAACAGAACAGAAATTGTTGTCAAAAAATGTGTCACATTTCATGTGCTTTTGACGATGACATTTATTCTAAGTATTTCAAAATTAAATCAGTTGTAAGTTAGACCATGATCAATATTTTGACCAAGTTTGATGATTGATCAAGTGATGTACACAAACATAATGGCAAATCGGACTGAAAACATAACCTAGCTATGCTTTTTATTTTGTCTCTAGATATCTGACCAAGCATATGAGATATTTACGATCACATCGCTGGAGAAGTCAGGTTTCTTTGATCTTTCACAATATGCTTCTGCGATAATCTATAATGGAAATGTATTGTTCATCAAGGTGAAAAATGTTTCCGGATTTACTTTTTCTTTTTTTTAATATTCTGCAAAACAAAGAGCCAATGTTCGCATGCAACAGCCAAGACTGCACGTACTGGATTCACATTTTGATACTACGAGTTCAGTATAATATGATCCACCACCCCCAGTACAATTTTTTTTTTTTTTTTTTTTTGTTATGAAGCGTGTAATATCTTCATCTTTGTGTCTTACATTGAAATACTTATTATTAAAGTAATATTAGAATACCCGTCCCAAGTCTGGTAAAATTAATTCCATAAGAACAGTTTTGCTCTATTTTTATGTCTCTTTACAATGATTAAAATCAATATATTATGATGCTAAACCTTATGTCTAGAATCCTTATTCTAATGCATGATTTTGATTCTAGAAAATGTCAAATTTAAATTTAGAAGTTAAGGAATCTTATTTGTGCCGAATGACTATGAATCAAATTTAATGTCTAGTCTAATAGATTTTAATTGTCAAATAGGAGGTTGCGTTCAGGTTATACTCTGTAAAACCTCTGTAAAATACTACAAAAAAAACTCTCTGAAACTTGGAATATTTATTGATGAGTTTAATACCTATTGTTAAAATTAAAAAAAAAAAAAATAGTAGGTATCGAAATTTTTATGATGGGCTTTCATTTCACTTTTTACTCCCTTTTGTACGAAACTAAATTGAACTAAATATAGCTCGCATCACGCACCCTTACACTCAACAACTGTGTTCCAAAATTCATAATTTAGAAGTGAATCTTGTACATACAATCATATAAACACATAAACATACTTGTTAAAGATAAATATATATTGTTATCCAGTTGAAGGCTTTTTTTTTTTAATCATAATTTTCTGTTAATTATGATAAAATAGTGTCCTTTCATAAAGTTAAAACAATGTATATATATCTATAAAAGTGTGTGTGTGTAAAAGAGAACACATATATACACTACGAATTTTTGATCTACAAACTTGAAATGGGGTATTCAGATATCAACTTTAACTTTTTTTTTTTTTTTATTTTATCAAACTTTATCGGTTTTCATCTGGGGGGGAAAAGGTGCTGCTAAGGGGTCAAAATTGAAAAATTGGTACTTGGGGTCATCGGATTTTTATGTCAACTGTTTCATGAGGTTTGAAAACACTTGTTAAAAATCAGGTCAAGCTGGCCTAATGATTATTTTGCTTAATTTACTGTCTTTAGATTTTGGTTTCGATCTCAGCTCGAGTATTTTTACGTAATGGTTTAGAAAAAAAAAAAAAAAAAAACGATACTCGCATGCACGTTTTTTTTTTTTTTTTTTTTAAATTTAATTTTTAATTTTGTTGTGACTTCATTTTTACATTTTTTTAATTTTTTTTAAAGGAATTTAACGTTGTTTAATACCGAGCAATGTTGAGTATATCTGCTAGTGTTAAAATATAAGCAAACATTATATTGACAAAACTTTGTAAAGACTTTGAAAATCGGTCCCTCAAAATCCAAATCATTCGAATCACCAAATCTTGCCATTTCATTTTTTTTATTATTCTTTTTCTAAGTACACATTTCTAAAATTGTACTCGTGCATAATATGATGCCGCTTTTTGTTGTGAAATGTTCACTTTTGATTCGTATTAAACTCCATAAAATACCGTAGTCTATCAATGTTCATCTGGCAGATTATGTGATCGATTTGATCACCTTTTTATTTAAAACCTGCAAAACATTCACAAACACTCTTCTAGCTCCAACCACTGTCAACAATTTCTCCCACTCTCTATCTGTACCTAAATTTAAATGCAAATTTCATGAACAAAATTTAATTTTTAGAACTGCCCGCCTGTGGAACTCTGTATTGCAAACCTGTTTTCCAGCTGATTACAACATGATCATCAAGTCCAATGTAAACAATTTCTTATTGAGACATTCTCTTAAATAATCAAATTCTACCCAATTTCCACCTCTACCAATCATTATGCTATTGTATCAGTGACCACTTTACACTCCTTAACCCTTATCCTTGAGTAGCCTTTAGGCTTTGATAAGTGGTGACTTCCCTGTAAAAGTTAATGTTTAAAAATAGGAACATATCTTTTGCTTGGAGCTTATTGGTTATTGTCAAATTCGTTTTTATTTTAATAAAAAAAGTTTGAGATTTCTTTCAATTGCTTTGCATTATTGAAGCTCCAAGACATTTCTATTGAAAATTATAGTTTTTATATTGATTTATAATAGCACCAGTTCTTTAGATAAGAGATTGCAATCATAACTTGATGCTTAGATTTTGTTGCTGCGTAGCAAAGTTTTGTTAGCCTTTGATTTCATTCGATTTATCATATGAATGATACTTACTAGGGATGTACCGATTAGCAAATTGTCCGATTACTAAGTTTTCTATTCATCAGCAAATTCGCATATATTGAATTCCACTATCTTGAATGAGTTTATTTTCCAAATTATTAAATTTATTAATAGGTTTCCAATTTATTAGCAAATTTTGTTGTCATAAATGATATTAATATTAATAAAATTATATTGTAAACGACAAGTTAACTCCTTTTTTTTTTGTTTGCCAGTGAAAATTTATAGACATGCATCGTTTACACCATATAATCAAATGACAGGCATGATGGGATGTTAACATGTAAACTTTTACAACTGAATTGAATTTGTGGTAAAAAGATGGAAAATTTCCCTCTTTTCTCTTATCGAATTATCATTTTTTACTTTAAATCATTTGTCAAATAAAATTATTGCTTCATCTTTCAGTTTTCAATGTTGAGGAATTATACAGTAAATTGCAACAATGTGTAAACTGAAAATAAAGCATTCTTCATCAGTCATACTCTTGTTCCTCATTTTTGGACTCTACTACCATTATATTTTTTTCATTATATTTTTTTCTGGTTTAGGTAATGTACATTTTATTGAAATAATTTACTAATTAAATATCAGACATAAGTAATTTAAATATGTAAAAAAATAAATAAATAAATAAAAATAACTAAATATTAATAACTTTCAACCATTATGGCAACCAGTTTCTGCTTGAAGTATTTTGATGTCAATTTCAATAATACGGCTGCCTGCAAGTTTTGTCAAACTACAATATCAAGGGGTGGCAAATCAGCAAAAACTTTTATGATGACTAATATGTTTTAAACCATCTTAAAAATGTTTATCCAGAATAAGCAAGTGTTGCAGATGAGAAAAGGAAACACAATGAATGTTCAAATACAGACATTTCAGAAACAAGTGGTAGCAACTAGGAGTCTCCATCAAAACACGAAACTACTATAGAATCAATATTGGTCAAGAAGAAAATTTGAGATATTAATGACCATAGGTGACAGATTATTTGATACAAGAAATGATTGCTGTTGATTCTGTAACATCTGACATTGAATTTAAAACGCTTATTGCAAAACTCTGTCCAAATTACAGTTCAACCAAAAAAGTATTTCACTGAAAAAATAATTCCCAATATATTTACAAAAATAAAAACAGAAATTCAATTCTCTCTTGATTAAATTAGCATTTCTTTGACTACAGATATTTGAACAGCTGCTACAAATAATACTCCCTTTCTGAGTTTGACAGGTCATTGGCTTTAAAATGACTTTGAACAGTGCAAAGCTGTGATTAGAGTTGTTCCATTCTCTGGTGCACACACAGGTGCAAGAATAGGTGAAGAATTGCACAATGTTCTGGATGAGTATAAAATATTCAGTTTTCTTAGTTTTGTGGGGTTCAGGAACAAATATGGTTGCTCGTGTCAGGGAATGTTGTTTAGAATCACTATCATGCTTCATACATAGGTTGCAATTCTTAATGAATGACTCATTATTTTCCCCACGGGCTGTTAAGACAGTCATAACAACTAACAAAAATATAGTCTTTCAGTTAAATCACTTTCCATTAGCAAATTAACTGAAATACAGGATCAGCTTCAGTTGGAAAGACATGCACTCAAGATGTGACCACACACGGTGGAATTCAACATATTATATGCTAAAAAGAAATTTTGAACAACGAAAAGCTCTTGTAATGTATGCTGTTGATAAGATTCCTACCTTAACAACTTACCAATAGGGACTTGTTTAATAAAATGTCGAGTTACTGAGTCCATTTGAAGAAATCACCAAAGAACAAGCAACAGAACTTCAACCATATCGATGATAATACCTACAATTTTAGCTTTGAGATTATTTCTTTCAAAAGTTGTCCAATTTAAATCTAATATTTCTTACTTTAGTGGAATCTTTACTTCTGTTGAACAATTCAATGAATTAATGGAAACAAGATTTTCATACTATCTAAATGATAAAAACTTGTGAGTCTTTTTTTTCCTAGATCCAAGATTTAAATTTCAAAAGAATGACACGGAAAACACTATTAAGAGTTGGGTTCTATATCTTCTACTGATGATGAAGCAGAATCAGCAGTGTACACGTCTTCAATCTTTGTTGAAGGTTAAGAAGATGAAAATGAAATTAAAACTATCTCTTTCAAACTTGTTTGATGAATTAGCTTCAAATAAGTCTATAGTAACAAATCAAAACTTAAAGCAGGTAGAAGCTGAGTTAAACTTTGAGACTGCAACAGAAATACAAGAATCACACTCTAAACTCAAAAGGAGTAAATCACTTATGCTTAAGTGCACAAAAGAACTTGATCATTATGTAGCTTTACCACTACTCGTAAGAGGTGAAGATTCATTTCAATGGAAGAAGACGCAGGAGACCTTACCACTGCTGAGTAAACTGGCGTCAAAATATTTAAGCGCAGCACTTTCATCTGTTGAGGGTGAGAGTCTCTTTAGTACATGTGGTACTGTGTATGAATCTAATGAGGAACAAGCTATATCATGAGAATGGAAAAACTCTAATCTTTCTATATTACAACTTAAAGTATTCCATTTTAAATACTGAGGAGACTGAGAGCAGGCAGGCAGCTAGAATAGAAGAGAAAGTAGAGCAGGTACAAAATTTCAGCTAATAGTTATTGATTTAAAGAATTACAATTTATACTTTGTAGTTGGTTTATAATTTCTTTTTGCTTATCTAATTGTTTAATTATATTCATTTAAAAATTGGACATTGTATTTTGTAATTTTATTTAAAGACAAAAGGCATCATAGTGGCCAGACACTTAACAAATGTTAAGTTAAATTAGCAATTACTGTTTTCATGTGTCAAAACTATCTGATGAGTCATTTGGCATGAATGAATTGGTTTAAATTTAATAGGAAAGAGAAAAGTAATTAATCGGCAAAGTGGCCGATTAGACCGATTACCTGTCGATTAATTGGTACACCCCTAATGCCTACTAGACACTGTACTCGAATGTAAGGTCTCTCTGTACAGGGTTTGTTGGGATAATCTGGCATGTGAATACTTTTTCCTACAAGTAAACGCTGATTAAGTATTCAAAATAACATAGTTATCGCCACACAAATAAGATCTCCTCGATATGACTAACCAACACTGGCTTTTACAAGAGATGGTGCACCTTCTGCAAGTGATGTTACATCAAGTAAAAGTATAAAGCTGGATACTCCACCAGACTAAATGAATTCTTAACTTGGAATCCACTAAAACCAAAAGACCACAAGAAAGGTAAACAATAACTTATTTAAATGGTCAAGTGAGGAGAGGAAAATTATGTTTTCAATTTCTTTACTAATTCAGCGTTTGAGAGATGAAGGTGAACTTTAATGGAATTTTCAAAATTATCGAACAAAGGTTCACACATGAATTTGGTTTAAGCAGTTTTTGCAGTGTAGAAAACACAGCCCTCTCTGTCTAACAAGTAGGTGATAACTGTTCAGCTGTAAAATATGTTGTGGCTGTTATAAGTTTTCCTTCTCCTAGACAAGTTGCTCAATCAAGTCTACCCTACTATTTCATCTATAAAAATTAAGGGAACATATGTGTATTCATACCTTTGTGAAAAATGAAAACTATGCTATAATCATAACAGAACTAAAACCTCATATTCTCCATGTTTTTGCATGCCGTTGCATAATAATAATATGGGAGCCACGCCAAATCCCTGAGTAAATTTGAAATGTGTGCTAATGAGACCTTTTTGAAGACAAAAAAAAAACGTTTCTGAAACAGTAATGGTATAGAAGAGACTTTGTAATGATCTAATTTCTCACCACTAAATTGGCAACTGGAAATTAACTGCTCGTTCCGCGAATCCCTTGTTTCTCCGTTTTTAGAAACAGCAGAAAAATAGTCGCATATTCACTTCTCACATTGGAATGGCATAAAACGAAACTCTTCGTTGAAAACTCCAACTTATTTATTTTTTTCTGATCAGCTGTATATGTATCTGCTTATAAGAAAGAATATACTCGCCAAGAATAGTTAAATTAAGTAAAAGCCGTACATTAATAATGTTCTCTTTCACAAGAAGTTCTATGTAATATTAGTTGAATTTGAATCTATTCTACTAAAGCTGAGTTAACGTTTGTTTCCTCATGTCAAAGGGCGGATTGGACCTAGTAATTCACTCCTGTTAATCCGTTCATTTGTTCGCACTTTTCTCAATGACCATGACTTGGATTTAAAAAAAGTATTTGTACAAATGGTGAAAGTAAATTTTTCACTCGTAGAGGGGGACACCATAGCCTCAGCTTGTTTTTATATATATTTTAAAAATATATGCTAAAATATTCCTTACTTTGGGGATTTGGGTATGCTTGAAAAAACAAACAACTTATGTGTTATAATTAGCTACAATGTGCAAATAACTCGAGTGATGAAGTTTCTATCATTTTTACCCTCTCACTGTATGTTATTTGCCTGCTCTTATTCTATGCATTATCTACAACTCTTTCTCTCTCCCTCTTTCTTATGTCACTACAAGCAGAAACAATATCTAAGCCATAGTTAAGGAGAAAAAAAAAATTTATTTATTTATATATATATATATATATATAGGTAGTTTTTTTTTTTTTTTTTTTTTTTTTTTTTTTTGTATATATCCGTTAGAAGCGCTGAGTGAAAATTGAAGAATAAAACGTGTATAAATACATTTGAAGCCAAAACTGCAACGCGTAATTCTTTATAAAATAAATGGGTGTTTATTTTTAAAGAAATATATTTCGGAGTAAGACTCCTTTGTCAATCTTTTTTTTTTTCCTCTTCTTCCTCGACATAATGTAGTGGAAGATAGTTCGGTGAAGAGTCCACGTGATGTTGTTAACGGCGGGGTTTTTATGAAGCCAGATAGGTGACGCATGGTCGCGCATTTTGAAAATCTGGGTAGTTGTTTTTTTTGTTTATATCCGTTAGATAATGAACCAACACACTAATCAACTGACCTAACGCGACGTACATGAAATTTGTTCAGTTTTTCAACTATTTAAAGTAAATCAGGTCATGACGTCATCTGGCACATGCATAGAACCGCTCGTCGTCAAGAGAAGACCGTTTTTGTTGACCCACCCCCACCTGTCGAAAATTGTCGATTTCGAGGTGAAAAAATGAACGTTTTTGGCCAATTTTTCAATATTTTTCAAGTGAAGGATGGGGCTTCGATATGATACAGTTTGAATTTTCGTTGTCTGTCGAAAGTTTTTAGCAGACACACAAACATACATACACACAAACATACATACACACAAACATACATACACACATACATACATACATACATTTTCGCTTTTCTATATATATATATATATATATATATATATATATATATATATAGATTTCATGACGTTTTACCTTTTTCGAGTATGTGTTAGCAAGTGCTGTGCTTTGATCTGTAAATTACCACTGGCACACCTTGATCCATCTTCTTCCTGAGCCTTGAGAGGAAATGGCTTACCAGCAGGACCTTCTAAGCTATTTCCTTTCATGAACACAAACGCAGCTTGTTTAAAGCTTAAACTTTTTCAAAAATTAAAAAGGGTTTTTGTCAGTGCAAAATCCTATTGGAAGGATTAAGAATATTTGGTGCTTGTTTATGTTGGTGATCTTTTAAGCCAACGCATTTCAGGTGAAAACATTATTACATACTTAAGTGTCATCCGCTATTATTGTGCTAGAATTATTTATAACAAAAATATTTGCCACAATTACCTTTGGAGATTTTGTTTAAAAATGGCAGACTCTTAGCTCAAGGGAGAGAAGGCAGTTTGTCATGCTGAATTGACCGTACAACTCTTCAACATGAAAATATACAATAAAACTTGATAATTCATTAAATTCTATTTTTAGTAATTATTTTTCTACTGGATTAGTTTATTCTTTAGAATTAAAACTAATTTCAACATGACATGCAAGTACATAATGTTTTCACTTGAAATGCGTTGGTTTAAAAGCTCACTAATCTACACAAACACTGAATATTTTCTTGTTTTTGTTATCCCATCTTTACACATTATTTATCTGCTTAGAAAAAAGTTTAATATTCGCAAGTAATTATTCAAATAACAAACCGAATTTGTAAAATGTAGTAACCTCTTCAGTAATCATTACTTTTAGCAATATGAATAATTTAAAATGAAATACGGTTGAGAAATTGATCAAAAATAATTTATTTTGCTTCACCTATTTGTGACCTAATTGCATTAACCCTAATTCGTTCAGTCGTAAATAAATGAATATAATGGTATAATTATTAGTTCAGTACCTGGGTAGATGCCAGATACCTCCAGATTGCAACTGTCTATTGCTTACATTCAGTATGTCGCCATCTGTCTCAGAGTGGAGGATTTCGTTTGTTGTCATAAAAAACACTTTTTCAAGCACAATGCATAATAATCAAGTTAAGTTTATGAAATGCAAAAATTCTCAGTAGTAGTTTAACTATTGAACTTCATCTTTATAGTGAAAGTCTTAAAATCATAGGATCATTACCTTTTAAAACTAACTAAAATTAAGTTTTTAATCATCTACATCATAATTCAGGTCATAAAGGGTTTAAAAAAAGTTTTAAGTTATTTTACTGTAAAATATTGACCGAGTTTCGATATTCGAATTTACGATAAATTAAATTCTTAACCATTTTTTTTTTTTTAATATTAAAATTTTTAACGCAAATAGATTACAAATTAATAGATAAAGAAAATAATTTTTTGTTTTTTTAACTAATGTTCCGCACAGTATTATCTTAAAAACATTTGTTAGTAATTATTGCCACTTTTAGGTTGAGCTTCATAGTTATTCTGTCATTTATTATAAGATGTAATTAGTCATAAAAGAATTGAGCATTATAGGTAGTTGATAATGTAACGGCAAACGTGTATGAGAATTATGAATTCCTTTTGTAGTGAGGCTGTGATAGTACAGGGTGTATGACATCGAGACTGGTTTCTTACAAAGTGGTTTTCAAATCTCGGCTTGAAGCACTCACATCTAACCACATTGAACGAGCCATGATATGGCAAAACAGGTGTCTGTGAATGCTTATGAAGACCGGCTTTCACACAGTAAAAAGCGTTCACGTGTGCGTCCGTTGGGCACCATTTACTTGGTCTTGATTAAACAAAATAAATGAAATATAAAAATAAAATATTCATTCTTGCTTGTATAATTTTGAAAATAAGAATGTTTATCTAATATTTCACATTTAAAACCAAAATAAATGAAGATAACCGTTTGTCCTTAATATCTCTACTATTATATAAAAGGAACTTAATCTGTGTGTCAGAGTACATTCCTTATGGACCCCCAAAACGACTGGGCCATTTTTTTATTTTTTTCTTTTTTTTTTTTTTTTTATTTCACACAAATGTACCTTATGTGTTTGGGAGTGTTTGTAGATAGGTTTTATACTGAAATTTCTTGGATGATTCTCGATAATCAAAAAAAACAAAAAAACTTTGGTCAAAATCGGACTGTTCCACCGTTAATACGGAACAGTCTGATTTTAACCAAAGTTACCACTTTTAAACAGTCTAACATCACAACTGTATTTGAGAAGTTTAATCACCTCGTAAACAAATGTGTCCAGCGGATAAAATCAACAGTAGGTTCTTTGATATGACAGGGGCGCGTTCGAAATGAATGGTTCTGTTTAGAGCGCATATGAACCATTATATTTGATTTTTGCATTTTAAGCTTTATTTCAAGCCATTGTATATAAACTATGCATTTAAATAGGACTGACTTAAGGCAAAATATCCAGTGAACCACACATCTTTTGATACTTTCGTCATAACTCCAGTTCTAATCGGCCAATTTAAAAAAAAAAAAAGAACTAAAGATATTGTTTCTTTGTTTTTTTATGCTCTTTTCAATAATGTTTGATTTGAGTTTATTCGATCTAAAGAAAAAATGGTGTGGTATTGCTAGTTATAAAGTGTGTAACATCTTTATATTAAAAATTTTGGTATATATATTATTCCTTAATTGGAATTCATTTTTTGAGATGAGCATTATATATATTAATTTATTTTTATTTCAGACTACTAGTCTGACGAAGGCCAGAGGAATTAGTTGGCCGAAACGTTGTGAATAAACAAACCAATAAAAGATGAAAAACAACAACTAATAAAGATGAGACTAGTAGTCCGAAATAAAAATAAATTAATATTAAAAATTTTATCTCAATTTTTCTCGCTTTTCCCATTCCAGGTTTAATCACATCCTTTTCTGCCACCCCTCCTTCACTTTCACCAAGCCTATTCCTCTCTTGTTTTATAATGTATTGAAAATAATGTAAGTCATTCACCTCTCCTTTAGACTGAATTACATTGGAAATGATAAAAGAACTGTGTCAGCCCCTATGAAACCTGGCCCGGTTGGTCCTCAAAGAATGAATACATTTTTTAAATTTTAGATATTATTTATGCAGGGCAATACTGATCAAGAAAATATCAATTTTGTGGGTGTTTGTTTTGTAGCTTTTTACTTGAAGATACACACATACAACTACCCATTATATAATAGATAACCAGATTTGAAAAATGAGACGATAAATCCACTAGTATGAAATTAGGAGGTAAAAAGTTTTAATGAAAATAATTGAATAATTCAAGGCATTTTTTTCAATTTAAAAAAAAAAAAAAGAAAAATTCAACCATAAAAATGTAGAAACAATTTATTATGGTCTAATTGTAACACTTGAAATTAGATGATTAGATTGACCAGAAATTATATGAACCAAAAAGAAATACATCTTTTAAAAGGACATTACAAAAGTGTGAAATTAAGTTTCTCATTATTTATGAATTAGGGTTTTTGGGAAATTTCTTGGTATCTAGAACAACTTGTGTCATTATTTAATTATTTTTAAAAAATTTTTCAGAATGTTTATTTTTTTTATATTAATGATATGGGAATTCTAGAATCTTGTCTCTGTAAACATGGAATATTTTAGATTCTCACTGATTTGTTGTTAAACTGTGCCTGTGTTTCCGCACTGACTGACATACTCTATGCATGTGTCACGGTTTTTCCTTCATCTTCATTTGACCATGACCGGCTTCTAGTCTTGAGGATCATGAAGAGGAGCAAAAAATCAGTTTACAATTTACATCCATAAAAGAAACAACCATGAGTACTTTTGTGTGTGTGTGTGTGTGTTGGGGGGGGGGGATCTTGTCGCTAGTGTCTACATCTGAGTTAAATTCCAACATCTGGAGTACTGAACTTCATGGCTGAAATGAACTCCATTGTTTGCAATTTCCAATCTGTTTCAGTCAAACTCTGTCACTGATCTACCTATCGAAGTCATTCACTCTCCAGTTCCATCTACCTTGAACAGTCAATGTCTAACAAATATATTTACTCTCTGTCAGAAATCGTATACTTTCGGTTTATCCCAATTTACTTCAATTGGAAACCAGATTTTTTTTCTCATCTTTCTGAATTTGCTATTGTAGCCCCCTCCTCCTTTCACTAGATTTTATTAGCTAACTTCTGGCGGCACTTTATCTGTGTAGCACAATGGATCACTATATCTCTCTACTGTCACTCATTTTCTAATTAATCTTTCCCAATTGTCCTAGGATTGGGGACAGTTATAGTACCGCATTCTAATTTTCCAAAAAGTCTTATTTTACTGCATTTTATTTAATGTTTGTGATTTATGCAGTTTAAGTGCACAGTTGATAAAAAGTATGAAAATACTTCATCTTTTGAAACTAACCTTTTCTTGTTGTTTAACAGGTTCTTTCTTGATGTACTGAGCATGTCCATATATATATATATATATATATATATATATATATATAGATATCTCCTTAATTCACCAATAGTTATTGTTTTTGAATTCAATGACTATTTTCATATTATAACAAAGTTCGATTTTGGTATATTTTTCAAATCGTGGATACAAAATCACCATTTTGGTTGAAAAAAAATGGCAGACAAACACTTCTGCAGGTTGCATTCCTGTTTTTTATTGTTAATTATAAAGAACCCACATTTAACTAAACACCTACGCGCACACACTGAGTGTTGCTGTTCCATTCATTTCTTCACAAAAATTAAATTCCATAATTTTCTGTTTTGGATTGGCAATTGAAATGTACTGGGAGCAGTAGTTCCTTTATTTACCTTTTTTCAGGCAATGCTGGGAATGGTCAGCTACATATATATGTATGTTAAATCAATCGTATTTTAACTATGTTATAGAAAATGACATTTTCAATGAATATATAGGTTAACAATTTTTTTTTTTTTTTTTTTAAAGACATTCATTTTTTTTTTTTTTTTTAATTATTTTTTCCGAACTCTCATTCCCCCTCTCTCCCACATCTCTAAGAAGCTGCCACTAATATCTTTTTATGGTGAATTAATCTATTTAGCTGGAGTTTATTTATAAGACTGGTTTAGAAAAAAAAGAAGCCTACTGTAATTATTTTGTCCCATTTTTTAGTTGTGTAGGAAAGCAGTGATTACTCAGTGAATGCCAAATGATCTGTGCCATTTCCTCTTGCACTCCCTCTCTCTCTTTCTGTTTTCTGTGATCTTGTAGAAGCAACCGGAAAGTAATAGTCACCTTATTAGCCTCCAGCCCTCCGCCAGCGGCATCTTCCACACGCTTTTGTATTCCATAATATCTGATATTGTTATTGCCCATGCTGATATGTTGAACCAATTAATAACCTTTTTTGTAAAAAAACGTCTTCTGTAAAAAAAAAAAAAAAAAATTATAGACTTAAATTCACCAGAATGCATTTTCTGTTTCTTTGAAAACAAGTTAGACATTTTTAATAATTTGTAAAGGAAAAATAAAAATCTGCGATTCTTTCGAATTTCAAGTAATTTGGAATCTTTTAAACTGTCAAATAGTCATTTAAATTGGCTGTAAAAATTTTTTTTATCAAATCCTCATGTATTACGATCTAAAATTCTGGAATATATTTAAATCTAATAATTTTATAAAATTAGTTTGGTTTTATTTTGGTTCACTTAATAGTTTAATCACCAAATGATACTATAACTTTTCAATCTAGTTAAAATGATAGTAAAAACACCGAGGCAACGCCAGATGGGTACCGATAGTCTCTACTATAATAATACATTGTTTCTTTTAATTATATGTATAAAAAGCTATTCATTTGCATGTAGTGCTAAGGGAGGTAATTCAGTATATATTCTATATAATGCAAGCTGTAACTAATTGAAGTATTAGTATTGTTTGTAATGTAAACAAAACGGCATTTGATTTTTTTAACAAGTCAATTTTAATTATATTAATACCAATAGTACTATACTTTAGACAAAAATAGGATTATAGAAAGTAATTTGGGTTACAAATGCAAGTGTCTTGTCTCAGGCTGGCATATTAAGCATGGTTGCCATTCTCACTCAGATGCCTGCATGGCTGTGTCATGTGTATAGGATGAAAGATCGTCGCATCCCAAAGGGCATCTTGTCTCTGGAATACAGACGACCCGCTCTGCGTTAACAGCTGCAAGAGAAACTTGAAGACTTGTGGCATTCAACCAGTAAATCTCGAGTCACATATGATCACATCGTCTGGCAAGCAAAGGTCAAGAACAGCGTCAAATCAGCAGAAGGAGAAATATGATGAAGAAAAGAGAACCCAAAGGCGACTGCCCCCACCATCCCTACCGTTTGACTACACCTGCAACAAGTGCCAATGAATGTACAAGTCCAGAATTGGACTGCATAGCTACAGCAGACACTGTAGTGCACCAGACTAGATGCAGAGCACCATTGTCTTATGAATCAGAAGGTTGCCATCCACATCCACCTTTCGATCACTTTCTGGCAAAATGCCGTTTTGTTTGCAAGTCCTAATGTAAAGGCGAGTTTCAGAATGGTGTTATTACTGGTTTTCTATATTAATATGGGGTCTAGGAATTGAATTAAAATTAAAAATATTTATTTTTCTCAATTTATCCAGGCAACTCCGGAATACGGGTTACTCATAAATAAAAGAATGTGTAGATGTGGGAAACCTCTATTTTCAAGTGTACAAGATTTATTTATTTATTTATTTTTTATTTTTTTTTTTTTTTACGCACAAAATGATTTTAATATTTGCTAAAGTAAACATTGAAATCACTTATCTTGATGTTTCGGTTTTTGTTTTTAAAAAGTACGACTATGCACATTAAAAAAAAAAAAAAAAAAATCTGCTTTCCAGCTGACTACAATATGGTTGTCTACAAGTCCAATGTAAACAAGCTCTTGATGAGCCGTTTCTCTTAAGTAATCAAGTTTACCAAATTTACACTTCTAACGATTACTATGAGATTGTCCTTTTGTCCACTTGTACACTCTTTAACCCTTATCCACGAGTGGCTTCTGAGCCTCGATAGGTGGTGATTCCTTTGTGTAAAAAAAAAAAAAAAGGCTGATTATGTTTCAGAATTTTAAAACTGACGATTGATATGATGCTTGCATATTTTTGAGATGAAGATTGATAATTATTTTTTTCGATTTTTTGGATTATTTTTCTCATCTTGGTTGTGAGAAAAACAACCGAGACAAGAACAATAGTCCGAGCAACCCAAATACAAAAAATTGATAATTTGTATTTTTATTATCCAGCTACTGTTTTCATCCAGGAAGTTATTCTAACGTTTTCACCAATGTAACTTCCAATTTTATTCTGGTGTATATTGTCCAACTCTGTAGAATCTGTATGGAATTTTACATGAAATCTTGTATTTAATCCACGCGGGTAGTTTGCTCTCGACCGTTAGTTATGACCGGGTGTATAGAAGTCTTAAGTAATTTTTAATTGTACCCATAGTATCGCCTGCACTAAGTATTGAACCTTCAATCTCCAGAAGATTGCTACTTAAAACTGATTATACTTAGTACTTTTATTCGTTGTGCCACAGATAAAAGTATTAATATTCAGTTTTTGATTTTTAGTTTTATTTTTCAACTAAAATGTATTCCACCAAATTTGATTTTATATTTTTTTTTTTTGATTTGACTTGATGTAATTTCTGAAATTTGTCCAGCACTTATCATCCGAGATAGTTAAAAGATAGAGAAAAGAAAAAAAGAAATATTTTCACTTCTTAAAACACCTGATCCAACAATTTCTTAAACAATTTTGAAAGTATGCAGGTAAAGTCTATATAATTTGTAAAAACGGATGCTGTTCCCAGCCTGATCTTGAAATCCGGATGATAACGGAAACTGCAAGGAAAAAAAATGTCGTTTGTAAAATCATCAGAGAAGAATATCATTTTCCTCGCATTATTCTTTGATGATGAATGTTTAAACTTATAAATCAATATTTGTTTTTCATTACTCAACATTTTAGATATGACACAATTTTAAGCGAAATATCTTTTAATGTCTGCTGAAATTTTTTTTTTAATTGATAGATCATACTAGTGATAGCTGAATGATGGTTTCATATTGTGTGTGTGTGTGTGTGTGTGCATGCGTGCAAGGCTGTTATTGGTATGGCTGTTGAGAATAAGCTCTTACCACCAGTTTAACTGTCTCGGATGATAAGTGTACGAAACAGTCCTAACAATTGGACTTTATGTGCAAATGAAATGGTCAATTTGCAAATCATTTTTCGAAGTGGCAACTAGAAATAATAAAATGCTTTTTTTTCTTTTTTTTTTTTTTATCATCACCGATCTTCCAAAGTTCATTACTGTTCAATTTTTTTTTTTTTTTTTATAAAACGAGCAAAGACAAATTATTTAAATCCAAATATTAATTTACTTGTCTGTAGTCCAGTATCACACAAAAAAAAAAAAAAAAAATTATTGCAAACATTAATTAATGAGAAATGTATTAGCTCCCTTTATAGTAGCTCTTTATCAGTTAAAAATCATTAAAACCATTTCCTCCCTAAAAGTTTTTTATGGCTATCTGTTTACGGTTTCAAATTGGCTTTTATTTGTTTTTTTTTATTCGTTTTTTTTTTTGTTTTTTTTAATTTTCAACTACCGTGGAATTTCACACGAGTTCTGCTAATAAAAATTTAATAGAACAGTATAGTGTTTTTTTTTTTTTTTTTTTTTTTTTTTAACAAAGACTTTAAAAAAGGAATCTGAAGAAATTTGAATTTTTATACCTTAAAGTCTCCACATAAAATTTGATGCATATTTTAGAATTACTTATTAAAAAAAAAATTAGAGAAAAATCTCTGATGTACATACTTGCCATGAAATAAAATTGTCATATTCCAAAAATCACATGGGTTTATTAGCTAATAACTTTTGTATTTGGCTAGTAAATGAAAATATTCAGTCGTCAAAGGTCAAGTAAAGATAAATTTCTGTAGAGTCCTATAACTATATTTATTTTCTAGCCTTCATGTGGAGAAATTGTATGTTCATATTGTGCCTATTCGACAATGAGATGAAAGCGGACGCTTTTTTCATGTCCCTTAATAATGTACATTCAACCCTAAAGTTTACGGTAGACAAACCAATTTTACTCTTCCGTTTTTTAATGTTCTTGTTTCCAAGACTTCATGTTTTCTTACTTCCGTCTATCATAAACCAACATTTACTGGCCTCTATATACGATGGGACTCATTTTGTCCTACAAATCAAAAATTTAAGACCCTAACACAAGGTTTTAATGATTTGTTTGAAGGCCAATCTGGACGACGAAATTAAATTCATCACTAAGACCCTTTGCAACAGCTATCTCTTAGACATTGTTGAATCTGCCATTAATAAGGAAGTTTCCAATTTTTACAAATCTAAAAAAAACTTTAGTCAATAGATGTTATGTTTACCTTTGTCTACCTTGGCGAGGTAATATCAATGACCAATTTGCAAAACAAATCTCTGTACAACGGTGTTATTTTGCATCACATCATGTTGTCATCCATTCGCAAAGATGTTTTCCTTTCTTACCATAATAATTCTATTATTTAAATGTAGTTGCTGTGTGCACTATGTTGGGCGGACATTGCAAAGATTGGATTTTCATTTAAAACAACACGTACCATCAAATATTTGTGATGCAAATTTTTCATCTTCTGACATTCAGAATAATACATATGGGGCTGCTATTTGTGAACACCTTATAAATAACCGTGCTTGTGCCACAAACTTTAGTGTCGACACATTCACAATCCTAAGCAGATTGCACTCTCCTTTCCATTTAAAAATCATAGAAACCATTTTTAAGTCTTTGAAACCTCTTTGCAAACAAAAAAGAAAATCTTTTAGGACTTAATGTGATTCTTTTCCCGTTTACTTTTTTTAATTATACTTTTTGTACCCCCCCCCCCCCGCCATATTCATGACAAGTTGTTTTTTTTTTTTTTTTTTTTTTTTTTTTTTAATCGAAATTTTTCCTCGCTTTAACTCTGTTGAGCAAGGAACAAATCCTGGCTAGCTAGCCCTTTTTTATTTTTAAAAATTCATCATGTTAATTAGTCTTTATTCAACCATTTTATATATATGTATAGATAAACTATATTCAACATCCCAATGAATGCATTGACAATGATATTTACGGGCTTTAAAGGCGGACGATTAAAAGATGCATCTGCCTTACTTAAAAAATGCTAGTGTTATTTTTGGTGTCTTTAAACCTCCACCCACTATTTTTGCTGATGAGGAGACTTTGTTTTATAAAATCAAATGATAAAATTATTGTCCAAGACTTATTATCTATCTCAATGAAAACATTGTTTCCGAAACGATCGTACAATTTATTGATTTTGTTTGTTCTTCCTTGTGAAACCAATTTTTAATTTTAATTATAAATTATCAATCATCTCTCATATATATATATATATATATATATATATATATATATATATATATATATATATATAATCCATGGACATGTGTTTCGTCGTTATGACTAATCAATGTAGTGTGGAATATTGCTGCAAAATCTGACATTTGACAAAAAGAAAATTAAATAACAACAAAAATCGTATTTATAGACCTCAGTTTATTTATCAACAGTTATTTTGCAATGTAACTGCCACTGGCATAGGCGATCATATCAAAATTGTATGTATGTATATATATTTTTTTTTTCACAAATGCCTCCACAATAACAGCCTTCAGAGAGTTAACTTTTTATGGGCATGCTTGACGGTTTTGGCCTTGGTCATCCTCCGAGAAGAAATAGTCAGTAGTTGCAATCAAGGAAGACGGTCACAAGTTTGGCAAACAGTGGTGAGTAATGCTGTTGAGCAGACACATTGTTTTGGCCTTGTGTGCAAGAGTGGAGCTCTGATAGAAGACATAGGAGAATCTAGTGTGGATATTTTCCATCCAGATTTTGTTTACTTTTTGTTAAGTGTAAGATTTGGCAGCAGTATTATAGTAGTAGTAGCCTGAAAAAAAAAAAAAAAAAAAAAAAAAAAATATATATATATATATATATATATATGGCACTTAAGCTACGTAGAGGCGTCCATATTTCATCTCCAGATTTGGGCACTTAACCTTATGATTTTCCCTGCAGGAAAGAAACATGGCCACCTATATGTAACTTAATTGCCATATAATTTTATACTACTTAGCTCTATTTATTGAGAACTATTAAAGTAAATACAAAAAATCAATACACAATATATCCTATCACCTTTATAGTATGCGTGATATGCATGAAATGAAATGATATATATATATATATATATATATATATATATATATATATGCATACACACATACGCATTGTGGATTTGTTTTCCATTTAAGTGTTATAAACATTAGCAACCACAGTAGCATTAAGATGACATTTAATGGTTTTTCCATTTGAACTTTTCGCTTCATGTTTGCTTGCATCTCGTGACAAATAGGTTAGAAAAGCTTATTGTAAACATCAGCTTGAAGCATTTTTTTTTTTTTTAACAATTCAATTCATTCTTTTATAGTTCTTGTTCTTTCCATTGATTTTAAGCCAATTCTTTGTTTGATCTTTGATATTCCGACATGAATAAGAATTGAAAAGCAGAAAATAAATATTTATGTATATTCTAATTTAAATAAAAAATGGAAAATCTAATAAAATAAAAATGCTAAGTTTTATTGTTTTACATTTGTGTACAATTAATCATGTTTTTTTATTTTATCTAACGTTTCATACTGTCGCACATTGACACACGGCTTATAATGCACGATTTTGTTTTGTACAAAATGATAACCCTTTGTTTAGATTTGTTTATAAATAGATTCCAAATTTCGCCAGAAGGGAAATATCACCACTCCTGACTATGCCAAAAAACCACTCGAGGATAAGGCTAATGTGTTGGGTGGATAAGACAACAATGTAAGGATTGATAACAATGGTTGAAATTAAACAGAATTTGATTAAGAGGATAACCCTACAAGAATTTGTTAACATTAGACTTAAAAACAATGTTGTAATCAACTGGGAAGGAGCCAAAACTATTATGTTCCATAGATGGGTGTTTTTTATTATTTAAATTTTTTTTTTTTTTTTTTCAAAGCAAAGCAGTCACCACTTATCAAAACCTAGAGGCCACTCAAGGATAAGGGTTAATGAGTGTACAGTAGTCGATTGGAAAATGTCGTAATCATTAGTAGTGGAAATTGGGTAAATTGGATTACTTAAGAAGATAGCTCATCAAGAATTTGTTCTGCTTTCCAACTGACTACAATATGGTTGTCTTCAAGTCCAACGTAAACAGTTCCACAGGCGTGCAGTTCTAATAAAAAAAGCTTTGTCATGGAATCTATGTTTAGGTTTAGACACAGATAAAGTGGGAGAAATTATTGATCGTGGTTTCAGCTAGACGAGTGTTTTTCATGAAAGTCAAGTCAGGAGGGGCCCTAGATTGGAGCTCAGACGAACACTTGCCATGAAATTAACGATAAAGCAGAGACAGGCTTGCAACATCTTCTCTGTGCGGAAAAAGGTTGCAGGAAAGAGAAAAGGGCTACAAAGTCTATTTTGGAAAGAATCTTTGTTCATGGAAATTCTATTTAGTACATGGAAAAAAAAAAAGGAACGTTATTTACAGTGGTTGTAGCTAGACAAGTTTTTGTGAATGTTTTACAGGGGAGAACGATAAATCAGAGTTACGTTAAGCACCTACCATAAAAATAACAGAATATAGCAACCCCTCTTCTGTACAAAAGTGGCTGTAGAGAAGAGATCTTCCTCCACTAGATTTCAAAGTCGATTTTATGCTATGTCAAGGCAGGCAAGGATATGCTGAGTGGTATTGCCCACAGATGTGGTAACCATATTCAGTTATTAAGGCTTATTTGACTCTTACACAGAGAATTGCATCAGGAGTGTAATACTTTCTGGAGTGATAGAAAGATCCAACCCTTTTTTTTCCAGTGACATTATCAACAGTTTTCCATTTCAAGTCTGGAGTATAGATCAGTCCTAGAAGTTTATCGAACATGAACAAATTCCCAAAATTGAACAAAAAACCGAGACTGTCAACCAACAAACATAAGGTTCTAAAATAACCAAATAAGATCAGATTCCTCAAGATTGTGCAAAAACCGAGACTGACAAGAAGCAAATATCATGCGACAATGCAAAAAATGGGGTGGGGTGGGGCATGGTCACATACTTAAAATTGTATAAAAATAAAGACTCAATCAAGCAATATGATGTGAAAATTCTTAAGAATAACCATATGAAAACAGATTCTTAAAATTGGACAAAAATCAGGACTATCAATCAACAAACACGATGCAACAATGCTGAAAAACAAGGAAATATGGTCAAAATGAGTCACGACTTATCAAGACATAAAAACATCTGAGGATAAAGCTTAATGAAAGGAATAGATTGACAGTTGAGACTTAATTTTCAATCCATCTTATGAGGATTTATTCTCATTTATTTTTGACAGTCCTGATTTTTTTTCCATTTTTAAAGTAAAAATTTTTGAAGTAGCTCCAGTTCTCTCCAAACTTTACAACAAATGCCTTAATGAATCTTGCTTTCCTGCCTGCTGGAAAACTGCTTCTGTAGTACCAGTTTTCAAGAATTCTGGCGAAAGAACTGACTCAATAAATTATCGCCCCATTAGCCTCCTCCCACTTTTCGCCAAAATATTTGAGACCATAATTAACCAAGCTCTAGTCCATTACCTTACAAATGCTAAACTTCTGACTGACCAACAATATGGATTTAGGCAAGCCCGTTCCACAGCAGACATCCTAACTGTAATCTCAGAGCGTATATACCAGTCACTGGACAAAGCGGGGGACGGTAGAGTGGTAGCTCTAGATATATCTAAGGCTTTTGACAGGGTATGGCATGAAGGTCTTCTCAGGAAAATCAGATCATATGGTATCACTGGAAGAATAGATAACATAATTAAATCCTTCTTAGATAAGAGAAAAATCCAGGTTGTCCTCGACGGTCGTACATCTAAACAATATGATATAAATGCGGGAGTGCCTCAGGAGTCTATCCTTGGACCTCTATTATTCCTAATATTCATAAATGACCTCCCTGACAAAATTTCCTCTGAGATGAGTATATATGCTGACGATACCACGCTCTATAACAGATACGACAGGAAAACAAATGAACACATATCTAAAGAAATGGCAGAAACACTAGAGGATGACCTCTGATCTATAGTGGAATGGGGACATAAATGGATGGTCACATTCAATGCTGCCAAGACTAAACTCGTTTCCTTCAATAATTACAAGAAACCTTCTCTACCACCAATAGCAATGGCCAATGACTCTTTATCTGAAAGTACATCTTTTAAACTCCTCGGCCTAACACTCACAGGAAACATGAGTTGGAACAATTACATTGAGAGTATTGCCAGGACCGCTGCGAAGGTGGATTCTCTCTACCGTGCTAGAAAGCTACTAATGCGCGAAAGTATCCTACACCTCTATAAGACCACCATTCACCTATGTATAGAGTATTGTCATATTTGGGCTGGTGCATCTGCCACTAGTCTCTCGCTCCTAGATAAGGTTCAAAAGAGTCGCCAATCTGATAGGTCCTGAACTGTCATCTAAACTTCAGCCTCTGTCCCATCAACGAAACGTTTCATCCCTCTGCCTGTTCTACAAGTACTTTAACAGTGAACGCTCTTGTGCCCCCTTGACGTAAATACACCCGACAAACTCGACAAGCAGCTAAATCCCACCCCTACACAGATGTAAGAGAGCCTTCTACTCCAGTAGTTTCTTCCCCAGAACAGCTAGACTTTGGAATTCCCTTCCGGGTCCCTGCTTCCCGAACTGTACTGACATGCAGAAGTTCAAGTGTAATGTAAACCGACAGCTTGCTGCCCAACTCCCTACACAGTACCCCTGATGCCTATGTCCCTGAAAGTAGCCCCCTACAACAAAGCAGAATATTGTGATAAGTGTTTCAGTGTGAACAGGTATGGTATAATAAATTATGGGTTTATCTATTTTATTTTTACTTTCATCATATTTTGCTTTGGTTTTGATACCCCCAAATTCGAAGCTGACGGGTACTTTTGCTAGTGTGTATATATATATATATATATATATATATATATATATATATATATATATGGTTTTTATACTACTATTATATTTTTATCTTGCATCAGTGTGGTCTGATGGAAGTTCCATATGTTTCAGGAATATTTCCCTTTGTTAGATGCATGTTGAACTTTAATTCAACCATGCATATGCAGGCCATTGTAAACAAGATCAATTCATTCTAGACGACGATCTAGAATATACTTTAAACATGAATATACTCATTAATTGAATGAAAGATTTTTTAGCTGTTGCTATTTTTTTTTAAATACTTATAAGTGATAAGTTACCATTTGAGCATCAGGATCAATGAAATTGTTAATTGGATGGTAAAGAATATGAGAGGATTGAAAACTGAATGGAGGGGCCAAAATTCAATTACTTAGAGAGGATAGCTCTACAAGTATTTGTTGACATAGGACTTGAAATCAATCCTGTTGAAATTTGTAGGGAAGCAGTCTCATGGTAATGTGTTCAACAGAAGGGAAGTTGGAAGCAAAATAACATTTAGATAATATTCAGTATATTTATAATCTTTAACCCTAACCTACTTCTCAAAACATCCCCGGCATTTACCCAAGAATAAGATTCCTTTTGGTCAAAGCCCTGAATTCCCTATTAATGTTTCTATCATTTTTTTTTTTTTTTTTCAAGTTGGAAATGAAATAAAGTAAAACATATTTCTTTATGTATGTGAAGCACGAACACAGCCTCCATGTTAATGTTGCATTTCCATTAATCAAAATGAAATAGACTAGTACTCTTGCTAATGAAGTTTCAGAATATACACGATTATGGGGAAACAATCTCCGAAATCCTAAGAGGAGTTTAAAGACAGGCAAAATGTGTGTGTGTCTGTATGTCTGCGAAAAACTTTTGACAGGTGCGTCAAACCATGACAAAATTGGTATTGTTTTAAAGCTCAATGTCTCGGACAACAAATATCGAAAAATTGGCTAAAAATATTAATTCTATCACCGTCAACTGGATCATTTTTTTTTACAAGGTGACGTCACTTTTTTCGTCAACATTTTTGCAAGTCATTCAAACCTCGCATTTATTTATTTATTTTTTAATAATTCCTGAGAGGACTCTCTCTGAACGTATAAAAATTTCAACAAAATGTGAAGTTAAACTTAACTTTTTCAAAATTGACCATCTTAGACTCATTAACTCTTATCTCCTAGTGGCCTTTAGGCCTTGATAAATGGGGACTTCCTTGTAAAATAAAAACCACATCAAAAATTTTTTATTACTATCGGAGACGAGTGCAATTAATGATTTAATTGCTTGCAGCCGATGATTCACTGTAAATGATCTTATTTAAAGAATTCCAACCATTTTTATTTATTATCAAAGCACATTAGATCCCGAGGAGTCTTGCAGTTAACACTGGATACTTGTTTGTAAAGTTGTTGCAGCTTGTAGACATAAACGACATTCACCAATAAGAATTAGACATTCATGGATGAAATTGATTACAAACATTTGACTCTGACTCCTGAAATCTTTAAAAGGTTTGAATTTGACCCCAAAAATTTTCCTTTTTTTTTTTTTTTTTTTTTTTTAAACTGGGAACGATGTATTTATTATACTAAAGTTGAGTTAATAAACGTTTGTTTTCCTAAAGTATATTTTAATTGCAATTAATTTAAATTATGTGCTAAAATGTTCCTTGGTTTTGGGATTAAGTTATTTTTGAAAAACATCCATTTTAAATGATCTACAATTTCAATTGACTCACCAACTCGCCCATCTCTTACTAAGATTTTGTTTACCATCACTCTTGCTCACTGTAAACTTGACTCGTGTTTTTAAACAGTATTAAAGCTATGAAATAGAAGATTGGAATAGACCTTTATGAACAAAAGGTATCACTACAGTATTGATACTATTTAATCCATAGAGATGAGAAGGAAAGGAGATATAGTGAATGGAAAGACTAATTTTGGAATTTGTCTTTTAATTTTTTTTTTGTTTTAAATTCAACTGGCTTTACAAACTCACTTCATGAATTAAACCAGAGTTCAGTGGGTAACTCAACAGGTCAATTTTATTTCCAAGTATTCATTATGTACTATCTGGCTTTGCCAGTTTGCGATCATTTTCAAATTTAATTCCTATGCACTACTTTAAATCAACAAAACGAAACTATTTGATACGAAAAAGAAAACAAAACTATTGCTATTACTACTTCAAACTTAAGCTCTTTCTCATAGATTTACGTGCACACAAATACTGCTAACAGAAATAATACATTTTTGGAGCATTCAAAAGAATGATTTATTCTAAGAACTAAATAAAATCTTCAATTTAAACAAATAAAATTAGTTTTTCAATACTATTGTTATTCAGACTGAAACGCTCTCTATCTCTTTCTATCTCTCTCTCTCTCTCTATCTCTTTCTCTCTCTCTCTCTCTCTCTCGCCATCTTCGTTTCTGCCTCTTTCTTTAACATAACTTTCATTGAAACATAAAGCAGTTGGCTAAACGTGAGTGCATGACACATTTCCGTCAAAACTGAGAAATGTTTCCTTTTACAAACAAATCAAACATTGAAAAACAAAATTATTTGGCAATATTGAAGCAGCTGCAGTTGATGTCAACAACTTAAATTTTGCATTGTTGACTGCTATCAAGCTTCTTTGTCTATATTTTTTTCACATTATTATTCATCTCCTCCCACTCCTCCCTTCTTCATACCGTGAATCAAACTGGACACCCATACGGTCAATTTTATACTAGCAGGCCACCCAACGTTTCCCAGTCGTAAAATACACCTAAATATAATTTAATTTGTGCAGATTTCATTTTTATTATAAGAGAACCAATTCTGTTATACCAATATAAAGCAGTGATTTAAAAAGTTTAAAAAAAAAAGACTCTAGTATCATCAGCTAGAATTGAAACCAAAACATGTAACTCTCCAGCCTTATCCGTTACCTCTGAGCCACGTCCATACATGTATAACAACTTTAAAAAAATAACGTTGTTACAGATATAAATGTATATTTGTGCATGCATAGACTAAACACATTAAGTCGACTTGCACCTGCCAAGTTCAATTATTTCTCTTCAATTTTGACCCCCTTAGCAACTATTTTTACTGGCTAAAAACCAAACTTATTTGTTCTACAAGCCCAAATCTCATATCGTTTGAAATCTATAGACCAAAAATTGACAAGGTAGTTTGGTAGAGACCATTCCTCACACAGTCATATCTATCTCTCTCTCTATATATATATATAATCTCATAATGTTTTTAGGGATACAAAATTTAAATATTGCAATTAGGAATGGAAGACTTATGATTCATGATTAAAAGTAAATTTGTATATATATATATATATATATATATATATTCCTTTAATCTTCTCTCCAAAAAGGAGGGGGAGAAGGGGAGGGTGAACAGGAGAGGAAAGAAAGAGAAATAGGGAGTCAGCTGAGCGGTTTCGACCCTCACTTCTCAAAGCTGTATCGAGGGAATTTTTAAAACAAAGAATGAAAAAGCGATTAAAATTGCGTTTTATTCAATTTATGGGGGAAAACGGATACCCACTAGATGTGATTAGGTCAGTTATTCAAAAGAAATTGGCTGAATTCTCTCGAATTAAAGAGAATATAGTGGCCAAATGTCCAATTTATCTTTGTTTGCCTTGGTTGGGTACAGTAAGTGAGAAATTTGCCAAACAAATAAGTTCAGTAGTTCATGGATGTTATTTTGCTGCCAATGTGCATGTTGTGTTCTCTACGAGAACTTTATTACCATCCTCTCGAAAAGACGTTCTACCCCCCCCCCACACACACACATACACACCATAATAGTAACGTTATTTACAATTTTGAATGTGGTTGCGGTGCCAACTACTTGGGTCGAACAACATTAAGATTAGATGGAAGAATCCAACATGTCCTCAGTAAAATTAGGAATGGAACCTACCGGCCAACGGACATTGTTACTAACACATACGGGTCCTCAATTACTGATAATTTACTTAAAAACCCGTCTTGTGCAACGAACTTTAGCATGGACTCTTTTTCTATTCTTAGTCGTGCTCATTCACTATATCACCTTAAGATCTTGGAGACTATTCATGTTCGACTTGGAAAACCTTCCCTTTGCAAGCAAAGGGAATGCCTCCTGGGTTTGAACGTGATTAATCTCTAGGGTATTCGACCATAACGCTGTTTTATTTTAATCGTTTTCCCACTTTTTTTTTTTTTTTTTTTTTCTCTCTCCGTAAATTGAATGAAACGCAATTTTGCTTTTTTATTCTTTGTTTTAAAAATTCCCTCATACAGCTTTGAGAAGCGAGGGTCGAAACCGGTCAGCTCACTCCCTATTTCTCTTTCTTTCCTCTCCTGTTCCCCACCCACCCTCTTTTTGGAGTGAAGATTAAAGGAATATATATATTTATATATATACAAATTTACTTTTAATCATGAATCAGAAGTCTTATATATATATATATATATATATATATATATTGCAATTAGGAAGGGAAGACTTTTATGACTTTTTCCCTGTTGATTGGAGAACAGCTAATGTCCTGAGAAGTTCTAGGAGGTTCATCCTCCTAAATCGTTGCCTCCTGTCTTTAGGGTGGAGTAAGTTTATTGCTTACTATTTGAAGTACCCCTACCAGCGAATGCTGACGAGACTGCCCAGACAACTTTTAATAGGCCAAAGTGTTCCTTCCTTCAGGGTGCTGGTTTGAACTCTCTCCCTCCCCCAACCTTTTGACCTTGTGTCACATTTTCCTGTGGTAGAACGGAAGGAAATAACATTGCTGCTTAAGGTTTTGTTTATGACTACATCTGCCAGGTGTTACAGATCCCAAAAGTAATAAATTTGTTCAAACTCCACATCCCTGTTGAAATTACATCCAATGCCCATATTTTATTTTGCTGACAATATTTCATATTTTTTTTATATAAATGACATTATATACATGGATTCGGTCAACTTGATACTGATGGCAAAATAAGGATTATAAAAATGGGTTTTCTTGCAGGCATATGAGGGGCGTAATGCTTCATATTTTTATTTTGCCTGAATAGATCAGAGGGGTTTGCAAATTGCATTGTTATGACTAAACTAATGCATTCATGAACTGAAAATTTCATATCTCTGTTGCAAATGTTGACAGTATGAGACTCTAAAAAAAGCAACTCCTGTCATGGATGTGCATCAGAAGCAGAGATGTATTATTGAATTCCTGGCAGTGGTGTATTGAGAATAGTGGTGACAATGTAGTAAAATAAATTCTGAAGCAAAAAAGGTTGTTTGTTTTAATGGTAATACTCTCATTTTCGTAACTTTTCAACCTTTTGAGTTACAAAAAATAGGAGGCTTTACTTTTGGAACAACCTTCGTATTTAGTCTTATGAAACTGTTAGCCAATGTTCGATTGAATTTCTTCCAAACTTAGGCACTTTGAGTGAGAGCAAATTCAAGTTTGCAAATTCAGAAGAAAAGGTATACATGACTTTTCTTTTTCATATTTTTATCAGGTAGTTACTCATTCGCAAAACAAGGAATGTTGAAAATCTTTTAACATTCTTCTGTTCTTCCTTTATAAAATTATATATATATATATATATATATATATATATATATAAAGTGAATGTGTGGTCTGAAATGCTACTAACAGCAAAATAAGTTGCTCTTTTGTAATAAGGCATTTTAAAATTTAGTACAAACCGGTTTGTGTGCAGTTTGTAGAGTTTCATGCTGATAAAAAGAATTAAAAAAAACATGGCCACCTTTTCACTTTATATGCTTGCGATATTGTCATCTAACAAGCAAATGAGATGCTTTCGGTTGGAGATTAAAAAAACCTGATTTTTTTTATTTATTTATTTTTTTTTTTTTAAAGACTGGGTGGATTTTGGATTTGGATGTCAGAGTAGCAAGTGTCGTCAGCAGACTTTAGTTTTGACAGCAGAGCGTCAAGATTTAGAGATTGTGAGTTTTTGGCAGCAGTGTGTTGACTTTAACATTTGACCGTTTTGATCACAGAATGAATGAAACTTATAAGTAGACATCAGACATATTTTAGAATCTTTTTTATTAGTTTTCTTCGTCTGGTAATCATTGCTTTTGTGTTTGCATGTTTCTGTCTGCTTTACATCAAATTGTACATTTCAATTGCAAAAGAATTTCTGTTTTATTATTAATATGCAACCTTCAACGTATGTGTATCTGTTATGTACTTGTGAAGTACAATCAAAATGTCCCAATAACAAGTTTATAGGTGGAAACGTTTAGATTCAGTAACCATGTTTAGTCTCACTCTACTAAAAGTTTGATCAAACAGCTATATTAGCTGATATCAAATGTATACTGATACACACAATTTCAGTCGATTTATGCATGCAGACAAAATGGATATTAGAATTAAACACATAAAACAGGTGATTTTTTTTTAAATATTTTTTTTTTATTTCAAATGTAAAGAAATTCATCTATAATATAAATCTCACCTGTCCGTTTAAATATATGTATGTTTGTGTCTTGCAAAACCTTTTGACAGAGGCGACGGATTTTCAGAGATCGGTATCATTTTGAAGCTCATCCCTTCGGACGACAAATATTCGAAAGTCATTGCCTCTTTCCGATTGTCTAGCCTTAATTTAAACCAATGTCACTTCTGGTTTGTCGATTGGATGCAACAGCTAACGCGTCATGTTTTTTTTTTTTTTTTTTTTTCACTTTCTTTTCCCCCTTCACGGTACGGGTTTGAGCCTGCCTGCCTACTACCACTTTTTTTTTTTTTCTGTACTCAAAATTTTCCCTTTTTTTTTTTTTTTTTTTTTCTGCTCCACCAACACCCTTGGTCCTGGATATGACCTTAAACTATATCCAGTGGTGAGGCCTCAGCTTGCGGGCTTTGGGGAGTGTGGAACCACCCTTTAATTGGCATTGCTCCCAGGTCCACTCTGACCTGGAGTGGTAGTACCTGTTAGGGTCCCAACTATGGGTTAAATAGAAACCGACTTGAAAACAACAAATATATTCTATTAAAAATTTTCTTCAAAATCTTTGGATTTGGCATTAAATAACCTGAAAAGGGTTGATATGCCGTAAAACAAAAACAACCAACCAACCAACTAACACCCTTACACACACCTCCACTTTCTTTTCCGCCTTCACATCACTGCCTGCCTACAACTTTTTTTGCTCAGCACATACCTAAAAACACCCGAGTAACGCCAGGCACCCAGACTATCCAATGTCTTCCAAAAAATTGTGAGACACCTGAGCTGTGCACATTTTGAACAGTTATTCCTTCTTACGGTTTTAATTTCTCAAGTAAAATAGTCAAACGTTAAATTCAACACACTAGTGTTAAAAACTCCAAATCTCAACATTCTGTCAAAACTCAACTCTAGGACACAACACACTGCTGACAACATTTGCTACTCTGATATCCAAAATCAACCCAGTCTCTAAAAAAAATCAGTTTTTTTTTTTGTTTTTTTTTAATCTCCAACTGGAAGCGTCTTATTTTCATGTTAAGTGACAGTATGGCAAGCATATAAAGAGAAAAGGGCGACCATTTTTGTTTCATTCTTTTTGTATATACGAAACTCTATAAACAGCACACAAACAGGTTTGTACTAATTTTTAAAGTGTATTATTATAGAAGAGCAACTTATTTTGGCGTTGGTAGCATTTTAGACCACACATTCATTTTGTAAGAGAAAAAAATGGTTGGAGTCGGTTAAAAATGCAAACAGCGGTTTACTCATCAACTCATTTACCAGTTTTTGCTACTCTACACGGACTTCTATTATTGTACCTAACAATAAATCTATTATTTATCCATTTATTTAATGCGGATTATCATTTTCTAGTTGTTGTTTCACAACGTTTCGGCTAACTATTCATCTGGCCTTCATCAGGTGGTTGACCGCAACGGGATAGGAACTCCGAATCTCCTAACTGCATCCTCAGCAATTACTGCCTTCCATAGTTGTTTGACGTCTCTGAGCGACTTTGGGTAGGACAAACATCTATGGAAGGCAGTAATTGCTGACGATGCAGTTAGGAGATTCGGCGTTCCTATTCAATCGTGGGTAACCACCTGACGAAAGCCAGAGGAATAGTTGGCCGAAACGTCATGAAATAACAACTATAAAAGATGAGGATACTAGTCCGCAATAAATAAATGAATAAATAATACAAATTACTCATTTCAATAAGAATTCCAATTAAATAATAGAAAAAAATCTACTTTATATCTGTGTATTGTTTTCTAATCAATGATATAACATCAACATACCGCATTGATTTCAAATGTTGCGATGAGAAAAAATTCAAAAGATTCAAATGCAGTCACACGGCCTTCGACATCCAATCAGTTTTCCTGGAAATATCCAAATATATACACATATTATTTACAAAATGTGAATTGTTGACGACATTATTTATTATCTCAGCAAGATAATAAAATTATAAATGAGGGTGGGCGGTGACAGTGGTTAACGACACTGACTGATAACCAGGCTGTTCCAAGTTCGAATCCAGTTCATTCCACAAAAATATTTTCATCAAGCTCTCACCTGACTTTGTGTCTAACCTCCCAGCAGATAAATAAAATTATAAATGATACTTATAGGATTAAAATTCTGTTCAAAATAGAAAGAATTACTTATAGTAGCTTATTTTTCGGTCCAGACTTTTGCACCACCATATATATGATATACATATATGTGTGTGTACATGTATCTGTAGTACCTACTAAATATGTTCATTTGTAAGGCTATAAATAAACTTTGATTTTCTTTGTTTTTTGTTGGCTGCATCAATAGTTCAGACATAAAAGTTCAGATAAATTGAGTCCAGAGTTCAAATCTTATAACTGGCAGAACAATCATTCTTCACGCTGTTGATTCCCTGGAAAGGAAGTCGCATATGTGAATAAAATATATATATATATATATATATATATATATATATATATATATATATACTAGAAAAATGTACTCAGCATTGCCCGATATTAAACGTAACGTTAAATTCCTTTTAAAAAAAAAAATTGAAGTTAAAAAAAAAATAAAAAAAACACAAAAAGAAACTGAGACCTGTGCATGAGAGTATTGTTTTTTGGGCGGGTGGGGGATTCTAAACAGTTCACTTTTTGTAAGTAAAAAAAAATAAATAAATAAAAATAATCAAGCCGAGATCTAAACCTAAAAACAATCAAGTACAATAACCATTGGACCAACTTTACACGATTTTGTGAAACTGTTAGCAAACAGATAAAAATCCAATGACTCCCAAGTACCAATTTTTCTCTTTTAACTTCTTAGCAGCCCTTCTTTTTGGATGTAAACTGATTAGTTTTCTACATGTCTTAATGCCACATATACCAAATTTCAAGTCTGTAGGTTAAAAATTTGTTGAGTATAGGTTGAGAAGTATCCTCACACACACATACATACGCATATATATATATATATATACACTAGTATGCCGCCTGGCATTGCCCGGTCGTGAAATACGCTTAAATATATTTTAATTAATGCAGATTTCATATTTATTATATTGTATTGGACGCAATATATTGTAGTGATTTAAAGTTTAAAAAAAAAGAAAATGACTCGTGCACCACCACCAAGAATTGAAACTAAAACGTTTAGCTTACGATTTACTTTTTTCTTTGACATTAATGCTTGAACTATGAAGATATGTTTGCTGCAAAGCTAAAAATTAAAGCATGAACCAATAGCTATTACGTTATGCATGCATATTCGTAATGCCATCATTCGACCTTCACCTGGCAAATTTCATTTTTTTAATTTTCACACTTTTGCACCAATTTTTTCCCGGTTAAAACCCAAGTATAAAGTTTCACACAAGTCGAATGCCCTATATAATAAGTTTCATGTTTGTAAACCAAAAACTGATGGAGTTTGGTAGGCAATTTTTTTTAAAACAAATATATATATATATATATATATATATATATATATATATATATATATATATATATATATAGGAAGAAGTTTGTGTTTACTATAACGTTTTTTACGCAAATATTACACAAGTATAAATCCTGTAGAATATCTGCATGAATATAATTACACGAAATAGTTAACTAAAGATCATCCCAAAAGAAAACTGAAAAAACTAATCGGGAATTAATTAAAACGAATGTTTGAAGAAGTATGCAAATTAGCTAGATCTTTTGCAGATGAATGCAATTCCACGGACCATATAAGAATTTATACTTCGAAAGTTCAGAATGTTAAATCTGTGTTAAGCAGAAACTTTTAATTATTTCTTTGTAAAGTTCTTTTGATATGATAAAATCAAAGCTTCCGAGTCGGACGATTGATGAAAATACCACGTTCATCTGCACTTTGCAGAGAAATAATCTATTTTGCCAGAAAATCTAATCTCTAGTTATCTACAAAAAGCAATCTCACAAAATCTGTTTATTTTTTTTCATTTATTCTTTCGTGTGAAACGTATGCGATCAGTCGTAATTTTTTTGTGCCCAAGCATCTCTATGCGAGGCTCTGTCCGTTAGACTCAATTGAATTAATGCATTTTAACAATATCCGCCCGTGTTTGTATTTTCTTTTTTTTTTAAACTTGTATAATTATTATTTACTTCATCTGCATAATAATAAACAACAATAATAATAATAATAATAATAAACAATGCAGATGATGATAAACAATGATAATAATTAGTGCTGGGACGATTCCTAAATTTATTCCGATTCCAGGAAAATGTTGATTAACGATTCCAATACCAAGTACGATTCCGATTCCCGTGGAATTGTTGCTTTGAAATATACCATTATATAATCGAAAGTTTTTGTGTAGCGAAAAAAATTTGGTACATCGAAAAAGCGGGAATTAAGGGAATTTCGAAAGCAATTTGATTTTTTTCGTAAAATTTCTTTCATCTATAAATATAAAAGCGAAAATGTGTGCGTGTATGTGTGTGTGTTTGTATGTGTGTTTGTGTGTCCGCTAAAAACTTTCGACAGACACAACGAAAATTCACAAACTTGGTATCATATTGAAGCTCCATCCTTCGCTCGAAAAATATCGAAAAATTGACCACAAACGTTAATTTTTTTTCACCCCGAAATCGACAATTTTCGACAGGAGGGGGGGGAGGGGGTCAACAAAAACGGTCCTCTCATGACGACAACCGGTTCTACGCATGCGTCAGATGACGTAATGACCTGATTTACTTTAAATAGTTGAAAAACTGACTAAATTTCATGTACATCGCGTTAGCTCAGTTGGTTAGCGCGTTCGTTATCTAAACGTTTTGGGTTCGAATCGTGGTGTGTCTTATTTTTTTTTAATTTAAATATTGAACCAGTGTTATTTAAGCCATTTTTCACGTAACATTCGTTTCTCTGTGGTTTTTTTTTTTTTTTTTTTTTTTTTTTTTTACTTCGCTTATCCACCCCCGACCACACACCCAAAAACACCCGGGTACCCACCAATTTTTTTTTTTTTTTTTTTTTTTTTAATATCAGAACAGGCTTATTTAAGCCATTTTTCACGTGTTTGTTTTTCTGTTTTCTTTTTTGTTTTTTTCGATTTTTACATTTAACATCATTCGTTTGCCTTACGTTAGTTTTTATTGTTTTTTTTCTCAATGTTTTGATTACCCCCCCCCTCCGCTTAAGTTTTAATGTTCGTTTTCTTTTTTTTTACTTTGCTTATAACAAACAAACCTGGTCATTGACCTCGTTTGCTTATATCGTCGTCGTCGTCTTCATAACGCTGTACGACTTCCGTGCGCGCACCCGTCAATTTGGTTCTTACTTAAATAAATTCAAACATCTTTCAGTAACTCATTCTGGCTGGCCGAACGGTTCATGTTTTTTTCACATTTTATTTTCAAACTTCGGCTCAGGGCTTCGGGTTCACCCCCCCCTCAAGTTTCTTTATTTAACAGCACACACACACCTCCAAACACCCGGGCAACGCCGGGTATCCCCACTAGTTTATATATATAAAAGCGAAAATGTTTTGTGTGTTTATGTCTCACAAAAACTTTTGACAGAGGCGATGGATTTTCATGAGTTCGGTATCATTTTGAAGCTCGAAATCTTGGATGATAAATATAAAAAAATTGGCCCAAAACATTAATTCCTTTACCCTAAACTGAACCCTTTTCTACAAGGAGGGGTGCCGAAAAAATCGTTCCTTCATTTTCTCTCCTCCTGCTACTACGACAATGACGTCATGTTTGACCTAGAAAACATTAACGTTAGTTTAAACCACCTGCAAGTGTTTTTTTAAAGGTTTAATTTTATCCGTTCTCAATTGTATGTCTCTTTGGCGTAGGGGTAACGTGTCAGGCTTTTTTTCCACCTTAGCCTCGCTGCTTCGGGTTCGAGCCTACCTTCCTACCTAAACTTTTTTCCCTCTTTTACACCTTTTTTAATGTTTATTCGCTGTTTTGCTTTGTTTTGGTTTTTCCAAATTTTTTTAAATATTGTGTTTTTTTTTTGGGGGGGGGGGGTTATAATATTAAAACAGGGTCACCCTACCCTCTCCTACATACACACCCCCAAACACCCGGGCAACGCCGGGTATCCCCGCTAGTTGAAGGTAAAAGTAAAAAAAAATATTTTAATGAGTTAAACATGCACCATAAAATTAATAATAACAATCAATTTCAGCAGTTATTTTATATATTAAAAAATATAAAGAAAAAGTAAGTCGTTATTAATTCAACAAAAATACAATAACATCAAATTTCAAGGGGAATAACATGTTTTATCTTTTGATATTCATTTTTTTGTTTTATTTTCTCTTTATCTTCGATAACTCTTAAAAATTTAACATTTTTTTTTTTTTGCAGCTTCAATCGCTAACTGATTTTTATTCCACTTTCTTGAATATTCTTATTTTTAAATGAAATTTAAAAATAACTAAATCTTTGATTAAATTTTTAGCCTTTTATATTCATTCGTCTCAAATTATTCCTATTTTTTATTTGACTTTTTAAAAAATATTTTTAACAATATATTATTTTTTAAATCTAAATAAATTGGTTTGGTAAATGTTACCTTATACTACAACAAAATACCGACCACTCTGATTTGGTTTTTGTAAAGGTATTCGAGATCACTGACAACGAATCTGATAATCAAACCCGCCGCAAATTTACCGTTTGTATGGTATGACCCCCTAAACCTTGGGACTATTTGGTGCCATTACACTGCCTTCGGTAGTGTTTTTCTTACATGATACGTTCGTGTGCGAACGGGCGTAGTGAAGTGTTCTATTACATCGCGTAGGAAACTTTCTAATAAGTAAAAAAAAAAAAAAAAAAAAAAAAAAAAAGAAAAAAAAGTGGTTCATTTTTTTTTTTTTTTTTTTTTTAATGCTTTTTTAATTGATCAAAAAATAGTTTTCACAAGCGGTTTGCAAAAACATAGCCCATAAAAATATGTTTGCTGCTTTTGTTCTATTTTTTTTTTTTTTTTTTTGCGGGGGGGGGGTATTCCATTAAGAGGTGCTTCTGCAGTTTAATTAACCGTTTTTCCATAAGTAATGCGCTGACATTTATCATTTCACAAAAGTTGTGTTTACATTGGGTAGGGGGACGCCAGAGATGAAATGTAAAAAAAAGAAGTCATTGAAAATTAACTGCTGTCACTAAGGTAAAAGATTCTTTATTCTTTTTTTTTTTTTTAAATTAATTGTTCCCAAATCAAATAGTCATCTCATAAACTTAATTAGTTTATCTTCCTCCCATTGCTGGAAGATGTGACAAAGTCTTAAAGTGAGATTTTGAAACTAGCACTCTAGAGGAAGAGCAGTCTACCTCCAAAAAAAAATTTCCTAGGCAGACCTGTCAGCATTCCCTAGTAGGGGCGCCTCAGCTTATTAGGAATAAACTAATTTCTAAAGATGAGAAGGTGGACCTTCTAGAACTGACTAAAACCATACCACAGACTGACATTGAAGGTCCTGGATATGACCTAAAACTATATCCGATGGTGAGGCCCCACCTTGCGGGCCTTGGGGAGTGTGGAGCCACCCTTTAATTACCATTGCTCCCAAGTCCACTCTGACCCGGAGTGGTAGTACCTGTTAGGGTCCCAACTATGGGTTAAATAGAATCTGACTTAAAAAAAAAATATATACTCCATTAAAAATCGTTCCTCAAAATAACTAGATTCGGCATTAAATAACCTGAAAAGGGTTGATATGCCGTAAAACAAAAACAACCAACCAACAACTGACAGTGAAAAGGCTATCCTCAAAAATGGTACACTCTGCCGGTCTTATTTTTAAAAACTCATTCATTGCATTCTTTGTGCCCAATGTGATTTTAATGCATCTAATTTTACAAATTTATATACATTATCCTCTTCAAAATGGAGAAGGTAATGTCTGGGAAAATTATATCATAATAAACGAACATATATATTACACTACCTGCTCCCTGAATTGAGTATTGAAAGATAATACATTAATCTAATGAAATAGTAAACTAATTATCCGCACTCTTTATCTGTGCCTAAACTTAAATGTAGATTCCTGGAGCAAAGCTTCTTTCTTAGAACTTCACCCCTGTGTCTTCCGTTTTCCTGCTTTCCAGCTGACTACAATATGGTTGTCTTCAAGTCTAATGTAAACAAGTTCTTGATGAGCCGTTCCATATAAGTTTACAAATTTTACCTAATTTCCATTACTAACGATTACTATATTGTCCAATTTCTACTGTACACTCTTTAACACTTATCCTCGAGTGGCCTCGTGGCCTTGATAAGTGGTGATGCCTATGTAAAAAAAAATTAAAAAAATAGCATTATTGAAAGCAGTAATAATATAGTTTTGCTTCAGACAGATAACAAATCTCCATTAGTGATAGACTAGCAGGGAGACCTGACGTTGCCTGTAATTAAATGTTCCACACTTCCAATACTTTAATTGTTGGTGAAATCGTCATGTTTTTTTATTTTTTATTTTTTTTTTTGTTAGCAAATTGATTGATTGCCTGCTCTAGTCGGGGACCCGTCATAGTGCACCTGGGGGAAGCTTCACATGCCTCCTCATACTGACTTAGTTCATAATACATTGTAGTAGTCTACATTGCACTGTAGAGAATCTACTCTTAATTTTATAAAATGTCTAGAAAGTTGCCTAAAGTCAAGTATCATTGTTCATTTGTACTCTAAGCAGAAACATTCATTTTGAACACGCCCCTGTTTTATCCAAGAACCTAGTTGATTTTAGATGCTGGGCCCTTCTGCTTGTGTGGTGATAAAACTTCTCCAATGCATTTGTGGGTCCTAGATATGACCTTAAACTATATCCAGTGGTGAGGCCCCAGCTTGTGGGCTTTGGGGAGTGTGGAGCCACCCTTTAATTATCATTGCTCCCAGGTTCACTCTGACCCGGAGTGGTAGTACCTGTTAGGGTCCCAACTATGGGTTAAATAGAAACCGACTTGAAAACAACAAATATATTCTATGAAAAAAAATTTTCTTCAAAATCTTTGGATTTGGCATTAAATAACCCGAAAAGGGTTGATATGCCGTAAAACAACCAATCAACCAACCAATGCATTTGTAATGTTAGGCCATATAAAGTTAACTTTGGTCAAAATCTGACTATTTTTACTCTAATCAGATTTAATCAGATTCTTTTGATTATCTATTTTCAATACTTATCAGAGGCAGTAATTGTTTGTATTTTTGAGATGAGATGTTTTCATTGATTGAGATTGTCGGACTGACTTCCTCATCTTGATTGTTGTAGTTATGTTTCGGCCGTTTTGCCCTCCGGCCTTCATCAGGTGTTTTGTATCGAACTGGGGAATCGTTTGTTAGGAGTCTCGAACCCAACCCTTTATTATTATTACGGGGGTACCATGTTCAGACTCCAGCTAGGCTCTGGGACATAGTTGCTGATTCTCTGTTTTGAATGTTACTTTTCACTGCCTTTGTTCAGGATTGAACTCAGCACCTTTGGGTAACTGTAAACTTTGATACAACGTCTAGGACCACTCGGCCATATGTCACTGGGTCAGAGGCATAGAAAACCTATTTAAGAACAGTCCCAAAGTACACTTATGTGAAATTAAAAAAAAAAAATCGTCCTAGCCATTTCGGAGTCCATAGGAACACACCTTTTCTCACTCACCCACACGTTTTTTATATATAATTAGATAGGTGCAATTTATTCTAATGTAACATAAACGAAATTTTTAGGGGTCATAGAGACGTTGCATTATAGGATATCCATCATTCTGTATATAACGAGTCCAAACGGTACCATCTATACCGGATGTCTCTAGCTTCGAACTGCACCCGATATAGCAGGTGCTTTTTCGATCGTATGTTTTCCCGTTACAAGTTGGCCTATTGATCGTCTTCACACATTGTGTTTCCATGGTGGGGCGCTTCATCTCTTGACCGAATCGTCTCCTATTCTATGTAGTCTCTGGGTTCATTAATCCCTCCGCTGGTCCAGTCAGCTTGCTGCAAGATGAAGAGTCCTCACCACAAACAGAACACCGATTTATGACAATAACAAACTATTTATTAATTTGATCAGTTCACTACAGCTATTGTCTAAATTGAGGTGACTGAGCAGTGAATGATGCCTGACCAGAAAAGTAAAGTCACAGATTTCCCATTAACACAAACTAGTTAACATCATAACATCAGCCCCCCCCTCCCCCACCCCCCACTCAGATCGAGAAGTGCCTGGCCAATCTAGCCGTTCAGGTAGCTGGCTATCGCTCGAAGGTTTTAGAATTCCTTTTTCTGAATCCAACCTCTTTTCCTCACCTCTCCCTCGGGGAGTAGTTAAAAAACATCTTTTCTCTCTTACTTTCAGGGCCTGTCCTTGTTTCAACCACTCAACACCTCTCCCTCTCTTTCCTGGGAGTAGGGTGGTTAAAATATCCTTTCTCTCTTCCTCTCAGAGCCTCTCCTTGTCTCGATCACTCAACACCTCTCTCTCTCTCTCCTGGGAGGGGGAGTGGTTGCTCACACTGATATCTATGGCAGTTCCTGGGTTTCTTCACCCAGCATTGTGAGACCCTTATCAACAATGCTCCTTCTAATACAAACATCTCTGATATCTTAGAGATAATTCCAATTCTATCCCCATTTTTGAGACAATATGCCATCTGGCTTGCATGTAACAAACCCTTAATAACAGTTCAGCAGTTGGTCCTATTTTGCTATCAAAGTCTTTGCATTTCTCTGCACTCCTCTATCCCATCCTGTCTGGTCAAACACCCTCCTCACTGCAATATGCACCTCGCTGCATGCATTCATGACACCATAGTGTTACAAGTATGTATTGGGTCAAATGTGTGGTTAGCGTTTAAATAGCAATTTTCACGTTTTATTTAAAACTAGCATAGCAAAAGTGTAACATTTATATTAAAACTTCTTTCTCTCTACTTTCTTACCAGCCCATTCCTCTCTAGTTTCACATACACAACTACAACTCTCCTTTATATAATAAATTCATTAGGGAATGAGTCAATATTTTATTTCCAAAATCGGGCATAATAACATTAAAAAACGCCTTTCCCCCCTCCTCCACCAACGAAATCTAGCCCAGTTGACATTTAGATATTTTTTTTCTTCTAAAATTTTAGATATTAATCCAGGGCAACTAATTAAGATTATACCAACTTTGTGTGTCTTTGTGTAGTTTTTTTACTTGTAGCCAGACATACATATACACAGACAGTTGCCCTTTATACAATAGAAGATTGTCTGTTAATAATATCGACTAGTCTTATGATGATAATTTAGCAGGATATTGCTCATGTTGCAATGTGGCTTCTATTTCATATCTTTTGAAGAATGTTGACTTTGAAAATGGTTGTCATTTAAAAATTGGTGGCATACATAATGATTTGGATCGTGCAACACTAATGTGGAAACAAATCTACTTAGAATATCTGTCATTCCATGCTTTACCAATTCCATGCTTGATGCCTTTCACATGTGGCTTATATTCTTAAAAGAAATATTGGATTGTGTTCTTTTCGAGACGAAATATATTTATATTTTGGTGTAGATTTACTTTTCTCATGAAAATGCCATATAAATCATGTTTTATATAGTTAACAGGTTTATAATCCATCCATTAATAGTTTACACGTTATAGACTCTATATTAATAAAAGATGTTCGTCTGTTTGTTTGCATGTGTGTTTGGCTAAAACTCAAAAACTAGAATATTTACACAAAGAAAAAAAAAATTAATGCAGAATCTGTTTTGTGTTACTAGTATATTTGCAAATTATAAATAGCTCTGTATGGTAACTTCTATGAAATGAACCTGCCTCAAGCTAGGAATGAAACTCTACTTCCAAGCCCACAATCCGTGCTTCTAAGCTCTACATTATCATCCGACACCTGCTGAATGTAAATGAAATCCCAATGTAAACATTGGCAAGTACAAATTATTTTTAACCAATGAACATGCCTTAAAAGCTAGTGACAGAGCTCTACTTAAGAAGGGGTGGAGCTATATAGTCACCCACAGACTGTTTTGCTTTAACATTCACGGGCAATATTTTTTTTTTTTACATAGCAGTCACCACTTATCAAGGTCTAGAAGCCATTTGAGGATAAGGATTAAAGAGTGAACAGTAGTTAATGGGACAATATAATAATCGTTAGTAGTATAAATTTGGTAAATTGGATTACTTAAGGCTCAAGAACTTGTTTACACTGGACTTGAAGACTACCATATTGTAGTCAGCTGTGAAGCAGGCAAATGGGGGACAGTTGCATAGGTGTGCAATTCTAAGAAAGAATATGAATATGAGCTGGAACAAATACATTGCGAAGAAGGTAAGTTCCCTCTATCGAGCTCACACTTGAGAGCATCTTGTACCTCTACAAGTCCACCATTCGCCCATGCATTGAGTATTGTTGCCACATCTGGGCTGGTGCATCTACCACTAGCCTCTCCCTCTTGGAAAGAGTCTGAAAAAGTTTCCAATCTAATAGGTCCCACTTTGTCAACTAAGCGCCAACCTCTGTCCCATCACTGCAATGTTGTATCTCTGTGCCTGTTTTACAAATATTTTAATGGAATGTGCTCTGATGAACTCGTTGTACTTGTGCCCCCCACGACAAATTTGTATCCTTGAAAAATTCGCTTAGCAACAAAATCTCACCCCTTCACTGAGGTCCCTAAATGCCAGAAAGCTTTCTATTCTAATAGTTTCTTCCTTCGAATAGCTAGACTTTGGAATTCCCTTCCTGCTACCTGCTTCCCTGACTGTACAGACATGCAGAAGTTTAAATGTAATGTAAATCAACATCTTATTAATCTTTCCTAAGCATGGTTCGAAATAGTAGCCCCTTACGTCCATGTGGCGATATGCCTTGTTAGAGGTAAATGTGAGTTTAAAAAACAAATTTAAAAAATCATAGCTCTCCACTGCAGCTAGACTAGCAAGTGCCTCAATGTATTATTCTGTTGTCATATTCCATCCGCTCAGGTATTATTCCCCCTCTTCTTTGGGGAAGATTGTTTAGTATCGCATAATTATTTTTCAAAATTAGATGTCATTGTCACTGATTTGTCGTAATAAAAATTTTGAATTTTTAAAAAATAATTCTTCAGCCTATTTTTGCTTTTTCCCCTACTCCCCATTTTATTCCAACATAGTTTTTGTATATAAAAAATACTTGGGGGGGGGGGGGATGGCAACAAATTTGGGGACATCTTAAAGTGGCATGCCCCTAGAGTAAATAGAACAGATATTCGCCTCCATTAAAAGATAGTATAATAATAGATTTCCAATGAAATCTTTTTTTTTTCTCATGAGAACAGATACTACACTTTGAATTAATAGCACAAAATAAAAGTCCTGACTGAGATGATTCTAGTTAAGAACAGAATAGCTAAGGATGACCAACGACTTCATTTTCTCCACACTTTTTACTTTGTGCCTAATTATTTGTATTGAATGTAAATTTTAAAGATTTTTTGCAAATAAGTATTTCAAAGTGTAGTATCTGTTTTCGCTAGGTATTTTTTAATAAATGAAAGAAAAACAAAGATTTCATTGGAAATCTATTATTGAACTATTTTTAATGAGAGAACGAGGAGTATGGGCATTACCTCTTTTGAGTATCTTTTAGTATCTTGTTTTGTTTTGTTGTCATCCACTGAAGCATTTTGTCCTTTATATATTTTTTTTAATTTGGGGAGGATGGAGGTACATCCAGGCAATTGGACGTAGTTTATGTTCGTTCATCATAATACCATACTCCCAGGCATTAACTATGTTGGGTTTTCTAAGGTTAATAAGAAAATAATGTTGAAATAACTTCCAGTTGAATTTTTTTGTTGTTTTATTTATCGTCGAGAATTTCACGATTTTGTTTTCTAAAAATGATTAAAAATTACTTTGTGATTATTCACTCAACTTAAAATTGATGTATTTTAACAGCTAGTAAAAGTTTGTGACTGGGGAAAGGGGGTTGGTGGGTAAATATTAAAAAACTAAAATTGTGTAGTATTTATCTTGAATTAATCCATGATGAGAGGAATGATAAATATTTGTTTAGATTGCTACTGCCAACAATTTAATGACAAAATGTTCATCATTGGTATTATTTTTATATATAACTAGCAGGTCGCCTGGCATTGCCCGGTTGTAAGTTATGCTTAAATATATTTTAATTCATGCAGATTACGTATTTATGATTAACGAATCAATTATCTATTGATTATTATATTGAACCTAATATATAGTAATGAAATCAAAACTAAAAATATACATACAAGATGACGTTGGTGCCATCAGCTAGAATCGAAACCAAAACATACAATTCTCCACCTTCGTTCCTTAACTTATATATATATATATAAAGGCTATATGTTTGTCTGTCTGTCTGTCTCTATATTTTCAAACTATATCTCCTCCGAAACTAAGTCGCAGAACGGCGCTAGAGGCCTCAAATGATTGGATTTTTTATGGGTCTTAAGCTGGTTAACGTAGTTTTTAAGGGATAAAAAAATGGGTCAAAATTGAAAAAAAGAAATCGTTAAACATTTTGTACATTCATCTTAGTTTATTTTTAATTTTTTTATATGCGTGTCATGTTGGTACGGTGGTAACGTCACCAGCTTTGAATACTACAGTTTTGCTTTTCATTCTAATTGATGGCACCTAAATACTTTCTTTTTTCTTTTTTTAACTTTTGAAATCCTGACTGTGTAATAATATATACGAAATCTGGACAAATAAATATTTAAATGTATTTTATGCCTGGGCAATGCCACCCTCCACTAATATATATACGGTACAACTCTGGGATATGGCATTAATCAATTCCGGGGTTGGGATCGTAAGGTGAAATCGCTGTATAGCAGAACCTAAGCAAAATTTTATCCAGTGCATATTAAAAATTAGTAATAAATTACAGTACAGTATATAATACACATTTATATAATGAAATAACATTATAAATAACACCATAAGGCGGGGGAAATACCGTAACCAGGTGCCGGAAAAACATGTATATAACAGAAAAATCTTATTGAAAATTAAAATTTTCAAAAAACATAAGCCTATAAAGAAGGTATACATTTTTTTTTATAATTATCCAACAAGGAGTACAAATGAACTTGCAAAAACCTTACTCCGTGGAGTTTCAAAAAATGCAATTCCTCTCATCAGAGGAAAGAGGTTTCGCCTGTCTTCTCTCTTTTAAAAGATGGAATTGCCTGATCGTTGGAGACGAGATGTAAACAAGCAAGGTCCACAGAGTTTTATAATTATATATGAGCAACACCAGTTAACTCTGTTGATAAGTAATAAAGATGTTGTATCAAACTTTGGCCAATTTTTAATTGTCTTTAATTACAGAAACGAATGCTTTCAATATTTATTTAAAAGTATGACAAAAAAAAACAATGAAGTATGTTTTGTTTTTCCGTTATTTTTATTTTATTTTTTTTTTTTTTTCACTTTTGATGTATGGAAGACCAGTGTTTTAATAAATAAACCATGTAAGCTGTAAAAGTCTTGAAATGACGTCTGCTATTATATAAAAAGCAGATTATTTATTTTTCCAATCGTGAATAAAATTATGCAAATTATTTTATTAATTGCTGTTTAAATATATATTCTCTGAAGAATGTGTTTGTTTCAAGTTATTTCCATTTTTATTATTTCTTCAAATTTCAATAGATCCTATTCAAATATTTTTTGGATTTTTATTGATAAAATTTAAATAAACAAAACAAATCACTTTATGCACTAACAGAGCTACCTGGCATAGCCCAGGGTCCTAATTTCCATAAATTATGTAGATTGTGAAAATAAATAAATAAAAGTAAGATTAAATAGTTTGCTTAATATTGTAATTTGCAATTCATTTTGGGACGAAATCAAAGTAAAAATAATTATGCCTCAGGTGAAGTTTGAACTCAACAGAAACAACACAAACCCTGTTAAATATTAATGAGCTAACCGATTAACCCCCATAGCGACAAGTATGAAGTTATGATGTTTAAATACATAAACAAGATTTTGTTTCTCTCTCTCTCTCTCTCTCTCTCTCTCTCTCTCTCTCTCTCTCTCTCTCTGATTTAGGTAAGAGTATTAGAACTTTAAACTGTGAACGTTGACTCTGACTTTCTCTGATATTAGAAATCAAAACAAAAACGTGTTTATCAGATTGAAATCGATTGAAAATTAATTTTTTATACACACTGAACATATTTTATGTATAGCTTGTAAAAACCACAAAAAAACTTTTTCATAAAGTAGAGGGTGACTTCATATGGCAAAAAGTAAGGCAATTAAATACATTACTAAAACGGTAGAAATGACATAAACATGGATTTTGTTCAGTAACTGATTCGTGGAACAAGGAAATATAAAATATATTCAAGGAAGCTGACATTCAGTTCCATGAACTGTTGTTAGGCTCCAAGAAATAACCAAATCTAATCTAGTGGAAAAGAGGAAGTTGCTGAAATGATTTTCATCAGCTGATTCTCAGTGTCCATGTCATATATAGTTTTTTTTTATTTTTTTTTTTTATGTTTATACATGGTGTGCAACATTACATTCGAAGAGGAAGCATTTTAAATGCTTGGCTTACTGGTGAAGTGGATTTGATGATTAAAAAAAAAAAAAAAAAAAAACTAGTGAAACCATTTCATCATTAATTTATTTTACTATAGTTTTTTTTTTTTTTTTTTTTTTTTTTTTTTTTTTTTTTTTTTTTTTTTTTTACGAGAGTCCCTGCTTATTAAGACCCGGAGGCTACTCAAGGATAGATTAGAGCTCAGACTTACCTTTGAAATTTTATTACGAATTGACACATCCAAAGCTCTATATTGTGTAAAACTTTTATCAAGTAAAAAGTAAAATTTGTTTTGTCAACAAAAACTTTATCAATTAAGAGATACACTATAAAGCTTTCATTCACCGTTTTTTAGATGTGCCTTTGGATCATGAAGCAGGTACTTATTTTTCTGTTGTATGGTCTGTCAGGCTTGTTTAGTCTGTCATTCAAGATTTTTTTTATTTTTATTTTTTTTTTTTTTATGCTTGTGCTGTATTTAGGTCTAAGAATTGCAGACCCCCACCAGGACTAACTTGAGTAAAATTTATGTTTGAGCTGATGGGGATTGGATGTCTGGCATTTTTATCCTCCCTGTGTCCAAATTTCAGCAGACAATACAAACCCAACATTAAGCACGAATGGAGACGAATTGAAAAATTATCTGAAACTGTCAGTTCTCAAACCACTTGATCTTTCCGAAATAAATGTTACAACATTTGAAATTTTTTTTTGTTTTTAACCATTTTTATCCCTAATTCCAATTGATCACCTGACACAATTCGACCAATTACTAACTGACTATTAAAACATGAGCCAACATTTGATGTGACTTTCCTTAATGTAATTGCACATTTCTCTCAGCATCCAAATTATTTCTATCACCAGCCAACCTCCAACACGACCGCATATTCATATTGCCGCATTAGCGTAGATGTTCGTATTAGGCACACAACAATACAATCATGTCACAGTATATGTATCATGATACTGCTCACAAGTGTATCATGATACATGTAATAGAAAAAGCGTGTGTTATTGCTGTAATTGTCGAACAAACTGATTCTGTTAATACAATTAACCGTGATAATAGAAATACATAAGAACGCATCTTAGTATGACGACTAGAAAACCAAAGATAAAAAAAGCAATGTACATGAAAGTGTGAAAATTATTTCTCCTTCGGACATCCATACTTTTAAAGAATTTTACTGCTTTAAAACAAACTAGCATATTATAAATCATCTAAATTTGTATTATGAGACGATTGTCAGTTTTAATATCGAACGACAAGTCGTATGTGTTAGTTCAATGGAACGAAAAGAGAGGGGGAAAAATCACTTTTTAATGAGCAAATGATAAAGACGCAAATTAACTTATTTTCGTCTTCAGCGAATTTTCTCAAATCAATCCAGTCAGAAATGGTCAATGTTTATTTTCATTATCATTAATTCCAAGTTTTTTTTTTTCTTTTTTCAATCATCACATTGTCATTTAATATTATGAAACTATTTATTTTAATGTAGCAATCGTGAGTTACAAAAAAAAAAAAAAAAAATGGTGTTTAGTGTAATTTAGAATCAGTGTTGAATGCAAAGGGAAAAAATTATTTTTGTGCATTTTATGCAAAAGCAAACAAGATTTTATATATATACTAGCAAAAGTACCTGTCGTTGACTGGGTTCAAAAACAGCATACAGAAAATGGACTCTGATTTATGAATGTATGATAGGTTATGAAAAGGAAGAGTTGTAAAGAGATAATTTAGAATTTTGGAGTATCAAAACCAAAGCAAAATATGATGAAAGTAAAAATAAAATAGATAAACCCCATGATTTATTATACCCACACCTGTTCACACTGAAACACTTATCACAATATTCTGTGGATCTACATTAAAAAAACCTTGTTAAACTTTGTGACATATTTCCATTCTATGGAGGTCAGGCGCAAACGAACACCCCATAATTTTATTATACCATATTTCTTCAAACTGAAACATAATTATCAAAGTATACTTACGCAGATAGATATGAAAAGTCTTTATTAAAGTTTGTGCTTATTTCCATTCTATGGAGGCCAGGTGCGAACGCAGACCCCACAATTTTATTATACCATCCCTATTTAAGTTAAAACCTACTTATCAAAGTATTATGTACATCTATATCAAAAACACTTGCAAACGTTTTTTTTTTTTTAATTTTATTTCCATACTTTGTGGACCAGGTGCGTATGCAGACCCCACAATTTTAATGAATCATCATTATGCCAGATCAAACATACCCATTCCTGTGTCTCAATACATCTTCTATCATATGTGATCAGTTTTCTATAATAGGACACACACACAGACGTTAAGCTTTATATTATAGATATAAATAACTTGAATGCTGTCCTCTGTACAGGGGTTTGTAAGGATAACCTGGTATGAAGATACTTCCCTCTACAAGAAAACTCTGACTAAATATTCAAAGCTCAAATTAGAACCCCCTCCTCCCCAGTATGGTTACCCCATATTGGCTTATTCGAGGAATAGTGCAATCTTCTCATATCTCAAGTAACAACACTTGGCTGGATACTCCACCAGACTAGATGGATTCTTGTCACAAAATTTGGTAAGCCTAATATACCACAAGAAAGATATACTATAACATACTTAACTGGCCAACTATGGGAGGAAAAATGACTAACTTCTTTACTAATCCAACGTCTGAGGGGTAAAGAACTTTAATGTTCTATGTATCTCATATAAAGATCAAATACCTCAGGAAGGAACCCCTTAATTTCTGAGAACTTTGACCAAAATAAAGTGAAAGAAAGTGTGTGTGTGTGTGTGTGTATATATATATATATATATATATATATATATATATATATATTCCATGAATTTCGGCCTTTGGATTATTTTGGACCATCTTCCAATTACGGGATTTCCTTGGATTTTACTTGTGCAAATGGAAATTCAGTTAACTTTCTTGAAGTTATATTTTAGGATTTTATCGTCATTGGATTATGTATCTTTCACCAGACTATCCATTAATGTGTAATCACCTTTTTCTTCACCATATTCCCTCTGCTTCACTTTTTTGTTATCCAGTAAGATCTTTGACGTACTTGTTGTTTCATCAAATACTTTTGTATGCAAAATCCGATCCCGCATTTTGCTAATTCGTACCCTCTGATGAGAAGGAAAGTATTTCTTCGAAACTCCGCGGATTAAGGACTCTCCACTTATCAAGTGTTTCCTTTTCAGATTAAATATGTTTTTAACTCTTTTCAAAGTGTTTTTTTAACATGTTTTATTAACTGTTTGCTCGTATATATATATATATATATATATATATATATATATATTAGTGTGTGTTTTTTAAAGAGAATAAATGGAGTCCTGCCGAATCAGGGACACTATCACATAGAAGAGAGGGGGGATAATTTTCAGTATTTAATAGTCAAAAGATAATTCGAATTCGACATAACTTCATTTATTCTCTTTAAAACATAAAATTTTATATCACAAAAAAAAAAAAAAAAAAAAAAAATTGTTTATTATACAAAAATTATTGGTTGCATATGTGCATACATGTTTCAGTGGAATCTCAATTTAAACCGAAAAAAGGGGTGACACTAAAGTCAAAATCAAGGTTCATTCATTTTGCATATAAAAAAAAATATCTGGATGTGACTTAAGCCCTGGAAAGTGGGGAGGGTGTTAGTTCATGAGGGCGGGTAGGTTGGATCAGGGGTAAAGGTGTGACAAAGAAAGGAATAGGCAGTGAGAGGGGGAGAAAGGGAAGTACAATTCAGGAAACCAAATTATACAACCATTTATATATATATATATATATATATATATATATATATATAGTAATTTATAAAATATATATGGCGATTAAGCTACACTGAATATTCCGGGTTTCATCCACTCTAGGACTCTTCAGGCTTATGCGCATAAGCCTGAAGAGACCTAGAGTGGATGAAACGCGGAATATTTTTTTTTTTTATAGAAAATATTAACATTTTTGGAAAGATAATTTAATGACTAATTTTTTTAAACAAGTCTGGCAATAAAAGTAGACATCTGATAAAATATTGATATTTAAATCCCATAAATACTCAAGTCTTTTTTTTTTATTTGCACATGCATACAATAATTAATTGAATAAGATTATAAATAGGCGAGCTGAACCGAAAAGAAATTTAAAAATGAGAACAAATGTTGCATTTTTTTATTTATTTATTTATTTTTTTAAACTATCAATAAGAGCAATTGTTTAGTAAAGTCAGTATTTTTATATTTTATTTTCTACAGAATATTTGAGTTTTATAGATTTATTGTGATTTTAGGTTTTGTTGCAAAAGTAATTTTAAAAAGGAAATATCCGAAGAGGTCTAATTCTTCGTTAGCCAATTTTTTCACCTACTTTGTATATTTATTTACAGCGTTAGATATGATAGAAACCCCATTCTTATAAGTCAGGTTGTGTGATAATTAAACATGTTTTTGATTATTATTATTTATGTACCATTAATCAATTTCTTTATTTTATTTGAGATTATCTTAATTTTTTTTTCTTTTTTTTCTTTCTTTTTATAGTTTTTTGAACAATGTCTCATTTTGGAACGACAAAAAATCCACCATGGGCTCGACCAGGTGAGTTCTTTTTCATCTCGTTTGTCTCAAAAGCAACAAACGCATATTGTTTCTTATAATTTCTTGTGTAAAAGCACCTGTCGTGTTCGTTTTAGATAATAAGTGCAGCTGAAACCATTAACATTCCAAACTCCTTTTATTCTTTCATTTGCCTCATTTTCTCGTCCAATAAAAACAATTCCCATGTCGTCCACAGACAGAAGAATCATTCAGCATTTGACAGATGGAATAACAGTTTTATCTTTTATTTTTACTAACGAGCCCCCCCCCCTCCCGTAGACATAGCACCATAGGACAGAGCTTTTTATTTATTTTTTTTTTTTTGTACAATTTTGAAAATTGAGAATAATTTGCTTTAAACAGAGTTTTAGATTATTCAAACTACTGTTCTTCTCTTGGAGATAATTCTTATAACATTTTCACTGATGCAGCCTTCAATCTTCAGGTGCATCTTGTTGAACTCAGAAACCTGTAAAGAATCTTGTACTGATCTTTTTATTTAATCCATGGATAACTTTCTCTTATTCCAGCAGCTGTGACTGTGTAGAAAGAATTCCAGTTGTGAAAATGCCGTCAAAGATGAGAACTGTAGTCTGAATGATTTAAATTATTGATCTTCATCTCAAAAATTCTAAAATATCGCTATTCCAAGTTCAATAATAAAATAACAGTAAAGTATGAAAAATACAATAAAAACGAAGGATTGTTGTCTTACTCCCCCCCCCCTTTGTGTGTGTGTGTGTGTGTGTGTGTGGCATTCTATCAGTGCGAGTTGAGCCAGTTTGCTCTTTCAAGAAGGAAGTTTCTAAGAATATAAAATTCCCAAGAAGTTTCCAGTCACATGTATTTCAAAGTTTTGGTTCAAATGTATGAGATAATGGGCGAATGTCTTGGCATCCAATATCATGCCCCATCCCCAGCTAGAATAAAATAAGAAAATAAAAAAAAAATTTTTTAATGAATTTGCTCATGTTAGTTTTTGTAAGGTGAATTCAGCATCCTTTCACATAATATTTGCCTTTCTCACGCCCTGAGGGGATGTGACACAAGGTGGGATGAATGAACCAGAACCCGTAAAGTACGAGCACTTTGACCCTTCAGAAATAAGTCAAGAGTAGCTCCATTGGCATTCCTTGGTGAGGACACCTCAGACAACAAATGATAAATTTGCTCAGTATGAACACTAGAAAACAAGGCCTGGGAAGGTGGACTTCCTAGGGTTACACGGAACATTTGTCTCAGTTTGATAGCTAAAAAGCCACCAAAATGGCCAGAGTTTCTGGCGGACTGATTGTCAAGGCAGGAACTGTAACTGGCATGCTACGAAATACACCCACCACCACATGTTAGCCAAAAATGTTTTCAAAACTCAACAACTATATTTTAAAGGAAAGAGTGTCAATTATTGCTATTTATTCACTAGTAGTCACATGAGTCATTGGCAATAAAGTGGTGTCCCTGGAGTCTGAGTAACAGCACGTGTTTCACCAGATTTCCAGCATTCTCTGACTCTTTTAATATTTCAATTTACTTTGGTTTCTCACAACAGCTGTTTACCATTATTCTACTGATAATAATACTATTATTAATTACTGAACACATGAGATTATTATAAAACGGAGTTGTTCAATATCATATAAGTTCCTTTTAAACTGGCTTTATTTGTTTAATGTAAAAATCCATCTATCCCGTATCAGACAGACACAAACAAAAAATAAAACTGAGTTTGACCTTTCAAACAGGATGTGAACAGACAAGTTACAGAGTACATTAGCAAAATTTTATTCAGATTTACAGGTAAAGTGATTGGGCGGGGCGGGGGGGGGTTCTCTCTTAGACTAGGGAAATCGAACTGTACTCTCCCTGTTCGCTTTATGTCAAATACAAACCAATGAAATTAGATGCAATAAAAATAATCCATTTTTTTTTTTCACCTTATACTTGTTTACTTCTAATATTCCCCCCCCCCATCAACTGAATTCACTCACATTATTTCAAAGGGAAGTTTTTACTTGAAATATTTTTGACAGCTGCAAACATTTTGACAAAATCAACTTTTTTATTTGACATTGTTTAACGTTACTTGATTATGAATGTCTGAATTTTTATTGCATGCTTTTCAATTGTTTATAGCAACAAAAAAAAAAAAAAAAATGGGGTCAGCAATGTTGACCTTTCGTTCAGAAATATGTTTATGAGAATTGCAAATTCCCACACAATCATGTTTAAAACATACACATTACAATTTTATTTTAAACTAATGTACACACGCTGTCAAAAATGATGGGAAAAATAGGCTTGGCTTCACATTCGCTATTTTTTTTTTTTTACTGTATGTATGTATGTATGTATGTATATATATATATATATATTACTATAATATTCATGTAAAATTATAGAATTGCTCCATTCTACATATCATAAATTATCATTTCTGATGACCTAAAGAAAAAAAAACATCCACCTTCGACTTTATAATAGAAAGTGGTATTTTCTTTTTTTTAATTAATTTTATTTTTTCAAATTAATTTCAAGCAAATAGCTAAGTCTGAGGTGATTGTCGGATTTGCTTTCTCACTTACCGTTACGATTGGAAATGATTTTATGAGGGAGGGAGGTTTGAACATCTACAGGAGAGCAAGAATCAACTTATATATGTGAATTCTTATGAATGATATCTATATATCATAAAGTTATGTGCTTATATATTTGTATATATAAAATTCAGCTCTAAACGATTTATGAATTTTGTAACACAGTCAGCAGGTGAAAGGGTAAGTAACATGGGCTATATTTAGTTTAATTTGGTTTTAAGCAAAGGGGGGCTAACCTTTTGTATAAAATTAAATCAAACTAAATATAGCTCATTTTACCCACCCTTCCACCTACTGGCTTTGTTCCAAAATTCATAATAGGTTTATTGGTTCCCCTGCACAAACATTAGTCATGGTGAAAGTAAATTTTTCACTCGTGGAAGGGAACCCCTCATGCTCAGCTTATTAGTTTAGGATAGAATGTTATGCGTATCTAACTTTATGAAGTGGAAGTTCTTTATGAAAATTCAGATACTATCTATGTTTGTGAAATATTAATAGGTATGAGATATCAGTTAATGTTCCCTAAATTTCAATTTCTCTGGACTATTTAAGAGGGTATAATTAGTACAACCTCCTCTTTGAAAATTATATTTCAAATTTGATCCATATATTAAATAAGATTCTCCAAACTTCAATTTCTAAAGACTGCTTACTGGGATTCAAACTATGTAATAAGGATTCTAGATATAAAGTTTAATAGCATTATATCTCGATTTTAAGATTCATAAAGTTACATGAAAATGGTGCAAAAACTGTTTGCAAAAGTTTTCCCATCATGAAACTGATGTTCTTGTATATGTATGATATATATATACATATATATATATATATATATTATTGCACTACTGACATGTTAATCATGTAGTTGGATAAATATTTCCCTTTTTTTTTTTCTTATCAAGAACGATTTCTTCTTCCGGTTTCCTATTCCCAAAACTAACTTAAATATATCGAGTAGTTTTCTAATCAGCTTATTTCCTACTTTTAATTTCTTTATAACCCTATTTCCTATTTATGCATCAGATGTCTCAAAAATATTTGCTGATTTTTGGTAAGAAATTTTTTTTTTTTTTTTTTTTTCAGCAAGGTTGCAAGAAAGTAATAGTGTATATGGCGAGTAGGGGAGTGTCTATTTTGAAAAAAAAAATTTGGATATTTTTACTTTTAAGTCCGTTTCATTTTTAAATCTCAAAAGTCTTAAAGTCTTCAAAAGAATTATCTAAATTAAGAGACAAATAATAATCTGTTGATGATAAATCTGCTGAATACGGTAGATGCAACATAATTTCTCAATTTATTTCTAATATTTTATTCATGGCCATTTCTACCATGCGTCCATGCATTGTCTTGAAAGAATAAAATTTCCTTCTATTGATTCTACTAAATCGCTTCCATTATTAACCTTTAGAAAAGGTATGAACCCATATATCCTCTCTCTAGCCATCAATTAAATAGTCTGGTAAACTAGACTTCCAAGCATTGGTCATAAAAGCTACTCCAAGATGTCGTTAGTCTTTTTCTGCTTATCGCGACATTGTTTCCAGTTGTCTTAGCTGGACTTGACATTGTTACTGGACTCGAGCAATACTAGTTCTCAAGAGGGACAGTTGGGACTGTACAACTCTTGCTTCATTATAGCCTTTTCACACAGACTTCCTTACAGGTATATCCATTGTCTCTTAAGATTGAGTGGGGGTGTTTATTACGGTGATGTGCAATTGATGGCATCTTTTTATTTTTTTTTTTTAACTTTCCAACTTACTACTTCTATAGTCAAAATTATTTGAAAAATAATAGTCGTCTTGTTTGCAAGCAATACTGATACTTCAAGTTAACTGCTGCTGATGTTCAATTGCTTGGCAACAAAGACATTTTCCCACCACAAATTATAAATGTTTAAATAGAGAATTTACTCACCTAACACAAAAATATCCTTTGTTAAAGTTATGAGACAAAACTATTGTTTGTTCTGGGATTTTTTTTCAAATTTACAAATTTTATAATTAATGAGCAGGATCCCTGACTGATGTTGCCTGAGGAAATGTGGAATTGAAAACTTATCCCCTACTCCTGATCTCTAAACTTTTTTTTTTTTTTTATACTTATATATTTTTAAGATAAGTTGTATGTTTATGGTTGTCAAGCCCACGAACAGACACCAATAATTTTCAGCACACCAAATTCATATTTTATAAAATTCTAAATTTGAATGTTTTGTATTAGTATTTGCATTATTTTCATTTTTACAACAAAGAAATCTGAAGAACCTGATTTAAAAAAAAAAATGAAATCCGAATACCTTATTTAATTGGAATTCTTATTGAAATAAGTATTTTGTATTTATCTGCGGACTATTATCCTCATCTTTTAGTTGTTTCACGATGTTTCGGTCAAATATTTCTGTGGCCTTTGTCAGGTGGAGATTCAACGTTTCTATCCACTGCGCCACGGGCCCTGAAGGTGCGATCAAGGTTGGATTTGTTGGTTTTATAAATCCATGTTTATTTGTTATCTGATCCTTCATTGTCGTGAAACAACTAAAAGATGAGCATAATAGTCGCAATAAATAAATCGATAAATAATACAAATTACTCATCTCAATAAGAATTCCAATTAAATAATATATATAACCATTCAGTATGGACTCGACAATGGAAGATCAGATAAGGAATAAATGTGGATTTATAAAACAAAAAAATCCAACTTTGATTGCCCTTCAGGGTGCTTGGTACAGTGGATAGAGACATTGAATCTATACGGTTCCAGGTGAACATTGTCTGAAGATAGCAGTTTCAATCAGTGTGTGTGTGTGTGTTTGTCTCCATTTTTAAAATTATTTTTCAAAGTGCATCTCCTCCAAGACGCAAAATAGCAAAGTAGCATGAGGCAAGTCAAATGATTGCATTTTTTGTAGGCCATTGTCTTATATACATAAGAGACCTTGTCTGTTTGTGTGAGGAACAATCTCTACCAAACTGTTAATTTGTTTACATACAAACTTGAAAGTTCATATATAGGGGATTTGAACCTGTGGGACAAATTCGATTTTAGTTTTTAGCTAGTAAAAATACCTAACAGGTTAAAATTGGAATTTGGCAGATGTAACCACTTACACTACACATGCAAATATACATTTATACGTTTAACGTTATATTCAGTTTTGATATGCATATGAACTTGGCTCAGATGGTAATGAATAATGCTGGGGAGCTATGTTTTGGTTGTGATTCTAGCTGATGGTACCTATGTCTTTTATTTATTTTTTAACTTTTGAAATCACTACTAGATATTGGGTACAATATAATAATCAATGAAGAATTGGCTCTATGAAATTTGCATAAATTAAAATATATTAAAACGTATTCTACAACCAAGTAATACTAGGTGACCTAATATAACAGTAAAACATAAATCAGCTTTCACAGACTTTGTTTTCAAGCAAAAGAATAAGTATCTTACGAAATAAAATCTTCCAGTGTAATGAGTGGCAAGCATAGTATGTGTTAATGGGAGCGTGAAAACTGTTTCACCTATCTTTTTATAAGATGCAATAAAAAAAAATTGTTTAAAATAAAGTATTGATCGGGACAAAACAATGAAATTGTTTAGTGGAATCAAAAATAAAAAAAATTGTTCTACAACACTAAAGTTTAGGAAAATTAAGAAGACCTGATTTTAATGTAGCTATACCAGATAATAAAATAAATGAAAATCTCATTTTGTTTTATATATAAGAATTCATTTGAAAAGTTTTTGTTCATATTACAAACGGTACTAATACTCCAGTTATCTTCTGCTGATGCCAACATTCACTTGAATATATATACTGAATTATCTCCCTTGGTGTCACACAAAGGAATATTGTGTGTGTGTGTGTGTGTGTGTGTGTGTGTGTGTGTGTGTGTGTGTGTGTGTATATGTATATACGTTTGTAATATTTTAATCAGCTGATTTAACTTGACAAAAAATAAAACAATTAAGTTAACAGCATTTATGTTAGAACTGACATTTTGGTTAAAGGAACTCATGGGGGAGTGGTTCATTATTTATCATGTAAAGAGACTATATAGCTAATTATTACTAATTTGTCTAGAGATTGGACTTTTGGCCTTTTAACTTATCTCTATCTGACATACACCATGAAGAGAAAAAAAGATGTTATGCAACAAAATTCCATTGCAATTTTGTTGATATATTAATATATTAATTTTTGCAAGAGTTGGTATTTTTTTTTTTTTTTTCTATTCTATTTATGTTTTCGTATTTGAATTTTTTGGGATACTGTTCTCATTTTGAGTGTTATTTTCACAATGTTTCGTTCAATGTAACTTTTGACTTTCAGGTGTATCTTGTCGAACTCTGGAATTTTACCAAGTATTTTATCCGCTTGTCACAGGTCTTTACTTGGTAAAATTCAGTTGTAAATTTGCACTCTTCTGGAGGTTGAAAGTTCAGTCCTCAGTGCGGGCGATATTTAAAATACAATTGCAAATTAGAATTTCTACACAGTCATGGATGACAGGATGAGAGCATGCCATCCCTATAAAGGATTCTGTTTGAAATTCCATGAAGATTCCGGAGTTTGGTAAGATACACCTGAAAGTCGGAGGTTGCATCAACTGAAACGGTGTGAAAATGACATTCAAGATGAAAACAATAGTCTGAAGAATCCAAATAATCTTTCAAAAAAAAAAAAAAAAAATCAGGAACGTAATATTTGTTCAGCTTTTACATTCTAGTTTAGTATTTTATTTACAGATGATTTTTAAGTCAGTGAATAAAACAATCATTTAATGCCTTTACGGTTTTTCCTTTTTTTTTTTTTTTAAAATTTAATTTAATTTTATTTTTTTATTTTACGTGTCTCAACAAACGCATAAACAAGACTAAATTAAAACTGCTTGTTTACCGGAGGCGGGTGGGGGCATGTTTTTACATTTTGTGAATATAGAATCCTTCATCTGAAATGTAAGTTAATGCCAAGACAACTGTTGGGAAATATGTGTTCGTTTCAAATAAAACCAACTAAGAATTCTAAAGTTCCATTCTAAATACCAAGTTAATGCTTTGATTGTCGATTAGGAGGCAAAACAGGTTACATATTTTGGTAGAACGAGTAATAAAACTCACCCACTTGATGCAGCTTCAGTATTGATTTTATATATTTGTATGCAATGTTGTTTAGATTTGGCTTAGCTAGCAGTAAAGTCCTGACACTCTTTAATAATAGTCGAATTGTTACAGTGGAATATTTTTTTTTCTCATGATAATCGAAAAACTCTTATTAAAGGTTATGTTTATAGTGTGCTATAATGGCTCTTCTTTGAGGTTCTTTTGATGCTAATGATGATTGTCTGAAGATTTTGTGACAAGATATTTTGGCTGGATGAAACACGTCAAGTCATTGTTAATTACAATTAATTGGCACACATGATTATAATACTGATATCCCATTTATTCAGAAGAGAAGAATAAATACTGCTATATTTTTAGAAATTCCTTTTTTCATCTCAGTTTTGGATATTGATTTCTGATAGCTTTAATGGAGCCAGGACCATTTCTCCCTATATATAAGGTAAGGTGTGTGTGTAATGTACAAGATAATCTCTATAAACTAATGAACGGATCGTTATGAATTTTGGAATATATATTTTAGGCAACACAGTACTATAGACACATTTTATTTCCAAACTTTACTATTTGGAGGAGTGCCACCGAAACAATACCATATCCCTCAAAGAAATGAAAAACAAAATTCTCCTATTCAAAAACTGTCTATATCATGTTAAACCATTGTTTCTCCAAAACTGAGCAGCATTGATCTGGTCGGTATGTAGATTGGTGACCATTTGTAAATACCAGATCCTGTAACATTGAAAATGGAAGGTGCAATAAGGTTACTTAGCAAATATATAAATTCATGTCTCTTCTCATGAGCTCTGAGTAAACTAGTAGGGTAGACTAAACTGAAAATTTGATATGGCAACTAATCTAAGAAAGGGACTCCGAAATAAAATTAGTCATTCTCCACTCCTCCTAGCATGGTTTCTATTCATCTTGGTGGTTATTGCCTACTGAGAATCTAATTAACCCTCATCCTAAATTGGTCTTTCACTGCCTTGATGAGCAGTGATATAGTATAAAAATTCTATGATTATATGAATATTTTAGTGGTATATCTAAAGAAATAACAAGTGCAAACACTGGCGAGGCATAATCATTTTGAAGTTGGGTATATACACTAGTAGATTGTAATTTTTTCATGAAATATGGAATTTCTTCGCAAAATAAAAAAAAAATAAAAAATAAAAAAGGATAAAAATTAATCTAAAGAGGAAATGAATTAAGAAAACTTTGCTTTCCTATTCATCTACACACACCCAACCCAAGTAAGTAGACTGGAAATCCTTATTTGGAAGATAATCATTGCGAAAAGGAAATTCTCTTTACTTTTATTAATGAAGATTAAATATTAATTAAGAAAAAAAAAAAAAAACTTTATGATGAAAAAGTATAAATGTTTTGACAATAAGTTTTGTTGGTTGTGCAAAAGAACTGTCATTTTATATCTTTTTCTTTCTTTCATCCTTTTCAGTTTTCTAATGGCGTGTTTTGCAATTGTCATTTCTTTAATTACTATGATAATTAAAGGCGGGGAGGGTGCGTTTTCTGGAATTATTTTATATTTAAAAATGTTCAACTTTTGAGAATGTTATTATTCATTGAATGTCATTTTTTCTGATGCTTTTTTTTTTGACTCTGAAAGAACGTGGTGGTTGTGAACTCTACGTGTCTTGTTAGAATTCTGTTGTGCTACTTTGTAACTTTTTCAAAAATAATCCTTTGGGAAAGATGTGGGGCCATCTGTTTTCCATTTAGCTGTGAATTAACTAGTAGACTTAAATCTTGGAATGGCAAGGAGAAGGAAATCCCCAAATAAACACTCATTATGGGGATCTATCACTCCCATCAACCACCTTGAAAAACTCTATGAAAAAAAAAAAGGAGGGGGGGGGCAAGAGAATTGTTTGAAGAAGTATGTGTTGCCAAACTCTGTGAAAAAAAAAAAAACTTAAAAAAAAAGTGAGATAAAAAGTTAATTTTGGAACTCTGATTTCAATCTCATTTTAGTTCTCTTAGCAGACATGCAAGTTCTTTGCTTTTTATCAGGTTGACAAAAAAATTCTTGTGGTTTTTAACTTTTCAATTCAGATAAACATATCTCTGCTCAAACAAAAATTTATTGATTGAAATAACCACCATCAGAATAAACACACTTTTGCCAACGCAAAACGTGTATTTATGCCAATAACATAAAAGTCTTGCGTTCTGGTGGGGATGAAGTTGCTGAAGGCATTTCTGATATTGCTTAAATTTTTTAAGCATTTCTCATGCAGAAAATTGTCAAGATGCTACAAAATGTGGTATTTAGAAGGTGAGAGGTCTAGAGAGTATGTCAGATGAGGCAGTTTCATAGCGCAATTCATTCAACTTCTGTAGAGTCGGTTTAGCAACGTGCGGTCAGGCATTGTCATGGCAGAGAATTGGGTTTTTTTCTGTTGACTAATGTTGTGTGTGTTTGTTAAAGTTTCTGATGCATTTCATCCACTTGTTGACAGTACTTCCCGCCGAAATGGGTTTGCCTGCATTCAAAAACTGATTAGACTAGTCGCAGACCACGAAGCAGCCAGCATGACCTTCTTTTGGTGCAACTCTGGCTTCGGGGAAGAGTCATGGAGCTATGTCAGCGTCTAACCATTAAGTTGTGTGTCGACAGTTGTCATAAACAACCCACTTTTCATCAAAAGTCAGAATCTGGTTGAGAAACAGGCCTTTTCTTGTTGCGTAAAAGAAGGGAAGATGACACTTCATAACAGCGTTTTTTGTTTGTTTTTGTTTTTTTGTCGTTCAATTCATGAGGCATCTATTTATCAACTTTTTTTTTTTTTTTCCAAAGAAGCAAGTTCTCGAACAGTTGTGCATGGCTTGGCTTTGACTAAGGCTCTTAATTTATTGTTGTCAACATCCGATGGTTGACCACTACGCTCATCATCTTCAAGACTCATCACTGCCACAAAATTTCTTAAACAACCATTGTGCTTTGCGTTCAATAGTGGTTTCTGGGCCAAATGCTTAGTAGATATCGCAAGCTGTTTCAGCAGTTTTTCAACTGAATTTGCTTTTTTTCCGTCTTGTATTCAACGTTTTGAAAAGACAATTGTTTTAAAATGATTGTAAATTAAACGATTAGATAAAGTGAAAAACGCTCGTTAAAATGATCTAAAGTAAAGATATTATAACAAACTTATTGCAAATGCATCATTTGAAATGAAAATTAAAAATTCGGCAAGAATATTCTTCTCAAACTAATAGTTAATCCAGAAAAAAGTGTTTTCTATTTATTTAATAAAATAACTGATTTTGCCAAAGCACTACAGCCTTAGTTCCTTTTTGTCTGGATTTTATTTCTTTTTTGTCTTTCTTCTTTTATTTTTCTTTGTCTTTCTTTTCCTTGTTTTTTTCTCTTTCTCTTCTCTCCATCTTGCTTTCTTTTTTTCCTCTTGCAATAATTTTTCCATGAAAATCTAGAATCCTAATTTTGTACTTCCTGTCTCAGGTGTCTTTCAATTCTGACTTTCTTGTTTACCAAGATTAGTATTTCAGTAAACATTTTTCTAAATCACTTTAAATGTGTTTTTAATATTTATCACTGGCACATCATCCAGGTTGTGTTTACTTACCTTCTCCACTATCCTGTACACACACACATTTTCAGAAATTCATCTTCATTTAGGTTTTTTGCTTTGTTTTTTTCCTTTTGGCTATTTGCATTCCTGTCTTAAACTTTTTTTTTTTTTTTTTTTTTTTTTTTTTTTTTTTTAGTGATTATTTCAAAACTAGTCTGGGATCCCGGCATTGCCCGGATGTTTGGAGGTGTTGAGTAAAAAAAAAAAAAAAAAAAAAAAGTGGTACTAGGCAGGCAGGTTCAAACCCGTACCGTGAAGGAGGAAAAGAATTTGGAGGGGGAAAAAAAAAAAAAAGTGCCGTCTTTGCCGTTGCATCCATTGCCAAACCGGAAGTGGCAAAGGTTTAAATTAAGGCTAATCATTCAAAAAGAGAGGATGACTTTCGAAAATATCGGCGAATAAAAGCGACCCCCCTCCTTGTGGAAAAGTGCTCAGTTGAGAGTGAAAGAATTAATTTTTCGATATATCATCTGAAGGGTTGAGCTTCAAAACGATACCGATCTTGTGAAAATCTGTTGCCTCAGTCGAAAGTTTTAGGCATACATACATTTAAACACGGATGAGATTTATATTATAAACTAGTGGGGGTACCCAGCGTTGCCCGGGTGTTTAGAGGTGTGTGTGTTGGGGGGGGGGGTCAATCAAAACAAAAGGAGACATAAAGAATAAGCGAAATAAAAAAACTTCTAAAAATCGGGAAAAAAACCAGCAAAAAAAACGAACGTGATGCAAATGAACGATGTTAAAATCGGAAAAAAAAAAAAAAAACACGAACGTGATGGGAAAAAAAAACCCAAAAAAAAAACGAACGTGATCCAAAACGAGCGCTGTTAAAACTTAAAAAAATGGACAAACAAAAAACAGCGAACGCGAAAAATGGCAACCCTGTTTCAATATAAAAACTTTAAAAATCGAAAAAATAATTTATCTGATATGTCGGATCGAATCTGCAATCTAAAGATAACGCTGACACTTTAACCATTGTGCCATGACCGCGTGAGCGAATCTGGATCGCTTTTTATAATATTTAAACTAATTCAAGGACCGACTTCTTTTGCGCATGTGTATTTGCCTAGATTGTCATGAAGGAATGATTTTTTGCTACCCCTCCCTGAAAAAAAAAAGTGTCCCGTTGAGGGTGGAGGAATTAATGTTTTTAGCCAATTTTTCGATATTTGTCGCCCAAAGGTTTGAGCTTCAAAACGATACCTATCTGGTGAAAATCCGTCATCTATGTGGAAAGCTTTTGCAAGACATATAAACACACACACACACACACACACTAACATACTAACACACATTTTGCCTTTTCTATATATAGATGTTGCTTCAAAGAAGAATACCGCATGCATAGATACAATGTAAATGTGTGACAGGTTATTCAAATGTAACTCCATACCAATTTAATAAAAAAAAATTGACAGATGTACCCCTTCCCCACAAATTATGTTTGGATTATTTTCTAAGCTATTTTAAAGTCAGATTTGGATTCCTTCACTAAAAATCTATGAGTACCAAATTTCAATAATTGCCAGCAAATTAAAATGTATGGATTTAAAAAAAATGCTGATTCAGCAAGATTTCAACTTGCAATATTTAACAGTAATCGTGATGCTAGAAGGTAAACTTACATAGGCATAGTGATGATTAATTTTCAGCATGATACCATGTGCAACCGAAGGGTCATACTTACTTGACCTGGTATGATTTCTGATGTATACTTCGCCTGGTTTTGTCTGTAGAGGAAATGAAGTGGCAGAAGTTGATTCACAGCTGTGCTTAAGTAGTTTATTATGAGTTACATTCGTAGTTGTGTAGAGCAACAATCAAGTACAATTTTCACAACAGGATGGACTCGTATTGAAAGTTAATGCGAACTTGTACAGCCTTCCATAGTGTGCCGTTTAATTTCTCCATTATTTTCATGGTAGCATCTACTTGTTTTTGAAGTCGCAATACCTTTTCCATGTAGGTAGCCAGTAGTTTCTTCTGAGAGAAAGTCAGTTGCTCTATCTGGGCAGATCATATTTGGTATGTGAACTATCGTAAATAGTTGGGTCAGATATTCGATGACAGTTTTTACTTGTTGGCCATAAACATGTGGATACAAAGGGAAAACAAGAATATCCATGGATTATCGTATTTGTTACTATGTATAGACATGGGTAGGATTCCGTTGACATCTATATCTAATCTGTTTTTTTTTTTTTACTGTACCAACATGTAGAAGCTTAAATATAATGCGAACAAGCATCTTGCTACACAACTCCCCACTTAGGATGCTTATAATTCACAGTAACGTCTTATGTCTTAATGGCATTGTGTCTTGTTTGAGTTGAATTCGATAAATAAATAAAAAAAACTCTGTAAAAGTATTGTTTTTATGTTCTGTTAACGATTATGAATTTGGGTTTTAGATGTGGGCAATATGAGCACAAAATTTTTATGCTTTTTATTTGGTTGCATGAAAAAGGAGTTTCTTTAGTCAAGTAATACCAGGGTGGTATAATTTACAGTGAACGTTGCAATGATTTCGTAAAGATTGCGTGCAGATATTTTGGAAAAAACTATCAACAATAGTTATTTTCCTTTGCCAGGACCGTACACGATGCTAAACTTTAAAAATGGTGACGATTCAAATGTGCCCATGTCATATATTGTCATTTTTGATTGGTGTTATCAAACAAGAGGCGAATATGCTTTTCATTTATAATTACAGTAAAGTTGTTGCCAAGTATGGAATTACTCCTCTTTCTTAGAGCGTCAACAATGGCAGCTGCATCTTTTTTACAACTGCATGATCCTTAATTTCACTGCAACTCTGTTTCTAGAATAGAACACAACAGGGTTGTTTTGTTGGTTTAGGGTAGCCATTTTACATTTGTTGCTAGCATCTGTTTCTACTACAAATTCTTTTTCTGGGTCAATAGTTACCAAGGTAACATCTTTCAAATTGTTTTATTAGCTTGTGAAAGGAGTCAGATACCGAAGTTTAGTACTCATATTTTATCTGAAAAGTTCTGGATAAATATTTCTTGCAATAAGAGAGCATTCCAATAATTCGTCTCTTATTTCAGATTTAGAGAAGGTGGCATCTCTAGTAAATGTCTGAGCCGATTGTAGTTGGACGATATTTGATTGTTTTGGATAGTGTACCCTAGTAAAATTATGAATGAGGATGAAATGATGCTGTTATTAAGTGTGATGTTGTGCTGTTCAACTATCTTAAAAGAATTTTGCTTTTCTGGGGTTTCCACGGGTGATATCATCTACATAGACAAACGCATATGATAATTTCTCCTGCTCGACAATGTTATCAATAGAAATACTTAGATGCTGGAAAACTTTCCGCTCTAATAATTTCTTTCTCCGCACTGCTAGACTTTGGTATTTTCTTTCTTTTGGTTTCCTGCTTCTCTGACTGTACTGACATGCAGAAGTTAAAGTGTAGTGTGAACAGACAACTCTCTGCTCAACTCCCTACATAGTATTCTCGTCAAATTGATCACAAATAGTAGCCTCTTATGGTCAAGTGGCACTGTGCCTTGTTTGAGGTGAAATAACAATAGTTCTTTAGAATGCAATTATTCCATTTTTAACATCGAATGGTAAGCGAGTAAACTCGTACAATTTACCATGTACCCCGAAGACTATAGTTTTACCATGTACCCCAAAGAACCAGCAAAAGAGCCAAAATGCAATAAAAAATAATGCAGTAATGATATCAGCTCAGTATATTCACAAGTCATGTGGCTTTTCTTGTGTTATTTCTGATTTCTAACAGTAATTTCAGAAATCTGAAAATTGCATGATTTAGCAAGATTTCTGTAACATGAAAATGTCTGTGTTGGTTGCTGTTTCATAGTTATAAGTTGGTGTCGGTTATAGACAATATTTGTGGGTTTGATGTATGCCGCATTCAAAGCTCTTATAACAGTTGTTATCGTTTGTTAATGATTTCAAATATTTCTGTCGATATGCTATTCATCAAAGTATAGAACTCTGTTTCGTGGGGTTCAGTTTCTTTGATGCCATCAACCGGAAAAAGATAATTTATGAAAGTTAATTATTGACATTTTTATGGTTTAATATTGGAAATATTTCATGCAAAATTTCTTCCATGAATAAAATGATCATTTTATAAACTGCCCCCCCCTCTTTTTTTTTTTTTTTTTTTTTTACATTTTAAATTAAAACACAACTTCTGACATTTTAAAATTAAAATACAATTCTATATTTTTTTTACATTTTAAAATTAAAATACAATTATATATATATATATATATATTACATTTTTAAGTTAAAATACAATTCTATTTATTTATTAATAAAATTTAGCAACAACATTGTTGAAAAAATTTTATTTTAGAGTGAGGTTCACGTTACAATATAAATATACATTATTCTTGAATTACATGGCCTAGGACAGAACAAGTTATTATTTAATGTATTTTCAAAATGCTAAGTTTTTTTTTTTTTTTTTTTTTTTTTTAAATGTTTGCATGTTCTGTCCTATGCTATGTAATTAAGGAGCGGATAATCAATACTTTCGGGGCATTTTACATATTTATATAATTTTGAAAAGTTTCTTTGGTATTTTCAGGGTGCTGACATGTAAATGTTCAAAATGAAATTAGAACTTTATTTTTGTTTTCATTGACAGCACGGAGGTAATGGGTGACATTTTACCACAAAAGGTTTTGTGATGCAATTCCAGAAAAATGAAGTTGCTTATTTTATCCTTCAAAATTTATTCCTCCTCCTCCTCCTCCTCCCAACTTCATAAAAATATGAAATTTAGACAAAAATGTTATCTCTTTACTTGTTGTTGTTCATAATAAATTCCCTTTGAAAATTCCCTTTGAAAATTACTTCATCTCTCCCCAATATAATTCCAATTATTATAGCAGTTAATTTAATCATTAATCTAAACATTTACGGCTGGATCATGTTGAAGTAGTGATTCTTGAATGTTAAGCAACATTAAGTCTGATCAGTACTTAAAATAGGTGACTTTTATGAATACCACATATAGATTTGGAGGTGGTCGTGGTTTTGGGGACAAGGTATGAACCCACCTCATCTTCCTAGATATGGCTGAAATAGAGTAGACTAGACTCTAGCTTAAGAACAAGGGCAACTAGTCTATTAATATTACCATTTCTTCTCTGCTTATCCCAGCATTGCTTCCACTTGATTTCTCCTTGCATGATAACTTCACACTTACCGAATCCAAAGTGCCTGCAATATCTTACTGAGTGGCAATTTACAAGATGTCAAAATTATGCACATTCAATGTGGTTGATTTTCGTATGTGTCAGCAATTTGTATGCATGAACATTAAGCTAGACAAAATCGAATGTGAATCGGAAGGAAATTGGAAACTTATGAATGTGAATAGATTTGTGCAATTGGTTGTTTTCTTAGTTTTGATCCGGCGTTTTCTTTGAGCAAGAGTTCTTCACATGTCTTGAACTGTTGCTGATATTTTTTGTGCCACAGGAGACTTTTCAATTTGTTATGACTTGCCACTAAACTTAAGCAATGTCATGTCCAGAAAAGTGCTGTTAAAGATTGTGCAACATTTGCTTCACTATAAAATCCATATTTTGCAAGTAACATTTTTAGAGGGTATCTATCTTTTCTCGTAATAGGTCAATCAGTTAATCTAAAAAAAGAAAATTGCTATGAAGATGTGATTTCTTCAGATTTGTTTTTCAATTCTCAATCCAGTGAAAGATATCACATCCTTATTTTCCTGATTCAGTTTGTTGTGCAATAATTTCATGCACAAATTTAAAAAATAAATCAAAAAATATCTATTTTCATATTACTTTGTTTTTGGTCTTAAAATGCTCTTAAGACGTTCGATGCCATCTTGATATCTTTCGTTTTTGATTAATTAAAACAGAATGATAAAGGTTAAATGAATGCAATTTGTCACCAAGCTCTTCGATTTATCTCCCTTTACTCTTCCTCACTGAAACTACAATCCTTGAAAGGATTAAAAAAAAAAAAAAAAGCCTGGAGGAGGAGGTGACACAAATCGATGATAGAAAGTAGTTCATATAATCTATTTCTCGTACAATAGCTGTCAGCAGTTTATACATTTCCATTGTCAAATATTCACCTTTACCTTGTAGATGATGAAGATATACTATTTTTATAACTGTTTCCTTTTTTTCTTCCATTTTACTAATGTATAACCATTTATCAAGGCCTGAAAGCCATTTGAAGATAAGGGTTAATGAGATCTTCAGTTGGGATTGAATAGCAACATCTTGAAAGGATTGAAAACTGTTCGATGGTCAGAATTTAAGTGAGCAGCTTCACAAGAATTTGGTAACGTTAGATTTAAAAACTGACCTGTTGTAGTCAGCTAAGAAGCAGTCTCATAGTATTGTATTCCACAGATGGGAAGTTTTTTTAAAAAAACTTTGGTACGTTTGTACTAATTCTTGTATAGACTTTGTTTGGGTAGGTACAGCTAATAAGTTTAAGCGATTTTGTAAATCAGTAGTAATTTTGGATATGATAAGCCAAAGAGGAAAATTTTGATTATTTATCTTAACTGTTCAATATCAATAACCAGGTTTTTAATCTTCGATTTATTTTATATATATAACTGAAATTTTGAAATACTTTCTGATTACAGATTGTATGATATTGTAAACTAAAGTCCATATAAATATTAGTATCAATATTTATAAGACAATCCCAATCAGATAAAGCTCAATATATGAGATAGAGCAATATTACAAATGAAAATTTGGAGTTAAAATTGTATTAATTAAAAAACTTACAAATTATTTAAAAAGTAATATAAAAAATTTAAACTTTAAATTTTTTGTATTCTTGATTAAATAATAAATTTGTCAATTTTTTTTAAAACTTAAATAAGTGACCTTGTCTCTGTGGAACAACCTCTACCAAACTATTGTCAATTTTTTGATCTAAACTTGAAACCTGATATATAAGGCATTTGGACTTGTGTAACAAATTCGATTTGATTTTTAGCTGCTAAAAATAACTGCTAAAAGAGTCAAAATTAAAAGAAAAAATATATAGGAATTTGACAGGTGTAAATCGACTTAAACATGTTACTTGTACGCATGCACAAATATGCATTTATACTTTTAACGTTATTTTAAGTTTTTATCTGTATGGATTTAGCTCAAATAGTAACGAATAATGTTGTAGAGCTGTATGTTTTGGTTTCAATTCTAGTTGTGGCATCCAAGTAATTTATTTTTTTTTTTTAATTACTTTTGAAATCCCTACTGTATATTGGGTAAAAGATAATAATCAATAGAATTTGGTTCTATTATAATAATAAATACAAAATCTACAAAAATTGAAATATCTTATTTAAGTATATTTTACGACCTGGCCATGCCAAATGACAATTATAATATATTGGGTACAAAATAATCAATAGATAATTAGTTATATTATAATAAACACGAAATTGGTATGAATTAAAATATATGTAAGCGTATTTTACAACCGTTAAGTCAAGCGGCTTGCTATTGTGTGTGTGTTCTTATTAACACCAGATTTCAAATGTGAATCTCAAAATAATGAAATGGACAACAAGTGCTACTAACAACAGGGGCGACGGAACCTGACGAAACCATGATCCTTTTAAACTTCGATCCTTCGGATGACAAATATCGAAAAATTGGCCCAAAACATTAATTCCTTCACCCTAAACTCGGCTGTTTTGTACGGGGGGGGGGGGTCGATTTTGCGTCGCCATTTTAGCAAGTCCTCATCTTCTTTTTGACTGACTATGCTTAATTTCAATGCTCTCCACTTCCAGTCAATCCATGGAGACATCGGCTAAGACGTCACTTTTTTTTTACCTTGTTCTTTCTTCTTCGCATTACGGATTCGAGCGTGCCTGCGTACTACCACTTTTTTTTTTTTTTTTTAAAAACACTTCTGCCTACTGTTGTTTTGATTTTCCCCTCCACCCCCGCTGCTACCACTTTTTTTTTTTTTTTTTTTTTTTTAGAGTTCCTTACTACACCACCCAAACACCCGGGTAACGCCGGGCACCTCTGCTAGTTATAAATAAATGGAAACTCAAAATACTGGAGGGGAAATTGTGGCAATTGGAATATGATTGTACATTTATATTGCCTTACGATTTGCAATTGTGAAATGGATATAGAATCCAATTACAGATCCATTTTTCTCTAGTTTATGGTGGGAAATATAGATATAAGAAAAAAAAATGCTTTCTGATGAAGTTGGAGTTTCCGGTGGGTGGGGGGGGGAATTGTGTTTGGTATGGTGATTTCTTTAGTAAAAAAATAAAAATAATAAAAACCCACTTCAGATAAAAATTGCTGAACCTCAACTCTTCTACCTCAAAGGTGGGAATTCTGAGATGAAATGATTCTTATAAAAATTGCTGACTTATGACTCTGACTTCTCCACCTTTTACCTTCTAAAAATAAATTCTCCCAGGACTGTTCATTCATAATTATATTTACACATGCAAATCAGTTTTTTTGTTTTTTTCTTTCCATTTTTATTCTGTTCATTTTCCTGTTCTTCATCTCAATATCTTTGCCTTTTCATCAGCATCATTCTGTCACCAGTGTGCTTTTGCTATCAGAAATGATATATGCTATTCTAATCAATTTCTCAACTCATAATTTTCATAATTAAAGTCGCTTTTACAAAAAAAGCAATTATCTTGTTTACAAAGTTAGCTACTGATTGATTAGTTAGTTGAACTTCTGCATAGAACTCGCAAAGGTTGTGCCTCAGGATGTCTAAAAGAATTCAAGGTTTACTCCTTCCAAAAAAGAAAATCCAAACCAAATAATTTTTTTGTTCTGAACAACATGCTGCACTGATCATACAAACTCGCCAATCAGAATAAGATGTATAATTTTCAGCTTTTAAGCAATCAATGACAACAGCCAAATATGACAAGATAATTTTATATATCAGATTATGTTCCAATCATTGCATTGGTTTAAAGATGTTTTTTTTAATTTTTTCTTTTTTTATTTCATCAGGAAAGAATAAATTATTTCCAGTCCTGTATTGGAATTAGTCTTGGTTATTTCTGCGGATTTTCTTTGATATAGTAGTACTCATTATTTTCTAGATATCTGATATGGTAATCTGAATTTCGAACCATCTTATCCTAATATCGCTTAATGACTATTTTGTTGTCTGATTCATCAGATATCACTTCATCTATCCATTACCATGACAACTTTGAATCTGGTAATGCCTTCATCTTCAATTTCTAAATATAGCATTCATTCTTACAAAGCTTCATTTTAATACACTTTATTGCCTTGTCTCATCTCATTCAAACAAGTTTCTTCACATCGCTTTTCACACTTTTTGTAACTTCTAATATGTTTTTTACTTCATTTTAAATAGCATTAAGAGTTATTTCTATTTCTGTTTAATATCTAATATATAAAGTTTAGTCGGTCAGATTTTTCATATTAGAACCAAATAGCAATGCATCTCATAAATCGATATTTGATTCTACCTAGCTAGTTTTTAATTTTTGTGCTCTGTTCTTTGCAATAAAAAATGTACTTTGGTTTCTTTGAAAATATACTTGGGGGTTGGATTGGTATAATGGAATCATTTTACAATTATGATCTACAGAACAAAAATAAGTTTACCTGTTATTAATACAAAATTTTTCATTGTTGCCTTATTTTAATTATGAGATAAACAATTTTATTTTCAATAAATAATAGCCTATTTATTAGAATTATTTGATTAACATAGCAGTAGATAAAATACTTTTCTTCTTACATGACTAAACCTATAGTTTATACAAGTGGTAGACACAGTGTTCTTAAACAGCGTCTCCCAAGCATTGTCAGATATACTACTGGTCTTCTAAGAAACTTGCATAATTTTTATTTTCTGGTATGCAAATGAAATTTAATATTTGAAACAAGAGAACTAAAATAGGTAACAATTGTGCAAAGTTTTAATATATTTTTCAAATTGAAGAAGAATTATGTGAATATGCTCTCGTCACAGCTGAACGTATTGAATTAATGAAAATATTACGTTTCTTGATTGTAAAGTAAAAGATGTTTAATTTATACTTTTATGCAAACATTTTTTTTTTTTTTAATCACAATTCTATTTTGATATCTACTATATAAAGTTATCTAATGGATTTTTTCAAAATCAAACCTAAATAGCAATCAATCTGATTGATTCAATGTAGCCTACTTTTTCAGCATTTCAGACTATGTTATAGATCTGGTTAGAGATAGGTTAGTTTGGAAATCAATTTCTTAAAGCCAACAAACGTGTGCCTGCATATAAAAATGATAAATCGGATGTGATGACTATAACGTTATTTACATCTGTGTGTCTGGTTAAAATGTGGAAGAAACCAAAAATATACTTGTAATGTTGCTGTTACGTTCAGTGTCCGTTACAGTTCAAACTTCTCTTGGACCCCTTCTCTGTCTGGCATCGTCGAAAAAGAACAAACAAAAATAAATCTGGGACAGCATGTTTTCTTTTGTAACAAAAGCATTTATTACTGTTACTCACCTGTCTTCACACCACTCAAGTCTAACGCAATTGTCTGTCTCGCCCAGTATAGACTTTTCTTTTTCAAACTCACGCCGGTCGTAGCCAGCCATTTCTTGCCTTGGACTTTACACATCAAATTATTTTTGACGTCCACTTTCTCCTGATCACATGATGCATCCCCCCCCCCTTTTCTTCTCATACAAACTTCCTAATTTGCATATGCGCTTTTTTTGGCTATTGCTGCTGCTAATCTCATCGCAAGCCAGCCATTCTTCGCTGCTACTAATATTTTCCAACGTGCTCATATATACTATGCTACATATTTACAAAGCATATTCTGATTCAGTATGACCTCAAGATGGATATGGTGTGTGTGTGTGTATATATATATATATATATATATATATATATATATATATATATATATATATATATATATATATATATAATCAGGGGCGGAGATGGGACTAGTGCCACTCGTGCCTGGCATAACTAATAACTCGGTCAATGTTATTCAAAATGGATTAAAAAATCATCCATTAATTTCAAGCAAATATACTTAGTCTGATCTCAATTAAATTACGTATCTATTCGTTTCGATAACTAAGTAGCCAAAAGTTCATAAATATATCTGGGAATAATACAAGGATGCTGTTTTGAACGGATTGTCTTTGTCCGGCCACCGTCAGATTCATAACAGTGGCTACGGCGTAATCCATGCCAAGCACAAAACCCTTCTCGTAATAATAGTAATGTTAGAGAAATCCCACTTTTTGCTGTAGCCACCCGCAAAGTGAAGTCAACCTACAGTGCCTAAAATATTTAGCATGATGTTACTGCTGATGCCTGTTTTGGGAAGAGGGAGAGTGACCGAGAGAGAGAGAGAGAGAGGTGGGGGGAGATCTATAGACACATACGTACGCATAAACACATGAAGAACGATTACTACTACTGCTGCAATATGTAGTAGTATGAATAGTTATGTGTAAACATAACCACGCGTATATATCAGATTGTAAATATCAGTGATGAAGTTATTGTTTCATTAATTAATAAAGAACAGGTTTTGAATGAGTGAATTTGTTTTTGTTTTTTATTGAGGAATTTTTTTTTTTTTTTGTGAATTTTGAATAATAGAAATCTACGAAAAATATGGGTTTTAAGTCATTTTACATTAATACTAAGAAACCCGTCAATCCAATAAACCTTCGTAGAATTCCGTAGTGGTACGTAAATACTTTTGTATTTTTTTTCATAAAGGCCTTGTATGTAACGTTTTTTGCTGCATCCATCATTTCACAGCTATTTAAACCGAACTTTATTCATCAATATTACCTTTTATTTTATGGGAAAATTTAATCGCTGTTTTTGGAGAACATTACTTCAGTTGCCGAAAATATTTCTGTCATTCAATTTTATCACGGACTTTATTTACAAATTTTTTGTATCTTAGAATTTTTGGATAAAATTAAGATTTTCAATGTTCTCAGTGTTTCCACGGATAACTTCAACTTCATATCATATGTTTCAAGATTCATCAGATGGAATTTACATTTTGGAAGTTCCCTGTATTTTGCATATAACGTCACTTGGGCTAATTTTCCTGTGTTTCATGGGTAAGCAGATTATTCTCTAAAACATTTAAAAAAAAAAAGTTGTACTGCATTTGCTGTTAATGATCTGAATTTAAAATTAGATATAATGGAAATGGATATTGTGTTAGACCTGAAAAATAGATCGTTCGGCCAGAGAAATGTAGCTGAAAAGCGTGAAATTATCAAAGTTGGGCGCCCAACTCCTTTATTGGTGAATAAGGTTAGAACTCGTTCGTTCCAATCCAAATGGTTTAATGACATTGACTGGTTATGTGCGAGTAAATCTGAGGAAAAACTCTATTGTTGGCCTTGCTTGCTTTTCACGCCTAAATCAGGACAATCATGGACTGATACTGGCTATACTGATTATAGGCATATTTTGGTTGACTGCAAAATTCATTCAAAATCAATGACTCATTTGAACAATTATAAGCGTTTAAAAACATTTGGCATGTATGACATAGTTACTGCTATTAGTGAATCAGCCAAACTTGAAAGAGAAAGGCACAATAAATTGGTCGAAGAAAATAGACAATATCTGAAACACCTGATAAACGCAATATTATATCTTTGCAAACAAGAACTACCATTGCGTGGACACAATGAAGGGGAAGATAGTCTTAACAAAGGTAATTATCGAGAATTATTGTAGTGTTTCTCTAAAATTGACAGTGTGTTTGTATCAAAACTTTCTGCCAAAGAAGGCTCTAGGCAATTTTCAGGTGTTTCCAGAACAATACAGAATGAAATTATATCTGCAATTGATAACGTGATTGCTGATGTTATTTATGCTGAAATTCAAAGTGCCCCCCCCCCATTTATTCATTGTTAGATATGTGAATGGATGCAAAATTATTAAACGATTCCTTGGATTTCATGACGTGAGCGATGACAAAAGTGCCACAAAATTTGCAAAATTTTCAAAATCAAAATTGGTTTGCCAAATTTATGGAGCAGCCGTGATGACAGGTGAACGGACGGAGTGCAAATTAAATTGAGAGAGAGGGGATTTAAATATGCCGATTTCATCCATTGTTTTGCCCATAAACTTAATTTAGTTTTGAGTAAAAGTTCGGAAAAAGTTGATGGCGTTAAAATATTTTTTCACATTTACACAGCTTCAGTAAATTCACATCATCTATTACGAAACGGAAGAGTGTGTTCCGAAAATTTGAAATCAGCATCCCATCTTTGTATGCTACTAGATGGTTTTCTAAATCAAGAACCGTATCCGCTATAAAAGACGATGGTCAAAAAATAATGAACGCACTCGAAGATATTCTTGATCATGGCGAAATATGGGATGAAGCAACACTAAGTGAAATTGACAATTTATTGTCAAAATTGAATTCACTTTCATGTTTTTTATTAACTGTTTTTATGTCATTCTTTCTCAAGCAGAGAAACTATTTGACATTTTACAGTGCAGAAAACTCGACATGAAATATGCTCAAGATAAAATACATGGTTTCATTCAATTGATATCAAACAATTGTGGCAATGAACATTATGAAAATATGATCCAACAAACGATGACAGACATGGAGATATCTGAAGAATCACACGCTCTACCCGCTAAAAGAAATAGGGAAAATCGAATCAACTACAAAAGTGTATATGTATTATGTATAATTCAAAGCATCATTTCGTCACTAAAGGAACGATTCGTTAACATAGAAGACTTTTCATATTTTGAATTGCTCGATGTGAAGAAGTTTGAAGTTTTTTCCTGTACATTCCCTAAGCAACATCTAGATGCATTGCAGAAAAAATACCCTGGTATTTTTTACCTAAAATCCTTGACAAGTGAGCTCAGATATTTTTATTCTGACAATGATTTAAAAAAATGTACCTCAAGTAAAGTTATTTTCGAGCTGCTTCATGAACTCGGTTTTTTGTCTGCAATGTGTGAAACTGTGAGACTGATACAACTTTTCCTTACCATTCCCGCTACTTAAGTTTCAAATGAAAGAAGTTTCTCAACCTTGGACAGAATACTATCATTTTTGAGATGCACTATGGCTGAGGATCGACTTTCGTCTTTAGCCTGAATTTCAATTGAGAAGGAAATGCTTAAAGACTTAGAGCAAAGAAATGAATTTTATTTTTTTTTTTTATTACATTTTCACTCCAAACAAGGTACATTGCCACTTTGATGTAGGGGGTTACTATTAGGGACACAGGCTACAGGGATACTAGGTGGGAAGTTGGGCAGCAAGATCTCAGTTCACGTTACATTTAAACTTCTGCATGTCAGTACAGTTGGGGAAGCAGGAACCTGGCAGGGAGTTCCAAAGTCTAGCGGTTCTGGGGAAGAAACTACTGGAGTAGAAGGCTCTCTTACATCTAGGGATCTCTACTGTGAAGGGGTGGGATTTTACTGCTTGTCGGGTTTGTTGAGGGTAGTTACGTAGAGGGGGTACAAGTGCTTGTAGCTCGTCGGAACATACACCGTTAAAGTACTTGTAGAACAGGCAGAGGGATGCTACATTGCGTCGATGGGGCAGAGGCTGAAGCTTGTATGATAGTTCAGGACCTATTTGGTTGGCGACTCTCTTTTGAACCTTGTCTAGGACTGAGAGACTAGTAGCAGATGCACCGGCCCAAATATGACAACAATACTCCATACATGGGCGAATGGTGGCCTTATAGAGGTAAAGGATACTTTCGGGGGTCAGTAGCTTTCTAGCATGGTAGAGAGAACCTACCTTTTTCGCAGCGGTCTTGGCAATGCTTTCAATGTAATTGTTCCAACTCATGTTCCCTGTGAACGCTAGGCCAAGGAGTTTAAAAGATGTGCTTTCAGATAAAGAGTCTTTGGCCATTGCTTTTGGTGGTAGAGAAGATTTCTTGTAATTATTGAAGGAAACAAGTTTAGTCTTAGCAGCATTGAATGTGACCGTCCATTTGTGTCCCCATTCCACTACAGATTGGAGATCATTCTCTAGTGTTTCTGCCATTTCTTTAGATATGTGTTCATTTGTTTTCCTGTCGTGCACAATAAGGTAATAGAAAAATTTGCAGTCACTCCAAGACGCCTGGAGTTTATGCTCAAATGAGATGACCTTCCCAAAAACGCATTTGACCTGCAGTCACGCCCATTCAAAGGCATTTATAGATGAACACTAGCTGTAAAATGATGCAGCAAAAAAAAGTTACATACAGAATCTTTATGAAAAAAGTTATTTACATACTACTACGGAATTTTACGAAGATTCCGAGGTTTGAGGGTTTTTCTTACTATTAATATAAAATGACATAGAACCCGCATTTTTAGATTTCTATGATTCAAAATTCACGAATAAACCATTCCTTAATGAAAAAAAAAGGGATTGTGAAGTGCTAATAAAAAATCAATCATTTAATTATTTTATAATTCCATGAGACAAATGACCTGGAGATTTGTGGACTTAATTGCTAACCTGGTTAGTTGTCATTGTCATCAATTTCTTTATTCTAATAAACATATTTTTCTCGTCATAGAAATGAACAGCTTTTTTCTTCTATACTTTTGAAAGGAAAAAAGTTTTATCTTATCTGCTGTATTAACAAAACTACAGATCTTGATTGTTCACCAAAAAAAAAAAAAAATAAAATAAACCACCATGCAAGGTACGTTAGTCAATCTGTGCTATACAGTGGAGAATCACGCAATAGCAACTATGATGACTTACTTTGGGTCCACAGACCACGGATTGGGAACTGAAGTTGACAGAGGGCGGGGGGGGGGTACGAGTAGCAATAATAGGCTAGAGTCGCCACTGATATATATATTCTTATATTCATTCGCTTGGGGTTGCTAAGAGCCAGATTAGTTCCAAGTAGGTCAGAAAAAAAAAATTCACTCCGATTCTTACTGTTAGTTCAAAAAACTATAAACCAATTAACTGATTTTTTTTTTTTTAATCAGTTGCCAAAGTTTGTGTGCAGCATGCGAGTGAGAGATGTTAGGAAGGAAGGTGTTAAAACGTAGCACGAGTGAGGATATAAAGAAAAAGGCTTTTTTATCTAAACTTTCTATGTTCTTATCCAGTATTCTGAGTGGTTGGGGTTAGTATACTTATTTTAATTTAATGTTTACGTGTGCTAAGTTTTGGGGATAGGACGACTTTTATTGATCCCTTTTCTCCCAACTAAACCTCAACATTATTTATTTTTTTAATAACCAATTTTAGTACAAGTGAATAAAAAAGATTTGCAGTGCATTAATAATATTGTTGTGCAATTGATAAATATTGTTTCTCTTTTGTTTAGAAGCACAAATAAACAATAATATTTGATTTTTATCTGTTTATAAATTTTAATTCAAGACAAATTACTTTTGAATTGACAGTTTAAAAGCTTCAGTTGTTCCGCATGGAAATCAATTACGCGCGCACACACACACGCAATGAAAAATAACATCTTATACAAAATGTTCAAGTTGTATCCATAGAAGATGCTTGGGTGAGCTACAATCTGATCCACCTTGAAAGATATAGCAAAAACTCATCTTCCTATCAGGCGAAGAATTCCTCCTCTCATGTGCCTAACATCAAATAGAATTTCCATGAACAGTTTCTTTCCAAGTATCAAGTTGACAAGAAAGTTCTTGCTGTTTTTAAATTTTAAATTCAGATGAACATATCTCTGCTCAAACAAAAAAAAATTTTGATTGGAATAAACACCATCAGAATAAACATACTTGCTAACACAAAACAAGTGTATTTATGCCAGTAATATAAAATTTTCGTGTTCTAGTGGCAATAAAGTTGCTGAAGGTGTTTTTGATATCGTTTAGGTTTTTGAAGCATTTCTCATGCAGAAAGTTTTTGAGATTCTTGAAAGTGGTAGTCAGTTGGTGAGAGGTCTGGAGAGTATGGCGGATGAGGCAGTTATGTAGCCCAATTCATTCAATTTCTGTAGAGTCGATTTGACAACATGCGGTTGGGCATTATGGAGGAGAATTGGACCTTTTCTTTTGACTAATGCTGGATGTTGTTGTAGAGGTTTCTGATGCATTTTATCCATTTGTTGACAGTACTTTGCCACTGTAATGAATGAGACTGGTCACAGACCATCAAGCAGTCAGCATGACCTTCTTTTGGTGCAACGCTGGCTTCGGGATGTGTCGTGGAGCTTCGTCAGTTGTAAAAAAAAAACACTTTTCATCGCAAGTCACAATTTGATCTAAAACCGGTCGTTCTTGTTGCGTGAAAGAAGGGAAGATGACACTACACAATGGCGTTTCTTTTAGTTGGTCAATTTGCGAGGCACCCATTTATCAAGTGTTTTGTCTGTTCAATCTCTTTCAAGTGGTTGGAAATCGTCATATACATTACATCTAATTCAGAAACAAGTTCTCAAACAGTTGTATGTGGATTGGCTTCAACTAAGGCTTTTAATTGATCGTTGTCAACATTCGATGGCCAACCTCTATGCTCATCATGTTCAAGACTCATCGCCGCCACGAAATTTCTTTAACCACCGCTGTGCTGTACGTTCAGTAGTGGTTCCTGGACCAAACACTTCATTGATATCGCAAGCTATTTCAGCAGCTTTTCAACCTTTGAATTAAAATAGTGTGAATTTGCTTTTTTCCATCTTGTATTTAACGTTCTGAAAAGAAGACATAATTGTTTTAAAACGATTGTAATTTAAACGATTAGATAGAGCGAAGAACGCTCTTTAAAATGAGATATAAAGTAAAGGTATTATAACGAAAACCTAGTTGAAAATAAATCGTTGAAAATCAAAATTAAAAATTCTGGCAGAACTTTTTTCTTAATCTAATATTTCCCATCTGTAAAACATATGGTCATCTTCAAATCCAATGTTAACAAATATTTGTTATAATTCATCTTGAAATTAATTTTATCCATTCATTGTTTTTAATCCTCTCATAATATTCTTTGTTATTAAGCAAACAATGCATCCATCTTATTAGTCTTAATCATCAAGTAGCTTTTCTTGATTAGTGATGCTTTAGTGAAAATGTTAAAAAAATAAAAGATTTGAAGATATGGTAGATGCAATGTAGCTTCGGACTATAAATAAAGTTAACAGCCAAGTTGAGTATTATGGTTCATTTGTGCTGTGGACAAAAAGTTATTTCTTGAAGGAACTATAATTGTATCAAAGAACTGACTCTGCTTTCTAAATATTTGGATGTTTACTTGGAAGTTTACTTGCTACTTCAACTTGAAATCAATGCTATCTTCCAGAGGAATGTTACCGACCACTGAAAAAAAAAAGTCTGCAAACTTTAATCTTCAAATCTCTGCTCCAATTCCTGGTTTACACTCTCCAAATGTTGCATCCCTCTCCTCTTCTACCCTGCACGTTTCATCCCATTCCATGGAGAGCTCATACACTAATCCCAACAGCAGTAGTTATTGCATTTGATCAGTCAGCCACTAATCTTCATGGAGATCTTGTTGAACAGAATTTAGTCAAAGCCGAAGGGAATGCGACGCATAAACTTTTTTTTTTTTTTTAAAATAAAATATGTTTTAAACGCATGAACTTTTTTTAAACTCTTTCTAGAAAGATAACGGGTTTATCTTTGCACTTGTTTGAGCTTGCCATCATTTAAAAGTGTTCCCTGAACGAAGATAGTGTTTAATAAAATATATATTTAGATGTTATGAAAAGCAAAACAAAGCAATATTTTGCTGCTGGTTCAGAATTTCTCTTATGAAAAATAAAAAAAAAATTATAGTAAGTAATTTTTATTTTTAGAAAGTTTTTAATTTCTACCCTGCCCCTCAATGCTAAGAATGGCTTTCTCAAATCTCAGTGGAATTATCTCCCTTGTTCCTTCAAACTGTTTTCAAGATGGCATCGCAAGATCGTTGTTCTTAGTTTAATCATACATACGCCTGCTTCCTGGCAAACTACAGTATTATTATTAGAACTATTATTGTCAGTAAATTAAATTCCTCCACAGAACCAAGAGTAATATGGGAGATAATTAAATAAGTTGCAGGTAAACATCAATCACCAATTAAGCATCTTTATAAAAATACTCCAGAGTAACTGATAAAAAATATAGCAAACTTAATAGCTGAAACCTTTTCCCAAAACTCATTTGATAAAGCCATAACACAAAATTTATAATAATTAAACAAAACACCGAACAGTACAAACTAAACTTTAAATAAAAAAACCTGGAAGATTACAATAAACTTTGGACATTAACCGAATTAAAAGATTTGATTAAAAGATCTCACAACACAGCCGTAGGATCAGACGAAATTCATTATGAATTCTTATGACAACTCCTTACAGAATCATTAAAATTACTACTAAGAAATTATGGACAGAATGAAAATTTTCAGACTTATGGAGACAAACTACAATAATAGCAATCCCAAAACCAGGAAAAGACAACTTGAACCTGCAAAACTACAGACAAATCTCATTAACTAGCTACTTGTGCGAAATAATGGAAAGGATAGTAAACGACAGACTGGTTTGGCATCTAGGATCCAACAACCTTATTTCTAACCTATGATGTGGTTTCCGTAATAAAAGAAGAACAACTGATCACCTAGTTCAACTGGAAATAGCTATAAGTGAAGCATTTATCAGGAATGAGCAATCTTTTTCGATCTAGAGAAATCCTACGATACCACATGGAAATATGGAATAAAGAGACTTACATAAACTCGATTTAAAAGGCAGACTCCGACAATTTATAAAAGGGTTCTTATCTGATTGCAAATTTAGTCCGCATTGGATCCGCTTACTCAGATACCACAAACCAGAAGGAGGGAGTCCCACAAAGTAGCATATTATCCGTGACACTATTCAATATTAAAATGAACAGCATAGTGATATGTTTAGACCCTGGCATTGAGGGATCTTTATATGTAGATGAACTCCTGGTGTATTGCAGATCAAAATATATGCACACCATTGAGCGCAAACCCCAACAATGCTTGAATAAATTAGACAAATGGGCAACGGAAAATGGATATAGATTTTCTAAATCAAAAACTGAGTGGATCTCTTTCACAAAAAAACTTCACAATGACCCTACACTGAAACTCAGAACAGTAATCACCAGTGTAGAACAACACAATTTCTGGGACTAATATTTGATAAAAAAAAAACCCTGACATTCATCCCCACCTGAAAAACCTAAAAATAATTATAATAAAAGACTGCAACTACCACATGTAATAGCTCACACAGAGTAGGGTGCGATCAAGAAACTAATGAAGTTATATAGGACTTTGATTAGATCAAAGTTATACTACGGTAGTTTTTATATACCAATCAGTCAGAAAATCATACCTAAAGATTTTAGACCCAATCTGCCATGGAGGTCTGAGATTAGCACTAGGTGCTTTTAGAACACCCCCAGTTGAAAGTCTTCATGCAGAGGCTAACAAAATTCCTGCAAATATAAAGAGTCACAAACTGGGTGCCCAATACTACACTAAATTAAAAGCACGTCGAAGTAATCCAGCGTACAAAGTTACATTCAATCCGAAATATAAAGAGTCATTTGAAGCAAAAAGAAAAGCCATCAAGTCTTTTAGTCTTAGAATGCAAACAATACTACAGGAATCGGAAATGGATGTAGAAAATATCCAAGAACACATACTGACTGAAACCCCACCTTGGATTCTCAAAAAACTCAAAGTAATACTAAAATTAAATGAACTCTCAAAAGCGAAAACCTACCCTAATACCTACCTTAAATACCCTGACCATTTACACATTTTCACTGACTACTCCAAAGACCACAATAGAGTGGCGTGTGCTGCTGTATCGAACGAAACAACCCTCAAAAATGCCCTTTCAACAGAAAACTCTATTTTTACTGCTGAAACCATATGTCATCGGCCAACCACATTTTAGAACAAAATAAACATAAGAAATTTCTCTACTAACATTATTGAATAACAAAAACTAGAAAATGCTCTAAACATTAAACTCCTAAACAGTTGACTCATTATCTAAACACAAAGAAATAATTATATACTGGATCCCAAGTCACATTGGAATAAAGGGAAATGAAAGAGCTGACTTAGCAACCAAATCATCTCTAAACCCTTAAACAATAAACATTCCATATACTGACTTTAAACCCAAAATCTATCAACTATTTTATGCAAAATGCCAACAACAATGTGACAATAACAACATAAATAACAAATTATACCAACTTAAACCCATTCTGGAAGAATGGAAAGCAATTACTAGAATATCAAGAAAAGAACAAGTTGTTATATCCAGAATTCATATTGCTCATACAAAACTCACACACTCCTACATACTGAAATAAGAGCAACAATTACAATGCCCATTCTGTTAAGAAAATTGCACCATCAAACACATTTTCATGCGATGTAGAGCCATCGAAAAAAAACAAAACAATATCTTAAATCCAACAATACGAAGAACATCTTCGAAAACAATCACCTGGATCAAATACCATCCTTTTAGAGGGTAACAAGATTTTTTACAAAAATTAAAAAAAATTCTGCACAAAACAACACAACTAAACCCTATGAATAAATATGTGAAAACAAAGACCTTTTTCTAAACTACTGAATTTGGCATTAAATAACCCGAAAAGAGTTGACATATCGTTAAACAACCAAACCAAACCATACACTATTTAACACTTATCCTCAAGTGGTCTTCGGGCCTTCATAAGTGATGATTCCTCTGTGTGTGTGTGTATATATATATATATATAACTACTTGATCAATTTACATAATTTTTGGTGTATATTTTCTTTCCATTATAGGTACAGAAATCATACAGTTTTCTTTATTTTTTTTATGATTGGGAGGGGAATTTTATCCAAGCATAGTTTTTTTTTTTTTAAATTGTTTTGAATTTTTTTGCGATATAACACGTTGTGCAGAAACTAGACATTTCATACCTGTTTTGTAATTTTTGGTTGAAAATCCGTGTGATATTATGACGATATTCAGATAAAATATCCAACCAAGAAAACGTGCTATTACACGTAATGAAATAGAAAAAAATTGAATATCTTCTTCCAATAAGCATTGGCGAATTTTGAATTATGGAATGGCTGGTGAACAATGCAAGTTTTTTTTTTTTTTTATATACATAAAATTTTCTTCATGACATCAGTTTTTGTCTTCTTTTTTTTTTCTTTCTTTTTTTTTTTTTTGTGTGTGTGTGTTGCTTAAAGCAATACATTTTCTCGGACTCAAACCCACAGTTCTGTTTAAATAACATAAAATAAAAAACATTTTATTCCAAGTTATCACCATTGATTTTTTTTTTTTCAATGTACAACTGCATTCTCTTTTATGATTTTTAATATTCCTTCACATTTTGCAAAAAATGTTTCATATCTTATTCATATCAACAGATTAACGGTGTATGAGCTAACCATGATTTAGCTTCATCGATAGTCTTGTCTTATTGTATCTCTTGTGCTTCATTGAACTTTGGCTTTTTTTTTTTTTCCATACTTCATTTTTATTATGTTACCTTGCTGTTGTGAGCAGTGTTAGTTTGTGTATGTGTGTGGAGAGGAGGGAGATACGCACACTCGAAAATATGGAGAGGGGGTGCACTAACAAATTACAAACAAATAAACAAACCAAATGGTACTTTCTTAGAGTAAATAAGCCCCCCCCCTCTGGTAATAGAAAGCCTCCAGGATTCCCACTCCCCACTTTTATTTATTTTTTCAGTGTGCACTCCTCTTGGAAGAACTCTACCCACTCTCTAACCCCCTCTTTCTTTTCACCCACACTTAGATCCCACTCCCACTAAAAGATTGACCTGCTTGTTTTCAGAAAACCGAAAAACAATAGATAGTCTATTATTTAGAAAGGGTTCGGAAGGCTTTACTAACCAATTTTTGTTGTTTCTTGTTTATTCCCTCACCAATGAAATGTTATTACTGTAAATAATTCAATAAAACTTTTCACATTTGGGTTTATCTTAAGTAGAACAGCCCCTGAAGTGACTGGTGACTGAGATATTTCTAGTTAAGAGTAGGATAGACAATTTTAAGTATTTGAGACAAGATGACCAACGGCATCCATTATTCCCACACTTTTGAATGGCCTTGTGCCTAATTTGTTCATTATGTAATTTTTATATTTTGTGCAACTATTTCAAAGAATTATCCCATTTTAATGGAATTATCAGCATTTCTTCAATAAATGATATTTTGTAAAGAATTCATATTTGTAAATATTGCAAAAATACTTTTTTTTTAGTCGCCATTTTTCAAGGCTAAATGCCACTCAAGGATAAGGGTTAAATAAACTGGATAGATTGTGTGTTGAATGATGAATATTATGAAAGGATTGAAAATGATGAACGAAATGAAAAAAAATTGCTTTGTGAAAATGGTTTCTGACAAATCTTTGACACTGGATTTGAAAATGATTATATTGTGGCCCTCGGGAAAGCAATCTTGTGACAATGTGTTTCACTGGTGAGGAATTCTTGATTTGATGTTTTTCACAAGTAATTGAAAGATGAGATTTTTCCCTCATTTTTTTCTTACCTTTTAATCCAACATACAACTCTTGGTTTTTATCGTTTCTGATTTTTATTTTCTGAAGACAGTCAAAAGAAAAGGCTTTTAAACAGTCTTCTCTTTTTCTCCACGTGCTTTCATAGATAAAAAAAAATTCTTTTAAAATATATTTGTATCTACTCGGCATTGCTGGAATGCCATGAAACCAATTTAGTTTTTTGAACATTTTCTAAGCTTTAAAAAACGTAAGGGTGGCAATTGTTTTTATATTCTTCAGTTAAAAATCACTTATTCCCTCTTGATGATTTGGATTTTTTTTTTTTTTTTGTCAAAAATGAAAAATGTTTCCATATTGCAAGTTTGAACAAGAAGAAATTTATGTATTTTTTAAATAAAATGTACACAATTATGTTGCCAATAATATATCACAGCAATAATAAATGAAAATTGTCTAATCATCTTTTTAAGTCCAATTTTCAAACATAAAATAACTTTATATGTTAGATAATCAGAAAATTTGGTGTTTTTAATCAAATCCACTGCAAATTGTTTTCCAACTTTATTTTTAAAAATGAGAAATTTGAAGTACATGTCCCTCGAATGTTCCTTTTACTAATTCAAGCTTTTATAAAATTAAAGATTTTATCAAGTTTTGTGTTTGCTTACATTTTCCATAGATTTTTCCCCCGTCTTAAAGAAGACAAAGAAAGTCGTCCAACTTAGATTATATTGTTTTTGATCAAGCAATTATTTTCTACGTCACTTGCATTTGGTAAATCAGCTTTAAAAGCTGGTCTTATTAATTCCTACATTTCACAAGAAATATCGAGTTGATTGGATTATTCTTTGGTTTGTGCTGTTTTATTTTTGTTTCATCGGAAAATTAATCTGTTAGAAGCTTTTCTACAGTGTAGTTTTAATTAACTGAAAGGATTTGTTTTCTTATTAAATCATTTTTATAAGTTGTTTTAAAACTTTTTTCTAAATTATTTCTTGGAGAGTGACATATCCTGTTATTCAGATTAGCTTGTTTCAAATCGTTCTTCATAAAACATGGTGCAACCATCTGATAAAATGTGTGGATGCTGGTCTTAGGGTTGCGGGATTGGGTGGAGTTGGAAATTTCTAGGGTAGTTGGACTTGTAAGAATGTTAGGAATTGGTTTTAGATTGTTTTAATTTTTGAACAATCAACAGATAATCTTTAAAAGATGAGGAGTCAGAATTTTTAGAATCCTTGCAATCGTCTATCTGCAACTCTGGTTGGTCTGTTTTGGGTGGGTGATGCTGTGGTCTGGATACCTTTCCTCTTGAACAAAAGGGTGAAAATTATATCTTAGTTCCTCATTTTTATCTTCCCTCTCACAACGGCATGATGTGACACAAGGGTCGAAAAGTGTGATTAAAGAGCTAGTATCTTAGGGAAAGAGCACTCTGGCCTGCAAAAAGTTGTTGGGCAGCTCCGTCGGCATTCTCTGCTAAATGTGCCTTAGACAATTAGCGATAAATTAACCCCCTTTTCCAAAGAGTGATAAGGCAAAGCCTGGGAGAGTGAACCTCTTAGAAATGCACAGAATCAAAGCCATAACACGGTCAACAGAGAACAAGACACCTCAGCAATAACCTAAACTGGCTTTGGTGTCGAGGGAAAAAACCCAGCTTAGTCTCTCATTCTCCCTCCTTAACGAAGATTTGTTTCTGGCTATACACCAGAGCTGTGGAGGCAGTAACAAAGGTAATGATTTCACCTTCAACTCCTGATAATCTAAAAGGTAACGGAAATCTTATTGCATTAGTAATAATTTATATATACAATATATTATTTATAGCATTTTGATTTTTAAAGAGGGTGTGGTGTATTTTTAAGCTGTTGATATGTATGCAGACAACACAACTGTCTATGGCAACACCTTGAAGAGCATTAATGATCCAGATTTTGCTGATTATGTTCGTTGATCTGGAGCAAGTTTTTCTCCTTTCACCATCCATGGCTGGATCCTTATTTTGCCCTAATTGAAATGTCTGGTGCTACCAGATCAGGCTTCCTGAAGATACTGGCTTCCTGATCTGAAATGCATCAACCGCTTTTGTTTTCCTTGCAAAACTCAATCATGTTCTGCAAAGTAAAATATGAAACAATTTTCATCTACAAAACGACTAAATCAAACACCATAAATATTTGAAGATATAAATACCTTAAAACATAATTGAATTCGTCATTCAATAACTAAAAAAAAAAAAAAAAAAATGGGTTGATATGCCATAAAAACAACCAAACCAGTTGAAATGAATGACTCCTTTTGAGGAAGCTCCCTGTTTTGATAAGCTTTTGGATCTGACTTCCACTGCAAATTGAAAATGAGACATCAAATCTGTTGCTTGCTAGAGAAATGGTTGGATCACTCTATTGCTCTAGAAAGTATCCATCTTCTAATGCAATCCTCTGATTATATAAGACTCGGATATAAGGAGTACTGCTGCCACATATCAAGAAGTATCACTTAGAGCTATTTTTCTTGCTTTGCTAGACTATATGCATCAGTGGCATTCACCCTAGGCAGATTGAACCAGCTTACTTCAAAGGATGAAGTTTCATGGGAACGTTAAGTTTATAAGCAATCTTCAATCACATGTACAGAATCTAATGGTTAATGATCTCTTCACTACAGTTCAGGAGAAGAGTTGTTAGTCTTTCTCTGCTCTGTTATTTCTATGGAAGATTTTCTAACTGATTTTCAATCTCTGGTTCCTCCTTGTAAAACTTTCACAGCAAGAACTCTTCTTTCTACTGCACTAAACTTTCATTTCTTCCTCTGTGTGCAGAATATCAAGTGAAATTTTTATGAACAGTTTCTTTGCAAGAATTTTCCATCATCGAAACATCGTGCAAACATGATCATCTTCAAATTTTTGTCAACAAAAACCTGTCATAAACCATCCTCATTAGTTATCAAGTTTTGTTCATTTTATCATTTTCAATCCTCTCATAATATTCTCCATCATTTAACTGACAACCTATCCATCTCATTGATCCTTATCCTTGAGTGGAGTCTGGCCTTAATAAGTGATAACTCATTATCTAAAAAAAAAAAAAATTCATTTCCCTATGCGTTAAGTGCTTAATAACTGTGGAGTCAATAGCAAAGATGCATGATTGCATTTTAAAAAGCCAAAGAAATCATCTATAAGTAATTTTATTTATATACTAGCAGGTTGCTCAGTGTTGCCCGGTCATAAGATACTCTTAAATATGATATTTTAATTCATGCAAATTACATATTTATTATTATAGAGACAATTCTCTATCAATTATTATATTGTACCTGTGAGCAGGGTTGCGGAGTCAGGTGGTAAAAGTCCGACTCCTAGAATTCCTAGGATGCCGACTCCTTTGATATCTTCGACTCTTGACTCCTTGACCCCTATATGGAAATCTATTCTGCAGATCTATATACCAGCCTCCCACACCTATTCAGCAAGCATTGTATAAATACTTTTCATGTATATTATTTTTTATGTTTAACATTCACTTGTATGATAAATATACACTCAACCAACTTTATAGAATAAGTTAAGATAACAAAGGGATAAAAAATTTACAATGAAATTTTATTATGCTATCAGTTCAAAAGGGAATGCAATATTTAGGGATAGGAAACCTCTTTAGGTCATGGCATTTCAAAGCCAAACGCTTTTCATCAGAAGAGTGGAGTAAGGACATATACAGAGAAGAAATTTTTTAAAAGATAATATTGCCTTTATGAAAATAGGCTCAAAGGAAAAACAGGAAAAAGCTATGAAGGGTTACAGTAGCATGGGTTACTTCTTATTGGTTTAGGCCTTTTTTTTTTTTTTTTTTCTAATTCTGGATCGATCCCAGACTAATCCAGTTGTCAAATTCCATTTGATTCAGAAACTGATTACTTTCGGATTACAATCCAATTGTTATCCGACATAATCCACAGTGATCTCACTTTAAGACAGAATTTTTGTTGATTCTGTGTAACATCACAATGAAAACAACTGTCCAGACAAGATTTGCAGTGATCCGATGGACTGAAATATCTTGAAGTATTGCATTGCAGTACAAAATATGATACATCTCCAAAAATAAAAGCAAAACCATACAAAAATTGCTAAATTGTGCAACTGATAAAACCAAACAGGAAAACCATGAAAAAAAAAAAAAAAAAAAATTTTTTTTTTTTTTTTTTTTTTTTTAATAAATTTATTAGACTTAAGGAGTCGAAGTCAGATAAAAAAAAAAAAAACTCTGACTCAAACTCCAGCTAAAACCTCTGACTCCAACCCCGCAACCTTGGTTGTTAGATCAAAACAAAATATATATGGCGGGTGCCATCATCTAGAATTGAAACCAGAGCATAAAACTTTCCGCCCTCACTCTTTAGCCCATACGCATATATATATATATATATATATATATATATATATATATATTTATTTATTTCTTAAGTAATAACCTGTACATTTCAGTTGACCTATTTTTTTGTCCTATATTTTTTTCACGCCTTTTGACATCTTTTTGTCTGGGTCATTTTGACATTTGCTTTTCTATTTTATATTTAATTCTATCACCATTTAATTTTTATTTCCTCTTCTTCCCTGATCTTTCTTATTTACATTATGTCTCAGCAGCCATATGAAAAGCATATCTTATTTTTCTTTTATTAATATTATTGGAATTTTCCCTCCTTTCCTTGTACATATTTGTGAATTATTCCATGGATTTTGACCTTTTGGATTATTTTGGACCATCTTCCAATTACGTGATTTCCTTGGATTTTACTTGTGCAAATGGAAATTCAATTAACTTTCTTGGAGTTATATTTTTGGATTTTACTGTCATTGGATTATTTACCTTTCACCAGACTATCCATTCACGTGTAATCACCTTTTTCTTCACCATATTCCCTCTGCTTCACTTTTTGTTATCAAGTAAGATCTTTGACTTACTTGCAGTTTCATCAAATACTTTTGTATGCAAAATCCGATCCCAAATTTTGCTAATTCCTACCCTCTGATGAAAAGAAAAGTATTTCTTGGAAACTCCGTGGATTAAGGACTATCCACTTATCAAGTGTTTCCTTTTCAGATTAAATGTTTTTAACTCTTTTTCAAAGTGTTTTTAACATGTTTTATTAACTATTTGCTCTTTTATATATAAATATATACATATATATATTAAATTCACCTGTTATCCATTTTTTGAAAGATGAAATCACCTGATCAGAAGACAAGATCCAAGCATTTATGTGTGTGTGTGTGTGTTCACCTGTTATCCCTTTTTTTTTAAAAGATGGAATCGACAAGATGTAAGCAAAGCAAGGTCCACAGAGTTTTATATATATATATAATTGATAGCTTTTGCTTTTGAAGAGGATTAGTGTGTATTTTAAAGCTTGTTTTTATAGTCAGTATGAATCATCCAATTTTCTCTGACTCCTGAAGCCATGAATTTGGATTACTCCTCCTCCTCTTTAACACTGGTATAAACGCCCCTAGCTATCCAGACTTCTCTATCTGATATGTTCTGAAGAAGAACTGATATTATCTCTTTCAAATATCTATGTCTATCCAGTTAACCGACTAGATCAATGTATCCATTGTCTGTTCTGGCATATCCAGTCTACACTGACCCTGGTATCAGGTCTTGACATTCACACTTTCTAACCTTCTAAGTTTATTTACTAAAAACTGGTAATGTTACAATTGAGCAATTTTCTTTTGTATTTTTCATATTTTATTCAACTTTAGAAATTTGTATTCTCTTTCATTTTATTATATTCTTGATAGATTTTTCTCTCTCTTTCTTGAGAAGATGCAAGATTTTTTTGAGAAGATGCAGATTTTAACATACACATCAGCTGCCTTAAGAATTTCATAGATCTGGTAACGAAGAGTGATAGCTTTTTTTCTGTCAGTTTTTGCTCGGTTTTCACTTAAACCAAAAATTTGAAGAATAAAAACTCATTTTGTTAAATAATTCAAACATTTTTTTGTAAATATTTTCGCTTGTTATTTTTTCCATTTTATTATTTTAATGTTATTTAATCATATTGTATGGATCTGAAAATTTTATTGTTGACATTGGTTCCCCTCATATTTTTTTAGTCAGAATTATTTCTGGAAAGACAGGTACTTACAGTATCATGTGAAGGTTGCCAACATCCTAAGTAAAAATGATTTTTGCGGAATGAACTAGATTCAAACTTGGAACACCAAGGTTGTCAATTTGTTATTAATCACTAGACCATCTTTGTCTCCTACATTAATATATATTAAAAAAAAAAAAAAAAAAAAAAAAATTATATCAGCCTTAAAATTGTACAAGTATGAATGTGCAGTGTGTGTCCACTGTACAGGCTGTAGTCATCGTACTGCTCACTGTGTCGATCCAAAGTTTTTCGATTTGATCACTGCTGCATCACAAGAATTCTCTGTTCAAATAAAATTGCAATTCCAGTTTATAAGCAATTAAATTAACAAATGTTTAAAATGGTACTCAATTTCTTGAGTTGAATAGCAAACTTGCAAAATGAGATTTCTCATCCAGACCAAATTAAACAAGCACCATAGTTAAGAACGCATATCTCAAGTTTTGTGAGACAATCAAATAGGAAAATTTCTAAATAAGTCCTTCTATCTACTGGTTATCTTGGATTTCAACAATAAGTAAGGTAAGGGATTCTGCAACCCTTGCTTCACTATAAACAGTACATCATTCATATATTTATCAAGTTTAAACTGTTTAAACGTTGTCTTAAGGAGAATTGCTTCCCATCACCCTGGAAAATCTCTTCAGTATGCCCTGTATTTAAGAGTTCAGGTGATTGCTCCTCTCCCTCTCAGTACAGGCCAATAAGTCTCCTGTGCGTCATGAGTAAGTTGCTGGAATCTGTTAAATAGAGAAGTAATCAACCATCTCAGCAAAAATAACCTTAGTGATACGCAATATGATTTCCGTTCTGCTAGATCTACAGTAGATGTGCTTACAATTATATCTCATAGGATTAGCAAATTTCTTGACGGAGGCTTCCTTTCTAGGACAATTGCTCTTGACATATCGAAGGCCTTTGATAGAGTATGGCATAAAGGTTTACTTCACAAGATCTCCAGCTACGGTATAGCTGGAAATGTCTTTTCAATTATTAAATCATTTCTCTCTGATAGGTTCATAAGAGTAGCGGTTGATGGGCAGAAACCAGAAGCTCTTAGTATTAATGTTGGAGTTCCTCAGGGGTCCATCTTGGGCCCAACTCTCTTCCTGATCTACATTAATGATCTTCCGAATCATATCCTTACATAATTCGTAGACATTTATGCTGATGACACTACTATCTATGGTAGCACATCTAAGACCGTAAACGACCAAGTTCTCTGATTCTTTCTCCTCTGATCTTGAGCATGTGGTACAATGGGGAAAGGAGTGGCTGGTTACTTTTAATGCATCTAAAACCAAGCTTTTATCTCTATATCATCAATGCTCTGATCCTCATCTGGTATCAATTAAAATGAATGGCTCCCGTCTTAGGGAGGCCTCATGTTTTGGCAAGCTTCTGGGCTTGACTTTTACTCCTGATCTTAAGTAGGACAAATACATTAAATCCGTTGCCAAGGCCACTGAAAAAATAGTGGGATCCTTCTATTGATCCAGTAGATATCTCACTGCTGATGCAATTCTCTATCTATATAAGAGCCAGGTACATCAAAAGATGGAGTACTGTTGCCACATCTGGGCAGGAGCTGCTAGAAAGGACTTATCCTGCCTTGATAGAGTTCGAAATAGACTTCGTAGCCTCGTAGGGGATGTCCTTTTCTCTTCCCTGCAATCTCTTTTTCACAGAAGAAATGTTACGAGTTTGTCTCTGCTTTATCGTTATTTTCATGGCAAGTGCTTGGCTGAGCTCCAATCTATGGCTCCTCCCTTGCCAAACTTTCACAAGAAACACCCGTCTAGCAGAAATCACTATCAATAATTTCCCCCACTCTTTATCTCTACCTAAACCTAAACATAGATTCCATGAGCAAAGCTTCTTTCCTAGAACTGCATGCCTATGGAATTGTCTTCCGTTTTCCTGCTTTCCAGCTGCTTCAAGTCTAACGTAAACAAGTTTTTGATGAGCCGTTCCATATAAGTTAACAAATTTACCGAATTTCCATTACTAACGATTACTATATTGTCCAATTTCTACTGTACACTCTTTAACCCTTATCCTCGAGTGGCCTGTTGACCTTGATAAGTGGTGATGCCTATGTAAAAAAAAAAGTATGTCTTTTTACAGAAGACCAATTAGTTGATCTAAAAAAAAAAAAAAAAAAAATTGACTTTTAGAGAATTGTGGATTTACTTAGCATGTAAAAGTGCAGCAGAAGGTAGCAAAAAAAAAAAAAAAAAAAAAAAGCCTTCTCCTTCCCCAAGAAGGCACTTGGTTAGGTATAACAATAGTCATAGACAAACTTGTTGACATTCCTGGTAGGGGCACCTTAAGCACTCTGCAATAATACAACCCACCCTTCCAGAAAAAAAAAATGGATGACATAATGCCTGGGAGTATGCACTTCTAGAATCGAGCTGGTATGCTGCCAAAGAAAAGCTTGCTGCTGCATTAGTATTTCAGTTTTTGGATTAATCTATGGAAACAAGTGTTGGGCAGCTGAATGTGAAATAGTTTTTAATCAAAAAAAATATTTTTAAATTGTTCTTGGTTTTTCTGTTCTTTTAGAATTCTCCATGTCATCTTAATGTTTTTTATTGTTTGTAAATTAAAATAGTTAACAGAAATAGATACTTGGAAAAGGAAGTATGTAACCATTGTCCATTGTTTCTTTTAAAAAAAGTATGTCTAATTTGTAATTGTTGATGCGAATTTGCACATTATATCTTCAAATGTTTAATGATTATGTAATAAATATGTCTATCGTTTTTTTTAATTATTCAGCTGTTGTTGCTTTTGTTTGGTGGTGGGGGTTAGTCTATAGCTGCAAATAAATCGATAAATTTGAACTGTGGCTTCATGAGGGGGAGGGATTATTGTTACCCTCTCTCCCTCTACCATGATTATTTTTAAACATGATCATCTTCGCTAATTCACTTAAGAAATATTAGCCACCACATGTAAATCACATCTGACATGGAGAAAATTTCACATCAGATAACAACGTATTCAACCGTATAAATGTAGATTATGATATGAAAATGATCATTAAAAAATCATCAGTACGTGTATTTTTATTAGTTACCTGCAGCAAAGTTAGGCACAAGGTTAATTTTTTTTTAGTGAAAGAGACGCTCTGATTCTGAACAGGTGCAAAATTTACCATAAACGAACCTCATCAGCATTTTCCAGTGAGGGTCCTGAAGGAGCAGTTAATCTCTCTCTCTCTCTCTCATATAATATATATATATATATATATATATATATATATATATATATAATGACAAAATGTGTGTGTACATTTTTTGTTTGTCCAGAAAAGGCTTTTTTTTTTTAGGGGGGGGGGTACTATTTCTTAGAACTGTTTATATACCGTATAGATCGTAATATCTATGATTTGCGAATGCGCGTCACATCTAGATTTATTTACATCAACTTTTACAAAATTCTTGCTATTTTGGCTCCCCTCGTGTTGGTTCGGCTTTTTTCGTATAAAAACGAAACCAATCTGAAGCGAAGACAGTTTCCCCGGCTTTCATACCAGGAACATCCAGAAAGCTTTGATCAATGTGGGAGAAACAAAACCCTTATATCAGACAATTGCTATTCAATTTGGACAATCCCCTTTTTATGAGGAGCTGCCCCCCCCCCCACATCTTGGGGAAACAAAACCAGCCAAAATTGGGTTAAAAACTGCCTCGCAGTAAAAGTTAACTGTGGAATTTCTATTTTGACTTCATTAAATTCATGCACCTGTTTTTAATCATTAAATAAATTCAAACGTTTTTCTGTTACTCTCCCTTGCTGGCCAAACGGGTAACATGTCAGGGCTTTTTTCACACTTTATTTTCCATTTTCGCCTCAAGGCTTCTGGTTCGATCCTACCTACCTACCAAAACTTTTTTTATCCACCCCCCCTCCCAACACACACACACACACATCTCCAAACACCCGGCACCCCTTTCTAGTATATATATATATATATATATATATATATATAAAAGCGAAAATGTATGTATGTTTGTATGTGTGTTCGATTTTTCTGTATGTTTACAAAGGCTTTTTTCAGAGAAGCAGTCGGTCGCCTAACAACTTTTAAAAACTTTTTATATCACATATAAATCGTAATATCTCAGTTAACAACGAAGCTTGCCTGTCTATTTAATTTGCTCGACTTTGGAAAGATAAATATTTAACATTTGTCGCTCGCCGCATGTGGCCTATAACATCTTGGGAAGCGTTCCCGCAGTAAATGAAATACTATCGCGCAGTCAAACTTGACCTCATTAAGTCATTAAAACGGGCACCTGCCAAATCCAAGTAATTAAATAAATTCAAACGTGTTTCCGTTAGCATCTCGCAGTGGGGCAATGGTTAACGTCACACTTTTTTCTTTTTTTTTTTTTTTCACACTTTAATTTACAACTTTGCCTCAAGGTTCGGGTTCGATCCTTATACTTACGTACCAAAACATTTTTTTTTTTTTTTTTAACCCCCGCACCCCCGGAGTTTCCACACACACCTCCAAACACCCGGGCAACGCCGGGTACCCCTCGCTAGTATATATATAAAAGGCAAAATGTGTGTTAGTGTGCGTGCATTTTTTCTGTATGTCTGCCAAAGGCTTTGGGGGGGGGGTCTTAGGGAGGTTACTATGTCTTAGAACTTTTTATATACTCCTTAGATTATAATATTTATGATTTACAAAATGACGTCGTCAATTTCTTTTTTTTCATCAACTTTTATCTTACAAAATTCGCGCTGTGATTTCATTTTCTCTACTACTGCTATGCCATGATGTTTGACCTAGAAAACCACACGTTGACGTTACACCACCTGCGTTTTTAAACATTTATTTTCAGCTGTTCACAAGTTCCTGCCTTCGTAGCGTCATGCTATGTCATCAGACTAGTAACCTCAATGCTCAGGTTCGAGTCTGCCTCCCTCCCAAAACTTTTTCTTTTCCCTGTTTTTTTTTTTTTTTTTCATGTTCGCTGTTTTTTTTTGTTTTGTTTTTCCGATTTTTTAAAGAAGTTTAACATCGTTTTTTTAATTTTATAATATTTAAACAAGGTTATTACTTTGCTTTTGTTTTGATCTACCCCCCCCCAACACACACACCTCCAAACACCCGGGCTCCTTATCTTGAGTTGAGCATATTGAGAAGTGATACACGAATTACCATTAGCATATAAAGCGATGCTCTTTGTGTAAACAAATCGAGCTTAGGTATCTCAGACGATGTCAAAACATTGTTAATCACGACTCGCACGGCAGCCGCCGATTAGCGTAATGGTTAGGAGCCTTGACTGTCGTACAGGCGGTCGGGTTTCAATCTTGGCTTGAGGGATTTACCTGTCTAGCCGCACTGATGAGCTGTAAAACAGTGAAACAGTACTGTATGTGGATGACTATATATATATATATATATATATATATATATATATGGGTAAAATGTTATCAATTATATTTCACCTTTTATTTATATCAATCTTTTAATTTATGAAGTCCGATGTAACTACAAAGCATATACACAGTCAAGAATTGAATATTTTAACGTGCTGAAAGAAATAAATGGTAAGATGGGCAACATCTTGGAATATGCTTTGTCATTTGTGTGTGTGTGCGTGTTGTTCCTTACTAATGGGGGCAGTTGACTTCATTGCCAGGTTCGAATCTCCCGACTAACAATAATCATGTCACTTTGCACTGATGATTCCTGAAAGGATGAAATACTAGTGTCTGTAGGTATTATAGTAAATAGTTATATATATATATATATATATATATATATATATATATATCCTTCATTTATATATATATATATATATATATATCCTTCATTTATATATATATATATATATATATATATATATATATCCTTCATTTATATATATATATATATATATATATATCCTTCATTTATATATATATATATATATATATATATATATATATATCCTTCATTTATATATATATATATATATATATCCTTCATTTATATATATATATATATATCCTTCATTTATATATATATATCCTTCATTTATATATATATATATATATATATATCCTTCATTTATATATATATATATATATATATCCTTCATTTATATATATATATATATCCTTCATTTATATATATATATATATCCTTCATTTATATATATATATATATATATATATATATCCTTCATTTATATATATATATATATATATATATCCTTCATTTATATATATATATATATATATATATATCCTTCATTTATATATATATATATATATATATATCCTTCATTTATATATATATATATATATATATATATATATCCTTCATTTATATATATATATATATATATATATATATATATATATATATATATATATCCTTCATTTATATATATATATATATATATATATATCCTTCATTTATATATATATATATATATATATCCTTCATTTATATATATATATATATATCCTTCATTTATATATATATATATATATATATATATATATATATATCCTTCATTTATATATATATATATATATATATATATATATATCCTTCATTTATATATATATATATATATATATATACTTCATTTATATATATATATATATATATATATATATATATATACTTCATTTATATATATATATATATATCCTTCATTTATATATATATATATATATATATATATATATATATATCCTTCATTTATATATATATATATATATATATCCTTCATTTATATATATATATTAGAAAGCTAGAACTCCCCCAGCCACACGATTCTTATTTACACTGTAGACTAACCATTATACAAAGTTCATATTCCATTAAAATCTTTCGCTTGTAGTCTCCGTTCATATCAATGTAAAAAAATATTTTTAGACTACTTTTTTAGAAATGATAAATTTGGACATTATCATATCAGAAAATCGTTGTCCAATTGAGCACGTACGATGGTATCGAAATGTTTTCGCACTTGTGATATTTAATGTTCAGTATTGTAGAAGACGGCAGTATATTCTTTTTTACCAAATCAAATATTGAAATTATTATTTTCAGATTTCACAATTCATAAAATTCTGTAACTATTTCTTGTGTTTATATTTCTCACCTCTGTGTAACATTTTTAAAAATTTATTATTAAACGCTTATTTATACAAAATGCAATGACGTAAAGTACTAAAATAAATTTATAAAAAAATAGTATTTAAAAAATACTTTGATTACAAAATTAAATCCGCCAGAGTGAATTTTTGATTTTTTTAACGAGCTGTTCTTTTAATCTTTTGCTAGTAGTTAGGAAAAAAGAACATTACTTTGTCACTTTTCAAAACATGAAAGGAATTTGGAAGCATTTAAACTGTTGAATAGTCATTTCTGCCTTTAAAATTATTAATAAAGACAATGTCTGTTTTATCTGATTGAATTGATTTGACCTTGCAAACTTTGTGGCCAATGGATACTGCCAAAAATTCCATGCCAAATTCTCCAGAAACTATCCTCTTTAGGTTTGTTTGATTTCAAAACTATTTCATCTTTTATATTATTTGGATTCTTTGAACTACTGTTCTCATGACGTAATGAATAAAGTACTTGGTAAAATTTCGTTGTAAATTACACTCTTCTGGAGGTTGTAGGTTCAATCCTTAGTGCGGGCGACGCTCATAATACAATTGTGAATTACGTATAACTTCTATCCAGTTTTGGCTGACGGAACAAGAGCATGCTACTCCTGTGGATTAAATGAATCAAATTTGATAGAAAGCTTCCTGAGTTCAGTAAGATACACTCGAAGAAGGTTACATTGCCAGAAACATTGTAAAAATAACACTTACGATAAAAACAGTAGTGTGACGAATCCAAAGAATACGAATAATCAATCCTCATCTCCAAAATTCCAAAGCGTATTTCATCTTTACTTAACAACAAAAATGTGAAATATCAGAACCATTGAACTAGTAGAATCCTAACCTGAAGGCCAATGAAAATTAGACCATGTCTCGTTTTTTGGAGCTGGATGACACCCCAAATTTGGCTATGGTAGTTTACAAAATCTATAGTTTTGAAGCTAAAACATGATGAATTGCTTTGATAAAAAATCACTTTTAAGGCCATACATTCAAAAACATGTATAAAACAAAGTGTGGAAGAATATATATATATATATATTTTTTTTTTCAACACATTCACATTATGGAACTATATATATATATATATATATATATATATATATATTGAGAGAGAGAGTAAAATGATTGATAATTAAAATTAAAAATTTGGAATTTTGTATATATCAACATTTTCAACCATTCATAAACTACATTTAACATCCCAATGAATGCATTGACGATGATACTTACGGGCTTTAAAGGCAGACGATTAAAAGATATATCTGCCTTACTTAAAAAATACCAGTTTTATTTTTGGTGTCTTTAAACCCCCACTGATTCTTTTTGCTGATGAGACTTTGTTTTATAAAATCAAATGATAAGATTATTGTCAAAGACTTATTTGTCGATCTCAATAAAAACATCGTTTCCGAAACGATCATACAATTTGATTTTGTTTGTTCTTCCTTGTGAAACCGATTTTTAATTTTAATTATGAATCATTTTACTCTATATTAAAATAGCTCTACGATATATATGCCTATCGAGCTAATATATATCTACATTACAACGAGCACTGTTTTCTTTTGTGTTAATGCATTTACCAATACATTAAAATAAACTCTGCCCTTTAGAATGTTGTTCTAATCCCCTTAAAATATATATTTATATTTATACTAGCATTTCAGCCCGACATTGCCCCGGGTGTTTGGAGGTGTATGTTGAGCCAAAAAAAAAAAGTGGTAGTAGGAAGGCAGGCTCGAATCCGTACCGCAAAGGAGAAAAAGAACGGGGGAAAAAAACTGACGTCTTTACACCAAACCGGAAGTAACGTAGGTTTAAATTAATGCTAGACAATCGAAAGGAGAGGATGACTTTTGAAAATATCGGCGAAAAAAGCACCCCCACCCCCCGTAGAAAAGTGGCCAGTTGAAGGTGAAGATATTAATGATTTTAGCCATTTTTTTCGATATTTGTCATCTGAAAGATCAAACTTCAAAATGATACTGATCTTGTACAAATCCGTCGCCTCTGTCTAAAGTTTTAGGCAGACATGCAAACATACATACATAATTTATATATTGGTAACTAAAAAATTTCAACTCAAACCGATTAAAAAGCTTGCTCTATCTCTGAATACCTTTTATGTAAAATTTCCAATGTTTAGACCAGAAATTGTCTCAGTAATTTGGTAGACCACAGAGGTAAAATTTTTTTTAACTTTGACCCCTATTATGACCCCTTACATTTATTGTTTTGGGCTCAAATCAAGTTATTAAGTTAGATCCATGCCCAAGGAACCTATATCTAAAATTTCAAGTGTTTATACCCAAAATTGTCAGGAGTTTGGTAGAGTTCTGAAAGATCAAATCGTTGAACTTTGATCCCTTAATCACCAAATTTCTGTCTGAAAACTGATCACATCGATTTTCCCAAATCTCAGTACCCTGTATATCAAATTTCGAGTCTGTAGACTAAAAATTGAGTTACTGCGTAGGGAAATGTACAAAGACACACAAACAGACACACAGACACATTCACTTTTATATATATATATATATATATATATATATATATATATATATATAATTTATATGATCAGAAAAACAACACCTTTTATTTATTAGTACACAATTTTTGTTTTTATTATTTTTAAGACATGTTATTATATATTTTTTTCTCCTTAGTCTGACAGCTGTTTCGAAGGGTAAAAAGACAAACGGTTGTTTTAATTATAGCATACCGAATCTTCATTTTTTACCGTTCTCTTCAGAGACAATTAAAATCAAATTAATTGCAGTCAAAATTTGTTTTTAAAAACTCACATGGGGATGGAATTTTTTTATCGAGGTTGCCATCTTTAAAAATTTTTCCATGGGATTTTTATATATCTATATTTTCTTTTTGTTAGCCTTATTTACGTATTTTTTTGGTTTTTTAATTTCTTTCCAATTTATGTATCTAATATCCATTATGTTAATTCTGCATTCTTATTTTGTTTCTTCTTTTATTACGTTTGATTTATTATTTACGAAATTATTTAATTAATTTTTTTAACTTCTTCTTAAGCTAGTAATTTTTTCTTATTTTTAATTACGTTTGATTTATTATTTACGAAATTATTTAATTAATTTTTTAACTTCTTCTTAAGCTAGTAATTTTTCCTTTTTTTTTTTTTTTTTTTTTTTTTTTTTTTCTTTTCTTTCTTATCTCTTGGGTGTTTACGTTACATTTTATTTTTTTGGCCGTCTATACATATTTTTTCCTGTTATTGTTTTTTTTCCTCGTATTTATTTTATTATTAGGCTAAAATGGTTATCATTATGTACATATTTATTATTTCTTATTCTTATATTATGTTTTTTGTTAATTATTTTCGTTGTTTCCAATTTATAATTTTTAGTGTCAAGTTTACGGTCTTTTCTGATTTTGCGATTAAAGGGAATTAACTCTATCAATTCTTTGTTTCTTATTTATTCAGTCATTAACTTACATCTTTTAGAATTTGTGCATTTACCTTATAATTTAGTAGTCAAAGGGAAATAACTTATCTATTTTTTGTTATTAATCTTTGTCATTTTTGCTAATTTTAATTTTTTTATTAATCATATTATTATTTATTGATCATGTGTATTTATGTTGTGTTCAGGTTTGTTATTTATAAGTTTATTTGCTATTCTAATATTTTTTATTCATTTATCTTAAAACTCGGTTTTTTTGGTGAAAAGAAAATATTTTTGTTCAGTTTTTTGTCTATCTATTTGTTTACTTATTATCTATATCTTGATATTAGGAACTTATTTTTATGCAGACATATTTGTATGTTGTCTGTACGGTGATTTAACAATGAGCTTTTATCAGATGTTAGTATTTTGTAGGATTCTAGTAAACATAAGGAACATTTGCCTGATTTTGATGGATGATAACTTTTTGCCCTACCTATCACGGACCATTTCAAAGTGTACTCTATGTTTTTGCTTTTTAACTCACGTATCCATTCCCCAAGTGCAGTGTCATTATTATTTTTCTTTCTATTTGTTTCCCTCCCACTATGGTTATTATTAGTATTATTAGTGTTTGCTGTGTTATTTATTATATTTTTGCTACTATTATTGTTTTTGTTAAATGATGAAATATGATTGTTTAGCCGGGTTTTAAACTGAGTGCTCGTACTACCAATGTATGCTTTTATACCTCTATTAGTTTTAACTTCACATTTATATACAACATCTGATACGAGGCAATTTCCTTCTAACGGGCATTCTATAGCTACACGGCAGTTGCATCCACGGTTTTCATTCCTATTATTTTCTAAGTTATTATTATTTGCTTTTTCTATTTTGGCTCTGTTTGTTCCTATTATATTTCTAATTAAATTTGGTGAGGTTGAGTAAGAAATTTTTACAGTGTTTTTGTTTATGATTTTACTTAATTTATTGCTTGGTGGAAAGTTATTATCTATTATTTCATAGAATTCTTTTGGAATATTATTTTTAATATGTATAGAGTATGGGATGTTGAACCATGTTTGTTGCTTCCTCCTATTCTTTCTATTTGTGTTAGTGTTGTTCTCCATTCTTATTGTTTTTTCACGAGTGCTGGTACTTATGTTGTTATCAGTTCTGTTATTTGTTTCTATTTTATTTCTATTTCTATTCATTACTCTATTATATGATATTATATTTACATTTGTCCTAAAGTTAGTGTGTTCAACATTATGGTTCTTTATGTACTGTATTTTTTTATTGTAACCTGATTTTTTTATTGCTTCGTTATAATACTCCCTATTTTTGTTAAATTTGTCTTCATTAATTGATATTTTAGATAGTCTTTTAGATATGTTTGGTATTATTGCAGCTTTCATGGATGGTGGGTGATTAGATCTATTATCAATGTAGTACAATGCCTGGTTAGGTTTGTGGTAAGGTTCATATGTTTTATTTATTATATCTAGGGTAAGGTCCAAAAAGTTAACGGTTTTGTAGTTTTCATTGAAGGTTATTGTTAGCCCTAAATCATTAAATATTTTCTTTATCTTAGTTTTGGTGTTCTTAACTATTCTTATACTACCATTTATGTAAAACAGAGCATCATCACGATATAGCCCACCTTTTAGCTCTGGAATCTCTTCACTTAGTTTCTGCAATATGTATAGGCCTACTACATCAGTTGCCTGACTTGAGTCAGCCGATCCCATCGTGATGTCGAAGTTTAGGTCCCTGTTATTCCTAGTCCAAAGTTTATTATCATATTTTATTATTGATCGTCTCGCTAAGTTAACTATATCTGTTTCTATTTTGGTTATGGTAGTGAGAGTTTTTGCAAATGATATTGCATCTTTAAAGAGTTGTGGTGTTATGGAGGGATAATATGCGTCTATATCGAAGCTAATTAACATACTGTTACTTCTAATACTTATATTTTTGAACCAATCTATTACTTCATCTGAGGATATCCATAGGTGGTTTGTTATTTTCTGTTTAATGTTAGGTATAATTCTATCAAGAATTTTTTTACTTATATTTCCTATGTCAGATATACATGGGGATATAAGCCTAATGCTAGGGTTTATATTAAAGGTTTCTTTGTGGTCTTTAAAAGTAAATCTTGGGGTTAATGGGGTAAATACCTCTATTTTATTGCTAATGCCTATTTCTTCACATATTTCTTTAATGGATGTGTTTATGCTATCTAACTCACTGTTTTCTGCAATTCTATATTTTTTCCTCAGTTCTGTTAGGATCAATTCATTATATTTATTATAGTCTATGGAGTAAATGTTCATAGTTTTGTCTGCAGGTACCTTCAGCATGTCATCATCTTTGATCTTTTTAAATGTTTCATTTATTTTTTGTAGTCTGGGATTCATGTATTTTTGTTTTTTCTTCTTTTTTAAGCCTTTTACCATGTTTAGCATATCAAGTTCGAAATTGTCAAGAGCAGGGATGTTTGGTGGGCTTTTTCTCGTTTTGATTCCATATTTTTTATCAAATTTTGTTGGTTCTCTATTGTTTCCTTCATTTCTTGTGTTACTGTTGCGACCCTGTTGGTTTGTTTTGTTTTCCCCATTTTGGCACCTCATGTTGTGATGGTATACCTTCCATCTAATCCTTTTTATGAATTTTTGAACAGACTGCAGCATGTCCATTGTGTACTTTTTATGGTCCGGTATTGCTACGTTCTTCGGGGAAAATGGTATTTCTTCCTTTGGGAACATTTTGGTCAATTTAAAGGTTTTTATTTAGCAGCTCAAACTTTTGGAGCAGATTTATATGTATTTTTTTAACAATCAATTTTAATACCTTTTAAATGGTATTTTATTGATAATTGTACCAATATTAACTTCGGTTTAGCTCGATGAGAATTCAGAGCAATATAATTTATATGATCAGAAAAACAACACCTTTTATTTATTAGTACACAATTTTTGTTTTTATTATTTTTAAGACATGTTATTATATATTTTTTTCTCCTTAGTCTGACAGCTGTTTCGAAGGGTAAAAAGACAAACGGTTGTTTTAATTATAGCATACCGAATCTTCATTTTTTACCGTTCTCTTCAGAGACAATTAAAATCAAATTAATTGCAGTCAATGCTCTGAATTCTCATCGAGCTAAACCGAAGTTAATATTGGTACAATTATCAATAAAATACCATTTAAAAGGTATTAAAATTGATTGTTAAAAAAATACATATATATATATATATATATATATATATATATATATATAAAAGAGATGAGTAATTTGTGTATTTATGGTAATCACCTGAAGAAGGCCAGAGGATGAGTTGGCCAAAACGTAATGAAAAGGATGAGGATAACAGTTTTGCAAATAAATAAATACATGATGGAACTATTCAAAACATTTAAATAAGTTTGTGGGATAACTATTGTAGAAAAGGGACTGAATGGAACCAAATTATATCTATTTTTTTAATCGTGTGGAAGAAAAAAAAGTGTAGTTTATCAAGTATTGATTTGTCAGCTTCAGTACTAGTTGGGTCTAACTGTAAAAATCTGACCAGCTTTGATGCATTAAATATGCAAACGTGATTATTAACTGTATGGAACGCCATGAGGAACTGTTCGCCTTATTTGATTGGTCATTTGATCTTTACACATTGCATCATATTTCAATCCACGTTATAAAATTTTTATTTGAATATCGAAATTTTACATCAGGCAAATTTGATGCCGAATGAAAGAATCGAATCGTAAATTTATGCAGACAATGTGTCAGACGATATCGTTGCTTGAAAGAGTAATTCAGTATATGAGGTTTTTAGGAATATAAAGATCGGTTTCAGAAAAACTCATTTATTCATTGAATTAAATATGGTATAGATTTTATTGAGCTTTTTCACCTCAGCAATTCATTTGAGATGGTTTTTTACTACTGCAATACTGACAGCAAGTGCCTTAGATATTTCTCTGATATTTTGATGTGGATACTATCCAACAATTGCTTCCAAAAATTCATTGTCAACAGTGCATGGCCATCCTCTGCCTTTCTCGTATACGAGGGACATTCTAAAAGTAATACCTCCTATTTTTTTTTATTCCGTCTGAATGGATCAAAGCAAATTTCAAATTGCATTGTTATGATGACTGAATTTATGAGTAGGGAGTCAAAAGATTTTTGTTCCATCAAAGAATTACTTCCTGTCTCTTTCCACCCACATGTTCACTCAATGTCTCTGTCGCTGGCGCATGTATTTTTCCTCCTTTTCTTTTCTTCCTCTGATCCCGATGTCATATTTCTGTGATGTCACACTCACCCCATGGCTTATTCGTTTGCATATGTGTCAGTGACTTTGTTACATCACTAGTACCCTCTCTCTCTCCACACACACACACACACACACACACAGGAAATTATGGCCCTCATATTGGAAAATTCCACTTGATTTCAATTTTTTTTTTTTTTTTTTTTTTTTTTTTTTTGTTATTGGCTACTCACATTTCTTTTATTTTGATATCTAGCATCAGTTAATATTTTTCTTAAATTTCGTCACCAGAGATTGAACTCCAAACCTCAGATCAAATTTAGAATGTCATAATATTCATTTGGTCATGTGTAAATAATAGAAATAACAAAAACTGATTTTTTTCTTTTGCCATTTGAAATTTCGCTCAATAAATCAAATTTAGATGCACATCTTTGATTAATAACGCTTTTCAGAAAAAGAAAAATTAATCCTGGATTGTGTACTGATAAATTTTGGCATACAAAGATCGATGCTTCGATATTGTGTACTTTCTTTCCGTGCACTGACAACGTGAATCTTATTAGTTTTTAATCTGCTTATCAATTTCTGTTGGTCATCTGATGGATTTCCAAATCTTATGCAGCGTAACGATAGAATCTCATTAAAGAAAACGATTTGTTGCATTATAGTTTAAATAATCAACTTGATTAGTTGTTCATTGTCAAGTCATTGCATAAACGCTTCATCGTACACGCACCCTATAGTAAACACATATTAACCTAGTTAAGCATGACCTACATAAATGGAAGGCTGTTTCATTAAAGTCATATAATCTGTTGACGTCACAGAATGAAGTATAACGGCCACAGTTAGGCGATTGGTGACAATTACGAGGATGATTTTAAAGCGGGTGAATTTGAAAATTATTGAATATACTTTGAAAAAATAAAACTTTACTACAATATTTTCCCTGCAAAAAATGCTCCCTTTTTAATTGCAAATGTTCAAATGTAAAGGAATTTTTTATCTTTTGGAAAAGAAATGCAGTCACTTTTGAACCAGTTTTATAAATCCCTTTGGCAATTTGAGAATTGAAACCAATAACTATCCTCGTAACGGTCATCTATCGCTTGATCATGGCCATTTTACTACCTTCTGTGATGTCAGCATCTTATGATTTTATCCGAACGGCCTTTTATTTACGTACGCCATACTCGAGTATATTATAAAGAATTGTTTTACATTCGGACATGTACAATTAAAACGGGAGCTTTTTTTCTTTCTTTTTTTTGCAGGGAAAATATTGTAATCTAGTTCTATTTTTTCAAAGTGTATTCAATTAATTTTAAAATTCACCTGTTTTAAAATCAGCTTCGTAATTGTCATCAATCATCTAACTGCGGGCGTTATGCTTCATTCTGTGACATTAACAGATTACCTGATATTAAAGAAACTGCCTTCTATTTATGTAGGCCATGCCTACCCACCACGTGTTCATATTTAAACAAAATGTGGCCAACAAAGAATGGGTTAAGGTATAAATACTTCAGCCTCCTTAAACAGTAAAATATTAGCGTTACATTTGGTAATTCCAAAGAAGAAAGTTTCTGTCGAATATAAAATCTACATGCAATCCTCAGCTACATGTATATCCTAGTCCGGGATGATGGCGTACAGCACCTAGTATTTCCAAATTGTCACCCATCTGTTACTGATCAAGCTCAACATTGCTTAACTTGATTTAGCAAGAAGCGATGTGTCAACATGATTAAGCCGTACATCAAATATTATTTGGTTCACTTGATAAAAGAAAATCATTGCATGTAATGTCATTTTTTAAAAATATTTTCTGAAAATAATTCAAGTATAGTATCAGTTTTGTCCTCGGTCCAAGGAAGAAAAATACTTCTAGATTGAAGCAATTATTTTTGTGTTTCGTTTAGAAAGTCCATTATTTGAGGGAGATGAATTATTCACAAATTGACCTTTTATGTCTAACTTAGTCTGATGAATTTCATTGGGAATAAAACAAATGATTTTGCATAGCTCAATTGCCATAAGTATATTTTTTTTACTACTAAGCACTACTTGTGTATATATCACTGTTGAAGCAAATACTGAGACGCATATACAATGAAATGGTAAGGCCTCTTTCTCGTCTTTAGAGACAATGGGACAATAATAGACATCTCATGTAGAGATGCACAAAGTGCAGGAAGTCTATAGTGAAGCAAGAGTTGTGCAATCTCCAATTGCACTGGCAGAACTGGCATTGCTGGATTCCAGTGGGAAGAAGAAGTTCAGAAGAACTGCAAACAATGCCGGTACAAATAAAGATGTGTTATGTTGGAGTTTTTTCACACTAGTTGCACAAGCAAGGCTTAAGTCTAGTCTACCCTTCTATTTAATCCATAGATGGAGTGAAGATGTGGATTCCTACTTTTCTTAAGGTTTCATTAGTTAAAGCGATTTAGTAGCCCAGACAGAACTCTAAACCGACATGCCAAACCTACCGTCCATACCCCATTTTCTACTACTAAACACTACTTGTTGAAGCAAATACTGAGACGCATATACAATGAAATGGTTAGGCCTCGTTCTCGTCTTTATAAAGTAAGTAAACACTTCATCAAATCTCCACACTAACGTAATGTACTTGCAATAACCCTTATCCCTGAGTGGCTTCCGGGCCTTGATAAGTGGTGACCACTGTGTAAAAAAAAAATGCTGTTTCTATTTATTCTATTGTTGGCATTTGTTTCTCTGATATCTTTCTAGTTGGAATCCTTCCTATACATTCATTAGATACTTATGTAAGGGACCACGTAAAAGTGTTTCTATGGAACAAACTGGAGTCTAACTTGGCACACCCAGGTTGTCAGTTTATGTTGTTAACTAATGAATCACCATCATCCTTTTCTATTTTCATGAAACTATAATTAGTATGTCGTGTGGAAATTCCCATTAATTAAAATAGACAAGTAATAACAATTAAAACCTAATTGTAATTACTTTTAATTAAATTACTATGCATTATACATCAGGAATGTTTTACTTGTGTAATTAAACTGTTGTTAGGTCATAAACCTCAATGTGCTTTTTATAACTTTTGCAACTATTGTTCTCATCTCTTATACTCTATACTTGTAATAAGACGTTCTTAGTAAAGTACTAGTCTGCCTAGAAGAAAAGATGCTGTACTTACTTATTCATTTAACGTCATTTTTTTTTTATTTTAGTTGTACAAAAGTCATACTTTTTTTTTTTTCATTAGCTTCAGTCACTCCAGTTTTCAGTGGGTAAACTGTCCAAATTCCTACAGTTTTTAAAATTAACTGATGCTAGTGTTGGAGTTTGCACAGGTTTGAAAAGGCATTGAATTTTAAACTTTGTATTGAGAAAGTCTTATTTCTATTATTACCTGGAAAATATGGAAAATGTCTTGAAAAGGCCTGGAAATCGTATTCTTCATGGCCAGTAAAAATTGGTGTTGGCATATTAAAAATAAAATCGAAATACTATTAAAATATTTTTTAATATTAAAATAGTTTTGAAATAGAAGTTAAAATGCTATTAAAATAGTTTTGAAATAGAAGTTAAAATGCTATTAAAATAGTTTTGAAATAGAAGTTAAAATGCTATTAAAATAGTTTTGAAATAGAAGTTAAAATGCTATTAAAATAGTTTTGAAATAGAAGTTAAAATGCTATTAAAATAGTTTTGAAATAGAAGTTAAAATGCTATTAAAATAGTTTTGAAATAGAAGTTAAAATGCTATTAAAATAGTTTTGAAATAGAAGTTAAAATGCTATTAAAATAGTTTTGAAATAGAAGTTAAAATGCTATTAAAATAGTTTTGAAATAGAAGTTAAAATGCTATTAAAATAGTTTTGAAATAGAAGTTAAAATGCTATTAAAATAGTTTTGAAATAGAAGTTAAAATGCTATTAAAATAGTTTTGAAATAGAAGTTAAAATGCTATTAAAATAGTTTTGAAATAGAAGTTAAAATGCTATTAAAATAGTTTTGAAATAGAAGTTAAAATGCTATTAAAATAGTTTTGAAATAGAAGTTAAAATGCTATTAAAATAGTTTTGAAATAGAAGTTAAAATGCTATTAAAATAGTTTTGAAATAGAAGTTAAAATGCTATTAAAATAGTTTTGAAATAGAAGTTAAAATGCTATTAAAATAGTTTTGAAATAGAAGTTAAAATGCTATTAAAATAGTTTTGAAATAGAAGTTAAAATGCTATTAAAATAGTTTTGAAATAGAAGTTAAAATGCTATTAAAATAGTTTTGAAATAGAAGTTAAAATGCTATTAAAATAGTTTTGAAATAGAAGTTAAAATGCTATTAAAATAGTTTTGAAATAGAAGTTAAAATGCTATTAAAATAGTTTTGAAATAGAAGTTAAAATGCTATTAAAATAGTTTTGAAATAGAAGTTAAAATGCTATTAAAATAGTTTTGAAATAGAAGTTAAAATGCTATTAAAATAGTTTTGAAATAGAAGTTAAAATGCTATTAAAATAGTTTTGAAATAGAAGTTAAAATGCTATTAAAATAGTTTTGAAATAGAAGTTAAAATGCTATTAAAATAGTTTTGAAATAGAAGTTAAAATGCTATTAAAATAGTTTTGAAATAGAAGTTAAAATGCTATTAAAATAGTTTTGAAATAGAAGTTAAAATGCTATTAAAATAGTTTTGAAATAGAAGTTAAAATGCTATTAAAATAGTTTTGAAATAGAAGTTAAAATGCTATTAAAATAGTTTTGAAATAGAAGTTAAAATGCTATTAAAATAGTTTTGAAATAGAAGTTAAAATGCTATTAAAATAGTTTTGAAATAGAAGTTAAAATGCTATTAAAATAGTTTTGAAATAGAAGTTAAAATGCTATTAAAATAGTTTTGAAATAGAAGTTAAAATGCTATTAAAATAGTTTTGAAATAGAAGTTAAAATGCTATTAAAATAGTTTTGAAATAGAAGTTAAAATGCTATTAAAATAGTTTTGAAATAGAAGTTAAAATGCTATTAAAATAGTTTTGAAATAGAAGTTAAAATGCTATTAAAATAGTTTTGAAATAGAAGTTAAAATGCTATTAAAATAGTTTTGAAATAGAAGTTAAAATGCTATTAAAATAGTTTTGAAATAGAAGTTAAAATGCTATTAAAATAGTTTTGAAATAGAAGTTAAAATGCTATTAAAATAGTTTTGAAATAGAAGTTAAAATGCTATTAAAATAGTTTTGAAATAGAAGTTAAAATGCTATTAAAATACTTTTTTTAATATTGAAACTAAAATCGAAATAAATTCTTCTGAAATTGCATCATATTATTTCCAGTATTATTGCAAGAGTTATGCTTTTTTCACACAAAATCATCGAATGTTATCCATATACTTTACAGATGTAACCAAAGTGAAATTCAAAATCGAAATAAATACCATTAAGATATTCTGAAAATATTAATTAAAATATTAGTTTTTAGGTTTATTATATAATTCTCGTTTTTGTTTTTAAAATTTGAATTTTGTCTGAAAATGGACATTGAAAATCTGTATGAAACCTGAGTGTTCCTTTGACTATATACTGAATTACTTCCCTTAGTTTTACATTTAAAAAAATGTTTATAGACATAAAAAAAAAAAATGAAGCAACAGTGCTTAAAAGCATGATGTAAATATAAATGTATTAGGACACCAATATTGTTCAATTAGAAAACGAAGAGCATAATATGCATTAATATAAATATACATATATATTTGTGTATTTATATACACTGAGCTTTGATCTTGAACAGGTCTGCCCAGCAAGTTCAGATAGTGCAGAGTGCATTGGTTGGGCTACGTCCGCAGTATATCAGTTGGCCACATCCCCAATGTGAGCCACGATATGGAAACTGAACATCAACAGTTTAGGGAAAGCCTGACAGATAACCAATTTAAATGGAAAAGAATGCTGACCAAGCACCTTAAATCAAGGGAAGAGATGCTGACACAAGTCGCCACTGAGAAACTGGCTCACAGAAAACAAAGCCTTATTTCTAGTGGACCAGGCACAGAATGCACAGGAGACCTTTGTTGTAGAGACTGTCATGCCCACATCGATCTTTACAGTCACAAACATATGCTCCAGCAATATAGACAATTTGGATGCTATTCATGGTCACTCAGATTGACAGACGCCTATTCTTATATTAATAAATATTATCCTCTTTTGTAATTGAGTATTCTATTGGATTATTTTTTTCCATTCATCTCAGAATTAGATATGTGACCTGAAGAGAGTCAAGTTCGATAACCATTAGGCCAGCTTGACATGATCTTTAAAAAGTGTTTTCAAACCTACTTATTCTTAACATAATGTGAACGATTCACACATCCACACTTGTGAAACAGTTGACAAACAAATAAAAATCTGATAACCTCCAAGTATTAATTTTTCAATTTTGACCTCTTAGTAACCCCCCCCCCCCAAAGGGTGGGGGGTGAAAACCTATTAAAGTTTTCCATGTCTCTGAATACCCTATGTACGAAATTTCAAGTCTGTAGATCAAATATTTGTTGAGTACATAGAGAAGTGTATTTTATAGCTATAATAGATTACTCATCAAAAAAGGAAGTATCGCCTTGGAAGATTTACTCCACAAAAAATACCTGGAAGGATTCCTTAATAAAAGAAGGTAATGCTTATGATGATAGACTAAATACTAACTTAAAGCACAAACAGAAGAAGGTAGTTTCTGAGAGTTGGTTTCAAATATTACATTACACCCTCCTAAAGGAGGATGTAAATATCTGTGAGGTTTCCCTGACCTCCTTAAAAACAAAGGAAGTTTGTCTTATAATAATATCTAGTCATAAAAATATTACCTTTTATGGTTCCTTGACCTTTTGGTTAATATCAAGGGGTAGTATCTGTTATCAGCATCTCGACAACATGAGACATTTTACGACTCAAAAAATATGAAATGAAAATTACAAATGTATATTACAGAATATTAGATTTTTTTATACAATATGCAGATTAGGAATTCCTAAAAGTCTGTGTTTGCAGATTCTTATATATACGGTATTTCAAAATGGTATATTGCATGATGGAATTAAATAAGCATAATCCATTTGATATTATTATAGTTAGGATAAATAGAAAAACTTGCATATTTATTTAGCTAAACTGATGTTTCTTTGCCATCAAAAATAATGCGTTCTTTCATTTCATCTGTTGCATAATTCATTACAGCGCGTGTTTTTCTTTAAGATTACATAATTTAATTAATAACATTGTTAAATGAAGATAAGTTAAAGAATTAAATACGCCCGAGCTGGCCATATATTACATCGATCAAAGATAATTCATATTTAGTAAGCGATTACTGTAGAATATGTTTACTGACTTAAAATTACCCCCGACTGCTGTTGCCATGAAATCTGCTGTGTCTGAAGAAACTTTGAATAACTCGAGTGATAATTTCTTTTAAGAAAAACATGTGGAGTGAAGCCTCAACACTGGACATTACTGTTGAAAGGAAACTGTCTATAAATATGGGAGGAGTTTGGATGCCTACTGGACATCATCATTGAGTTTCTTTCTGTACAGGAATTTATCAGGATATCCTGGCATAAGGATACTTTACCCTACAAGATGACCCTGACGAAATATTTGGAATAACAGTATTCAAAGCCCAGTAAAATCCTCTCTGTATGGTTATACACTGGCTCATGCTACAAGGAATGGTGCACCTTCTAGTGATGTTAGCTCAAGTAACAGCACTAGTCTGGATACGTCACCAGACTAGATAAATTCTTGTGTTAGATTCCAGCCCCCCCTCCCCCCCAAAAAAAGACTACAAAAATGATAAACTATTAAAGTTAGTCAATTGGTGAGAAGTAATGTTCTCCACCCCTTTGCTAGTTCAAGATTTGAGAGGTAAGGAAAATATTTAATATTTAGGTATCTATATATCGCAAAAAAAATCACGTGTCACCACACCCCCTCTAAAAAAGAAGACCCTCCTTGATTGTTGAAAACTTACTGACATAAAATGAAAAAAAAAAAAAAAGAAAAAAAAAAGATATTTTACACATGAATGTAAATTTTCTGCAAAAACAGTGTTCCAGTCTAAATTTGCTGAAAAACTTTTGCTTGTAGAAATAACCTATCTTTATTTTATGTAGTAACTAGCAAAGCCTTGCTTGAAACTTTGTTGTACACGGGATACCCACTTCATCGGCACCTTTGCAGTAAGTGGATGTTGTAAGAGCAATTATTTCCTAAGTTGTTTGAAGTATAACTTCTTCTTGAAGTGACTGAAATGCATCTATGAAGATTAGTTGAGGGAATGGAGGAGTGTGATCTGGTTCAAATTCACAAAGAAGTTGGCCGGCACCATAGTAACGAACCCCAACTTGGTATCCACCATCCCTAGGTGGTACCATCATGCCAGGTTTGGTCATGATTGGTCCAGCGGTGTGGACTGTAGGAGAGTTGTACACAGACACACATGAATGTTACTACTTTATATATAGATAAAGAATAAATATGAATTTTAAGATTGTGACAGCGTTGTCGGATCGAGTTTAGGCCAATTTGCATTTGGTTTTGAGTGAAGGAAAACTTGCTTTCAAATTGATCACCAGAATTGATGGAACTTGATAAGAGAAAGAATCTTGATTATTTCACTTTAAATTGGAAAAGAGAAATGTTAATCTGATAATGAAGAGGGAGTTTTGTTAATATCACTTTTTTCGAAGACTTGGAAAATAGAAATTGTTGATGTTATGATAAAAACCAATGGCGTTTATCAAGGTGTATTGTTGTGTCAACAGTCTCCACAATGGCTGGTTATAAGTATTGGATTGGGTTATCTGGCTTGCATAGGCCACAAAACAAATGCCAACTTTTGTGATAATCAAAATGAGTATGCAGTAAAAAGTTGATATTAAAACTGCTTTATAAACAGGAAATCTGGCAAACTGAATTCAACACTGATCACTGAGGTTAATCATTTATTTGTACGAAGAATAAACATATTTTTGAAATGTACCAACTGCTAATATTGCTTACCAAAACTAATGAAATCGGAGGCGAATAAATAGAAGGACCACACATTGCTGTGGATGGAGGGGTGATTAACTGCCAAAAGACACTTTCCTGTGGTTAAAATTTTGATAACGATTATACAAAGAGGAATTGTGGTTAACGCAAATTTAGAAAGCGCATTTATAATTATGAAGACCAGTCTCCAAAGGGGAGTCGGACCTCCCCCTTTCAAAGGAACGGTGAGAGATTGAAATAATGAAGAAAAAAGGGGGGGAGGTTAGATCCGTTGATCACTCATGGACTTGCAAGTCAAATTCCTGCAGAATCAGGAATTGCAATTATTGATAACTTAAAACAATGATGTATTCTTGAGAATTATAAATTAAATTCTTTTGGAAAGGGGGTGGAGTCATGCCCATCTGATCCTCAATATTAGCTTCGTTGAGTCTGTTTTGCTTGCTCATCGAATCGACATCATTAAAAGATTGATGACCCTTGACTTAGGGTTGAAATCGCTAAACCTGAAAATTGCCCAGACTTTGCTATTAGTGCCATCCAGACATGAATATTAGGATTTTATCAGAGCCCTGTGAACAGAATTGTGTAATCTTTCAACAAATAATTATTTTGCTTTATCCAAAAGGACCAGTCACTGACGTATTCTTTTCTCCTTTCGGTTTGAAATGACCTTTGCTCCCCAGTCATACATAAGTTCTGCACCTGCTGCTGCTCTACTTCCTCTTCTATTCTTGCTGCTTGCCTCCTCTGCTCTCATAGTCTCCTCAGTATTTAAAGTTGAATATTTAGAAGTTGTAATGTTGAAACGTTAGAGTTTCTCCATTCTCAGGACACAGACTGTTCCTCATAAGTTCACACTACCACCTTTCACTTTCCACAGATGAAGGTGGTGTGCTTAAATATTTTGAAGCCACTTTACTCAGCAGTGGTAAAATCTCCTGTGTCTTCTTCCACCATTGAAATGGATCATCACCTTTTGCGAGTAGTAGTAAAGCCACATACTGATAAAGGTCTTTTGTCCACTTACGCATAATGGATTTATTCCTTTTGAGTTTAGATTTTGGTTCTTGTATCTCTCTGCTAGTTGCAGTCTCCAGGTTTAACTCAGCTTCTACCTGCTCTAAGTTTTGATTACTGTAGGCTTATTTGAAGCTAATTCATCAAACAGGCTTGAAAGAGACAGTTTTACTTTCACTTTGCTGTTCATGGCCCTCAGCAGAGCTTGAAGAAATGTATCCTGCTGATTCTGCTTCATTATCATCAGTAGAAAGATGTAGAATCCAATTCTTAAGTGTTTTCCATGTCATACTTTTCAAATTTAAATTTGAATCTTGGATCTAGGAAAGTAGACAAGTTATCATTTAGATGAGATGAAAATCTTGTTTCTATTGATTCATTGAATTGTCTAACAGTAGCAAGGATCCCACTAAAGGCAGAAATGTCAGTTAGATTGGACAGCTTTTGAAAGAAATAACTTCAAAGATAAAATTGTAGGTATTATCATTTATGTTGACTTGCTTCTTTGGTGATTTCTTCAAATGAACTCACTAACTGGACAATTTTTTGAACAAGTCCCCATTAGTAAGTTGTTAATGTAGGAATCTTATCAACAGCAATCATTACAAGAGTTTTTTTTGTTCAAAATTTCTTTTTAGTATATAATGTTGAATTCCACCGTGTGGTCACATCTTGAATAAGTTTATATTTTTCCAAATTAAGCTGATCCTGTATTTCAGTTAATTTGCTAATTGCTAATGGAGAGTGATTGAAGTGAGAGACTATATTTCTGTTAGTTGTAATGATTGTTGAGAAAATAATGAATCATTTACTGAGAATTGCAATGTATGTATGAAGCATGATAGTGATTTTAAACCACATCCCCTGACACCAGCAACCATATTTGTTGCTGAATCCTGCAAGACTAAGAAAACTTTGAAGATTTTATACTCATTCAGGACATTGTGTTGTAGTTAGAGGTAACATTTACCAAAATTTTATTTGGTCAAAGATGAGTTTTATTTAAAAAAAAGAAAAGTCCAAAACAAAAGACAATAACATCCCAAATTCTCATATAAAAAAAAATGAACGAATCCTTTAATAAAAAATTCCAGTTTGTACAAATCGTTCTGCTTCACATATATGCCAAGAAAAACTCCTTTCTGATTAATGTTTCCATCCATCCATAGCCTTGAGCCCCTGAAGGGGTATAGGCCATCCAGAACTTTGTAGATGCTTTTGTAGCAAGGTCTTTTTTCGGGGTGAGGGCGCTGGTCCCATGCCCAACTTTCCCAGAAGGTACATACAGCGCCTAGCCTTCCCAAATGGTCACCCATCTGGTACTGGCCAGGCTCAATGTTGCTTAACTTTGGTGATCTGGCGAGAACCGGTGTATCAATGTGATTGTGCCATACCAGATAATGTTTACCAGATAAAAAATTATTCTGGAAAACAACTAAGTTTGTTTGCTTATTTTAAAACTGGTAAACATTAATCAGAAGGGACTTTTTCTGGGCATTCAACGTAAAGCATAATGGTCCGCTCGTACTGGAAATAAATCATTTGTAAACAATCACAATGTTAATTTGAACGAAGCCAATACAAAAATAAAATAACGATGTTGAAACAATAAAAAACAATAGTACTTATGTAGCAAATTATTTGGAAACCTAATTCTTAACATGTAGGTTGCTGTTTTTCACTAGTCTGAACTTTCACCTAACAATTTGGTAAACAGTGCAAAACAAGTGATTTGTACCACAGGCAGTGAAGAAGGGCAACTGAAGTTTTTTTCTCTGTGTTTGAATGGGGAAGGGGTTGAGAGAACCACCTGAAATGGATGTGATCAGTGCCAAGCAAAGAATTCCACAGAATCACAAAGAAATACCAATTGAATAAAGAACTCTATCGTTGATAACATGCAGCTCTTTTTATCAAAGTTAAATTAATGTTGAACATGTACGTTTACTGAATTACATTGCCATGATAAACAAAGTGAAAAACACTACATAGAATTACATTTCCTTGCAAATAAAATTTAAAAAGTAAAGAGCTGACTTTTGGATATAGCATTCTACAATATATATTGATTAGGCATGTAATATTCCACATCTATATTTAAGTTTTTTTGACATGTGATTCTGAAATTAGTATTTGTTTATGACATTTGGTACTTTATTTCCGTCACCAAAATTGAACATCTCAGCATTTTTGACTTATAATGAAGTAAATTGCAGACAGAATAGTTTTAAATAAATAGGCATAATAATCATTATATGTAGAATTATATTGAATGTTCATATTTAGTGTCATTTAATTTAGTTTTATTTGATACTTTAAAAAATTGTCCATCAATCACTTTTCATGCCTCAGAAATGAAGGCCAGAATTAAATTAGAAATAATTGTTTTTTTTTTTTTTTTTACTTCCTATTGTGTTTTTATACTAGGAGTGATGAAAGCATCTTTTGTGAAACTTTTACTGGTTACTTTTTGTCAGTTGCTTTCCAAGTTGCCATGTTGAAATTTACACATGTTTGTACTTGTGCTCAGCAGGGTAGCGTATACTGCTGATCGTCAGTGGAAAATAGATGTAAAATCCAATTCTAAATATTTTCTATGCCAATCTTCTAAAATTAATGTTTGAATCCTGAGTTGGAAAGTAAGCACAAGTTTATATCATTTAGATAGGATGAAAATCTTGTTTCCATTAATAACCTGAATTGTTCGACAATGGTAAGAAGGATTCCACTAAAGTCAGAAATATTAGAATTAGATTGGACAGCTTTTGGCAGAAATAACCGCAGCTAAATTTGTAGGTATTATCATTGATATGATTAATGTTCTGTGACTTGCTTCTTTGGTGATTTCTTCAAATGGACTCTGGAATGGGATATCTTTTCAAACCAGTCCTCATTGGTTAAGGTAGGAATCTTATCAACACATAACAAGAATTTTTCGTTGTTCTTAATTTATTTTTAGCATATATGTTGAATTCCATGATGTGGTCACATCTTGAATGAGTTTGTTTTTCCAAATTAAACTAATCCTATATTTCAGTTAATTTGCTCATTGCTATTTTTTTTTTTTTTTTGCTATAAAGCAGGTTTACTTCTGTTAGATGTAATAGTCGTCTTCACAGCCTGAGTTACAATGTATAATAGTTATACATTCCCTGACACCACCAACCATATTTGCTCCTGAACCCCGCAAGATTAAGAAAACTTTATTGAAGATTTTATATCCACTAAGAACATTGTGCAATTCTTCACTTATTCTTTATCTGTTTGTGTACCAGGGAAGTCTAAGTTCAGCTCTAAGTCATTTGAAAGCTAATGACCTGTCAAACTAAGAAAGGGAACATTATCTGTGACTGACCAAACGTCTGTAGTCCAAGAAATGCCGCTAATTTCAGCAAGAAACAATCGAATTTTTGTTTTACTTTTGTAAATATACTGAAAATTATTTTACAGTGAAGTACTTTTTTGATGGAATGCTGTAATTTGGAAAAAGTTTTGCAACAAGCCTATTAAATCAAATGTTAGATGTTAAAGAATATGGTTGAATATCAACAGCAATCACTTTTCTTATCAGGTAATGGATCTCTTGTGATGTGTGATTATTAATATCCCAAACCTTTTTTTTTTTTAACTAATATTGATTCTATAGTAATTTGGTGATTCACTGGAGGTTCTTAGTTGTTCCTGGAATGTCTGTCCCTGAATATTCATTGTACTTCTTTTTCCTATCTGCAACTTTTGGATGAACCTTTCTAAGATCTTTTAACATTAGTTGTTGTAAAAGTTTTTGTTGATTTCCAGCAGAAACTTGTTGCCATAATGGTTGAAGGTTGTTGTCAATATTTAGTTAATTTTTTATGTATTTAAATTATGTCTGATATCTGATTAGTAGTTTATCTCAATAAAATATTATCTAAACCAGAAAAATAAAGATATGTAATGTTAGCAAGAGTCCAAAAAACAAGGAACAAGAGTATGACTGATGAAGAATGATTTATTTTCAGTTCACACATCGTTGAAATTTACTGTATAATTCCTCAACATGAAAAATGAAAGATGAAGCAATAATTTTATTTGACAAATGATTTAAAGTAAAAAATGATAATTCGATAGGAAGAGAAAGGAGAGAAATTTTTGTTATGCTTACTACAAATTCAGTGCAGTTGTAAAAGTCTGCATGTTAACAGCGTGTCATGCCTGTTATTTGATAATATATTTGATAATTGATAATAGATTATGCAGGTCTTTTCGATAAAATTTCACTAGCAAGGAAAAAAGGGAGTTAACTTGTCTTAATTTACAATATAATTTGATTAATATTAGTATCATTTTTGACAACAATCAGTAATTGGCCAATTTGCTAATCGGTACATCCCTAGTTAAAACATTAGTTCTTCACAGTATTCAGTGTAGACCTTATTGCAAAGATTCACACCATTCTGTTTCCGGTTAACCAAGCAAGTGCGTTCTCTCAATCAGTAGCAACTCCATCATTATCCACATCCATTGGTTATCCAATCTTCTCTTATTTAGATCAAGAACCTTCAAACTCAGTTTGTTTACATACAGCAGTAGAATGATATTTATGCTTTTTTTTTTTTTTTAAATAACTTTAACTATGGTATAAAGAGATTTCAGAAGAAATGAAAAGTTGACGAAAAGGAGCCATAATTTACTTCTGAATGGACTTATTTGAATTTCAGCAAATTGTGATCTTGTTATAAATTAAAATTTAAAAACAGTCTTACCCCTACAAAACAACACATACACATGCGACAGTCAAGCGTGCAAGTTGGTAAGTATTCTCTTTCCTCCAAATAATAAAAAAAAATAAAACCTATAACTAGGAGCAGTTTTCTCGAGTAACTCAGAGATGCGAGTCTCACTAGTATGTATATAAATTGTTTGTATTATATTTTCATGTTTTCAATATTGTTGTAATGTTTGAACAAAAAATTTTTTTTATTATTTTAATGAATGTTTTTGTTTTCTTTTTTCTCAGAGTTCATTGCAGTGACTGCAACAAATTCTCTGAACTCTTTGAGCCAACCAATGGTAACTAATGCTTTAATCAACCAATCAAATGCCGCTGCTGTCCCTAAGGCTACCGTCTACTCTATCACCACGTCCACCTCGCAGCCCAATCTACAGCAACAATATGCTCCACAACAATTGGCTGCTGTTGGCATGCAGGCACAGGTTAGACACCAATAACTTTCCTTTTTTTATGAACAATATTAATCTGTTCATTAAGCCATTTTTTTATTGATTTCTTTTTATATCAAATTATTTAGAACTTTGCACTATGCGTCTTTGTCATATCTATTTGGTGAAAGATAATTCCCTCTGTCAACTTTTTTTTTTAATCAACCAAAAAAGCAGAATTGTCTAATTTTAATCATTTTTTAGCATTTTATTCAATAAATTTCATAAGAAAAACAAATGTTAAAATTTAACGTAACTATTTCCAAAGATGTACAAGTCTGATAGAATTTAAATTTAGGGTGAAGAAATATAAAAGCAAGGACTTCTCCTTCTCTACTATTTGGGATATAATTTACAGGAACACTATGTAGGAAGTTGAGCAGCAAGATGTCTGTTCACATTACACTTGACCCTCTGCATATCAATACAGTCAGGGAAGCAGAAACCCGGGAGGGAATTCCAAAGTCTAGTAGTCCTAGGTAAGAAACTATTAGAGTAGAAGGCTTTCTGGCATCTAAGGATCTGTACTGTGTAGGGGTGGGATTTTGCTGGAAGGTAGTGCAAGGGGTACAAGTTTGTTAGAGCACTTTCCATTAAAATACTTGTAAAATAGGGGATGTAACATTTCATCAATAGGACAAGGGTTAAAGTTTGGTTGATAGAGCGGGACCTATCAGGTTGACAATTCTTTTTTGAACTCTGTCTAGGAGAGAAAGGCGATTAGTAAATGCACCAGCCCTAATGTGGCAACATACATGTGCAGATGTTGGCCTTGTGAGGTACAAGATACTCTCAGGCATAAGTAATCCTCTCGCATGATAGAGAGAGAGTCCACCTTTTATTAAATAATTTAATTTTAGCCGAAGGGCTAAAGGAACCCTAAAAAATGTTTTTATAATTAAACATTTTTTAATGAATTTTAAAAAGTAAACCCTATTTAATCTATTATTATTTATCTTCACATATATATATATATATATATATATATATATATATATAATTCACGTTGACACACTGGTGCTCGTTAGATCACCAAAGTTAAGCAACGTTGAGCCTGGTCAGTACTAAAATGGGTGACCATTTAGGAATTGTAGGTGCTGTATGTGCTCCCCGCTTATCTCTGCATTGTTCTCATTGCCACTAGCCTCAAGCAGTGCCAATTTAGGAGAGGTGTAGTTCGGATTGCGCAACCCTTGCATCACAATTACACATGCAATTATCCTTACAGGAGGTATCCATTGTCTCTTGAGACTAAACGGAGGCATCGGCATTATCTTTTCATGGGTTGAGTAGTGTAGCATGGGTTATAGTGTCACAAGACAAAATTCTTAGTAATTACTGTTTGTTTTTTCCTTAAGCCTTGCAAGTGTTTGAGGAGATGTAATATCTATGAAACCATTCTTTTTTTTTTTTTTTTTTTTTTTTTTTTTGCTTGGTTTGAGGGGGGGGGGTATTTTTGGATTTCCATAATACCATACATCAGGCATTATCTTTATTTGTGGAGAAAGGGATCTTACTAGGTATTACCTCTTCTATTTTTGAATGGTAGTGTAGTATCTGTTCTGTTGTGGTGATACAATTTTACCAGGCATTACCACCTCCTTTATGTCTGTTCATCATGATACCATCTTCCTAGGCATTACCACTTCCTTTTCAGGAGGTGAATCTTTCCAGCTTTTACCTCTTCATTTGATGGATAGTGTAGTATATTTTCATCATGATACATTTCTCACAGGCATTACCTCCTGTTTCAGGGAGGGAAACAATCTTCCCAAGATTACCTTTTTTGGTGAGCGAGTGTGAGGGAGATATATTTATTAAATGTTCTGTTGTCATAATCCCATCAGGGATTACTCCTCTTTTTGCTAGAGACGGGAGTACAGTAGTGTTTTTGCATCCTAATACTATTCTCCTCCTTTGATACCATCCTCCCAGACTTGCAAAATAACATGACCAAAGGGAGTATATATTTGCTAATATATATATAACAAATACTGACTCAATGGATCATGAATGGTCTAGTCTTCTTCTATATATAAATCTCACCTGTCTGTTTAAATGTATGTATGTTTGTATGTCTCACAAAAACTTTCGACAGAGGCGACAGATTTTCATGAGATCAGTATCATTTTGAAACTTGACCCGCCGGATGACAAATATCGAAAAATTAGCTAAAAACATTAATTCCTTTACCCTCAACTGGGCACTTTTCTACAGGAAGGGGTAGCAAAAATTGTTCCTTCATAACAATTTAGCCAAACACGCATGCTCAAAAAACGTTCTTTCTTGAATTAGTTTAAATAGAAAAGAAAAAAACGCCTACTTTCGCTCACGCGGTCATAGCCCAGTCGGTATAGTAGCAGCATCATTATTTTAAGATTCCACGTTCGAGCCGAGATGTCATATATATATATATATAGTTTCGATTTTTAAAGTTTTGATATTGAAACGGGGTTATTTATAACATTTTTTCGTTTTTTTTTCTATCGCATTTGTTTTTCCAATTTTTTAGAAGTTTTAACATCGTTTGTTTATTCTTTATTTTGCATCACGTTCGTTTTTTTGTTTTTTTTATATATAATATTTAAACAAGGTTATTACGTTGCAAGTGGTAGGATTTTGCCACCTCTCAGGTTAGCTGGAGGTATTCACGTTTAGGGGGCATGAGTGCGATGAGTTCATCCAAACACATTTCATCAAAATACTTGTAAAACAGGCACAGGGACGCAACACTGTGGTTATAGGAGAGGGATTCTTAGTGTTTGGTTAACAGCACGGAACTTATCAGATTGGTAACTGGGGTGGGGACTGTCTAAGAGGAAGAGACTAGTGGTAGATGCAACAATTCTCCATGCATGAGTTGTAGAGAAAGAGGATACTGTCAGGTGTGAGTAGTTTTCTAGCATGGTTAAGGGAGCCCACCTTCTTTACAGCAATTTTGGTAATAACTGCAATGTTAGATGATTGCAGAATCTGCTAATCCCTCTTTCACTTGTAGATCATATAGAACACCCAGTCCTGTAGACTGAACCATTTTCCAGAAATCTTTTCCTAATTAACATCAGAGACCCCCCCCCCTTTTTGTGGGGTATTCTTTTAACTAGCCTTATCTAAAAGAATCCAAACGAAAAAAAAAAAATTAGTTTTATGTTGGTTAATGCAAATATCATCGGCTGAAAACCTTTGAATTGAACTTTAAAAAATCTTGTGATATCAGTGTTGTTTTTCTCGAGGATTGAATATGAAATGGTGTTATTTGAAAAGTTCACATTGTTCATGGAAATCTACTTTCACTCTATGAATAGCTTTATTTTCAAAATCCGCTCTTATTTCACGTGTCCATTGACCTTTACATATATTGGATTTCTGTCCAATATGGCTTCTGGTTGAAACCTTTGTCGCTTTGGCTGAAAACATCTGTAGGTGGAAGCAAGAATTATTTTGTTGCTTCTTTTTCTATGTATTATATATAATCATGTTAACACACCGGTTCCCGTCAGATCACCGAAGTTAAGCAACGTTGAGCCTGGCTAATACCAGATGGGTGACCATTTGGGAATTCTAGGCGCTGTATGTACTTTCCACTTATCTCTGCATTGTTTCCAGTCGTCTTGAACCTCCTCTCGCCACTGGTATTCAACAATATTGACTCAGGAAAGGTGTGGTTGGAGATTGCGCAACTCTTGCCACAAAAATTTCACGCGCAGGCACCCTTACCGTGGGTATCCACAGTCTGTCAAGACTTAAGGAAGCCTTTATATATATATATATATATATATATATATATAAACAACCAAGATAAGGAAGTCAGTCCGACAATCTCAATAAATGAAAACACCTCATCTCAAAAATACAGACAATTAATAAATATATATATATATATATATATATATATATATATATATATATATATATATATATATATATATATATATATTGTGTGTGTGTTTTAATCTAAGATATACATTTATATGATTGTTGATGACCGTTTCACGAAAAGAAAATTATATGCTTATCAGAGCTGTGGAGTTTGAGAAAATGCATGTCTTTTTGGAGTGTGGGCGGATTGAACGTCCATTTTTAGAAGCGCTGGCAGATGGATTAGTTGCTTTTAGAGATGTGGGCAAATAGCAAAACAAATATTTTATTTTTTAAACTGCGACTGATCTTGCTTCAAATACTTTTCTCATAAATAGATCAATCCGATATCCACACATAAGTTGTCAACGCTGACATTTGGCTCAAACTATGTCAATCATTACTAATAAGCTTTTACATTTGTCATATATCTACTTTTAACTTCAAAATCATACAACTGGTAAGTTATGTGTAGCAATAACATAAGTTCGGATTTGTTTCGTGATTTTCTTTATGTAACCTATGATAAATTAATATAGAATTTAGTTTTTGTTTTTTAACCATGTTCTATATGCATCATGAAAGGACAATTTCCCCTATTCCAGAAAAAGTTATAAAATAATTAACTGAATAAAAAAAAAAATTTAATCAACAAAATATTTTCATAATATGGATGGCAATTCTCAAGATAATCATATCTGAACTGATTGGATTGTTAATCAACGCTTACGATTAAAAGATCAGTTCTCAGTTTTAAGTGACCATCTCTCGTAGAGATTGATGGTTCACTCTTTATTACATATGATAATTTTATTCTTATATATAAACTCATCTACCCGACCGTAGATGATGGGATGAGAACGATCTATTCCTGTGGATTAAACAAAATTGTTCAATTCAAAATTCCATACAAATTCTGAAGTTCAACATAAAAATTCCAAAATTCACAGAAGATTCCCAAGTTTAAATAGATGCTTCTAACTGAAATGTTTTGAATATAGCAACCGAAATTGGAAAGTTTTGGTCAAAATGGTACATTTTTGCAAGGAATTTTGGCACTTGTTAAATGAGTATAATATATATATAATTATACTCATTTAACAAGTGAAATATATATATTACCTGGTCGTAAAATACACTTAAATATGATAATTTAATTTGTCCAGATTTCGTTTATATTATAGTTGTTATTTCACAAAGAAAAAAAAAAAGTATTTGGGTGCCATCAGCTAGAATCGAAACTGAAATCAAAACTGTAGCATTCAAAGCTGGTGACGTTACCACTGTATTAATGTGACACGCATATGAACTGATTAAAAATAAACTAAGATGAATGTACAAAATGTATCACAAATTCTTGCAATTTCGACCCCTTTTGACCCCTTAAAAACTATTTTAACCGGCTTAAGACCCATAAAAGAACAGTCCATAAAAAATACAATCATTTGAGGCCCCTAGTGTTGCGCTGTGACTTATAGTTTTGGAAGAGATAGTTTGAAAATATGGAGACAGACATACACATGGTTCGATTTGTAGGGAAAGTATACTGTCAGGTGTGAGTAGTTTTTACACACGCATAGTGTGAGTTTTATAAAATATATATAATCAAAATTTGGTCTTGATAAAAGCAGTATGAAGGGTGGGATAGATGTAATGTGTCTAATCAGAAAGTCTATTTAATGTAGACTCTCCTAGCTGAATGCTGGAGACATATAGAAATAGCCCTGGCAAACATGCAGTCAGACATTCAATCACTGAAAGAAGCTCAGCAGTTTATCAACAATAATTAATCAATCAAACTTAAAACTGATGCAACTTTTTTGTTGAGTTAATTTAATTGATTTTGAAAGGATAATAAAATTTACTAAACCTTATAATACAAAATGGATTAAATCTTATAATACAAAATGGATTAAACCTTATAATACAAAATGGATTAAACCTTATAATGCAAAATGTACTAAACCTTATAATGCAAAACTGTTATCTATTAAATTTTCACATAAATCAGGATTATCTGAATTTTCACAAAAATTCATGCCCTTTTTATTCCTGTTGCATAAAACTAAATACAGCCCACATTATGATGCTCCTTTAAAAACCGTTGTCCAAAATTCATAATGATTGGTTAATTAGTTTAGGGGTGATTATTGCTATTTATGCAATATGAAATGAAGTTAAGTTTTTGTTAAATTTGAATCATTGTTTGAATAAAATACAAATAAAGACTTCTCTCTTACTCTTGAATTAAATTTTAAAATAAAATGTTCATTAAAAGCTTTTTTCTTTTTTTTGTAAAGAAATTTTCTCGTTTCATTGTTTTATGTTATAAATTAATAAAAGAATATAAAAAAAAAAGCTGAAAAATTAACTTTAAATATTTTTTATTGCATTCTATTTTTTATTCAGATTTTTTAAGTTTGTTTTGGAATTCTTTATTGAATTTTTTGCACTATCTCTTTTGACATTTTGTTAACTAAAATCATGTTTAATGTTTGCATCTAGATTTATTAATAATAATAAAAAAGATTCTTTGGTTCTTGTGTAGTTTACTATGTAAGGTTAACATAAAATGATTCCCTGATTTGATTTTTGAACTGTGGCAATATCATGGATCCCGGGCAAAGTCAACTGACCTTGCTGGTGGATTCTCATGACTCTTCTCAGCACTAGTTGGAGATCGCATTTAACTTTTAATCCACCTTGACTGTGGATAAAAGGTTACATATCCCCCCCCCAAACCTCATGAAACGTTTCACATTTGCTTTCCAAACATCATGAAACGTTTCACATTTGCTTTCCAAACATCATGAAATGTTTCACATTTGCTTTCCAAACATCATGAAACGTTTCACACGTGCTTTCCAAACATCATGAAACGTTTCACATTTGCTTTCCAAACCACATGAAACGTTTTGCACGTGCTTTCCAAACATCATGAAACGTTTCACATTTGCTTTACAAACCTCATGAAACGTTTCACATTTGCTTTACAAACATCATGAAACGTTTCACACGTGCTTTCCAAACCACATGAAACGTTTCGCACGTGCTTTCCAAACATCATGAAACGTTTCGCACGTGCTTTCCAAACATCATGAAACGTTTCACATTTGCTTTCCAAACATCATGAAATGTTTCACATTTGCTTTCCAAACATCATGAAACGTATTACATTTGCTTTCCAAACATCATGAAATGTTTCACATTTGCTTTCCAAACATCATGAAACGTTTCACATTTGCTTTCCAAACATCATGAAACGTATTACATTTGCTTTCCAAACATCATGAAATGTTTCACATTTGCTTTCCAAACATCATGAAACGTTTCACATTTGCTTTCCAAACATCATGAAACGTTTCACACGTGCTTTCCAAACATCATGAAACGTTTCGCACGTGCTTTCCAAACATCATGAAACGTTTCACATTTGCTTTCCAAACATCATGAAACGTATTACATTTGCTTTCCAAACATCATGAAACGTATTACATTTGCTTTCCAAACATCATGAAACGTATTACATTTGCTTTCCAAACCACATGAAACGTTTTGCACGTACTTTCCAAACCACATGAAACGTTTTGCACGTACTTTCCAAACCACATGAAACGTTTCGCACGTGCTTTCCAAACATCATGAAACGTTTCACATTTGCTTTCCAAACCACATGAAACGTTTCGCACGTGCTTTCCAAACCACATGAAACGTTTCGCACGTGCTTTCCAAACCTCATGAAACATTTCACATGTGCTTTCCACGCAGTTCAATCCAAGTGTTATCACTTTGTATAGAATAATGTCAGTTTTTCCTCTGTCTGCTATGCTCTTAGTTGTCCAGGACATCCAGATGCATTGGTAGTTGATATAAGAGATGGCATGCTGTACAAACTATGGCACCGAACATATGATGGCAACCTTCTGTCTGATGAGACAATGGTGTTCTGCAGCAGGTCTGGTACACAGCCATGTCTGCTGTGGCTATGAAGTCGAAGTTGAAGTTGCCTACCCAGATGCAGGCTGCAGATCTGGACAGGTGATAAGGAGACCTAGGTTTACCCAATTATTAGGGTCCCCCTTTCAGTGTTGCAGACAAAGTCCACCGGAAAGGCAAACCAATATGGTTAGAGCCAGTGCAGCTGCAGGACTTGCCGAAAAGGTCTTGCAGTGCTTCATCATTTGCCTATTTTCTTTTTGTCTGGCAGATGAGGTATCCATAATATCACCAATATCAAACATCTGCTGAAACACTTTTCTTTTATTGTTAAACTTATGTAGTGAACTGAAACTTCAGTTTGAAACTGAGAATTTGGTATTAAATTAATATTGTTATTTGAAGATTTAAAAAAAAAAAAAAAAGTGAAATGAAAATGTTGGATAATGAAAACCTCCAGAAATATCAATGTCTGTGCGATAATTTTATGTTTAGATATAAACAAAAACAAACTGAATCCCCACTGATAAAAATTGAATAGTAACTATTTTTGTTTTAGTTTATAATACAAAAACAGAAACAGTAATTTTCTAATTTGAAGAAAGAGTAGGAGTTATACTTGTCCTTTGAAAACTTTATTAATTTCGTGCACGTTCGATACAAGAACCAATCCTTCTGTTTTAGTATTTATTAATAATGGTATACATGGTTTTAGTATTTATTAATTAACGTTGAACATGTTTTAGTATTTATTAACATTGAACATGTTTTAGTATTTATTAATTAACATACATTGAACATGTTTTAGTATTTATTAATTAACATACATTGAACATGGTTTTCGTTTTTAATATAATTAAGTTTAATACTTGCATTACATTTTCTTGACTCCTTAGCATCGAAAACTTACGTTCAATTTCTCGGAAATTTTTCCACACACGCCCAACCACTCGATGATAAATGGCACTGTCACTGAGGTAAATTTTAATTTTGGTTCTTTCAAAAGCTTTTAATAAAGAATTTTCTTGAATTTAATCCGATGCAATTCTTCAAGAATGATATGTAATTAAATATATATAATTAAACACATATATTTCTATGTAATTATAATTAAATATTTATGATGATTATTACAAAATTGTTTTAGTGCCAAAGATTTTTAAAAATTTCAAAAGGCTCCATTTTTTTGTATAATTTGGATTTTTTTTTCTTTAATGGTCCATGTAGTTTTCAATATCGTTAGCAGTAAAATAAATTTTTCTTAAATGATTGCCATCAACTTTTATAAACGGTTTTTGGCTTGAGTAAATCATGTTTGTCGTGTTTTTGTATGTAATAATTTGACGCTAGTGCATTTTAGCTAACCAGAAGCATTTTTTTGTATTGTTTTATTTTCATAATACAAAATTTAATTATTTTTAGACTTTTAACATTTAAATGTTCAAGAATTTTATCTTTTAAAAAAAAAAAATCATAATTTAATTTTTTAAAATAAAGTTATTGAAAAAACATTAAAAATATTCTAATTTTACATCTTAAAGTTATATAAAAAATATTTTAAACTCAATTTTATATTTTGTGCATCTAAAAAAATATATTAAAATTGTTTTGAAATATACAATGTTACATTTTATTAAATTTTAAAAATTTTAAATATTGCACGTGTAGTAAATGGTTTTTTAATTCAAATTAATTTATATAAATGTTTCCGTTACTAATTTGTTTCTGTTGTATTACGTCTTTACTAAATTTTGTTTGGAATTACATTAAAATTATGGTTTGAAAAATGAATAACTTTTGGATTGTCTCCTCCTTTCCCCAACAGAACTCTTCTGAAAATGAAGACAAAAAAATGTATTTCCAGTTAGCTAAAGTGCATTTGTGCCAATAATTGTTTTGGAATATTTGAGCTGAGGATGGATGATTTTTTATTTGTATTTTTCAAACTACTCTTCTTATCTTGGATATTATAACGTTTCAGTTGATGTAACCGCCAACCTTCAATTTCAAACAAAATCCTTTTTTTAATCAATAGAGGTAGCTTGTTCTCATTTTATCAGCCATGACTGGGTACCTGGGTACAATTGTATTCCTAGTCTTCTGAAGTTGAAGAATTAATCTTCAGTATGAGTAATACTATCACTTTGAACTGATTATAACTTAGCACTTTTATCCGTTGCACCATGTTTAACAGAATGCGAGTTTGTGAATTCGACAACTCTCATCTGAAGAAGGTTGGAGGTTACATTGGCCGAAACGTTGTGAGAATAACATCCGAGATGAGAAAAGTAGTTCAAATAAGAAATCTTTATTTCCATTTTTTTTTTTTTTAAATAACGCTTTAAAGTTTTCTATGAAATTTAAAATAAAAAAAAAATTAAAAAAATAAATCTTTAAAAAATAATTTGTCATCCATATCAGAAACAAGACGACCATTCAGAGTCACTACAGACTAGCAGGGGCGTTACTTTAGACACATTTAACTTCATGGGTTTGGACAAAATTATCTAAATGATTTCCAAATTGTAATTCTAATCAGTTGGACTTGGTATGAAATGCTTGAAAGGGGTCATTAAGGATAGTCGTTTAACGCTGCTAAATCTACGATTATCAGGTGTGTTACATATGAAAGGGAATGTGACTACATTTGGTTGTAATATATGAATTTTAAAATTTTAAAACCATTATTTACTCTAAAAATGTATAATATATTTGCTCTGTTTTGTATAATTCCAGTTCTATATTAATTAGCATTTAAGTTGTGGGTATTTTTTTTTTTTTAAATAAGTTCTGAATTTTTGAGATGAGGAATAATTGTTCATATTTGGATTAATCAGACTAATATTCTCATCTTGAGGCAACTTATATACCTAAAGAAGGTCAGAGGCTACACCGACCGAATGTGCAAATAATACCCAGGATGAGAACATTAGTCTGAAAAATCCAAATCATAAGAAAAGGTTTTAAAATATAAATTTTTAAGTATGAAGGCATAATTTTTCAAGAATACAAACAATTGATTTTTTTTTCTTTGTATATATTGATGTGTAATCTTTCTTTTTTTTTCTATTTTGAGCCACCTCCACTTCAGCCTGGTCAGGTATTGTCACAACCTGGGCTTGCTATCTCGACTAGTTTGGCTTCCACTACCCAAGTGGCTAGCGTTTCATACCCTCCACCTGTTGCGAGCAACCGAGTATCACCTGCTCAGCAGTCTCTTAAGCAACGCTTCTTCACAGGAACCGTAACGAAGATTATGGACAATTTTGGTTTTGTTGATGAAGATGTCTTCTTTCAGATGAAGTAAGTATCTTTTAATTAAAAAAACAAAATCTATTTGGCAAAAAACTAACAAAGTGCAGCCTTGTGAAGAGACAGAAGATTTTTATATCTGCATTCATAGTCTGAAAGTTTATCCACAGTAAAGTGCAATGCCTCTGTTCACTCTCAAGAGACAATGGATACCTCTGTAAAGATAGCTGCACAGGTAATTGTGAGGCAAGGGTTGCGCAATCCTAAACTGCACCTCTCCTGAATGCTTGAGTCTAGTAGCAAGGAGTGTTAGACAACTGGAAACAATGCCGAGATAAGCGGAGAACACATACAGCATCTGCAATTCCCAAATGGTTACCCATTTTAGTATTGACCAGGCTCCATGTTGCTTAACTTCGGTGATCTAACAGGAACCAATGTGTCAACATGGATTATGTCATATAATCCAAGGCCACTTTTGGATAAACTTGTTGATCATTGTCACAACTTTCTCTGCCAAGCTGTTCCATGGACCAGAAACATGAACTGAGAATGTTGCTTTTCTTTTATTGAGATGAAAGCAATAATGGCCATGTTTTATGGGAGTATGTGCCGACTGATTTGGTGCTGAGGTGTAAAATCCCCTGATAGATTTTAATTCCCACTGATGTTGTATGGCAAAATAAAGTTTCCTCGCATCTTCTGCTGCTCAAGTAAGATGAGATTTAGTTTTTAATGTGTGGACAGTTTCCATGATTATCCTGGTTGCCAACTGTCAAATATGTTCCAAGTGTGCAATATCTTTTTGAACATGACAATTTGCTGCTTGGATGATATACTCAACAATGGATCTTATCATGATTATGTATAAACTAGTGTTGCTTGGATGATATACTCAACAATGGATCTTATCATGATTATGAATAAACTAGTGTTGCGACGATTAAGCAGAATCGGGAATCGAAAAAATCGGAACTTTTTGTGGTATCGGAAAAATTTGTGCCTATTTTCCGATGCCAAAAACGATTCTTTTAATTAGCCTTTTTATTTGATTTTCTATAAAAGAAAATATTCTCCCCGCTAGTAGTATTACAAAAACAATGAATGTATATATTAATTTTAAGCTATTAGTAAAACTAAAATCGATGGATTATCCCTCATAAGTATATCCTTACGTTTGAGAACAGATTGGCACATTTAACATACGTTTTTTCCGGTAATCGTGAAAAATAACAACTTTATACTTCTTTATTTAGAGATTTATAAAGAATCGGATCGGAATCTGGAATTTAATACCGAATCGGTAATTGTATCGGAATCGGAAAAAATATTGGAATTGTCGCATCCCTAATAGAAAGGATAAAAAATGTCTACTGTTCGGTTGAGAAAGGATTTCCTGATTGGGTAGAGAACCTGCTTTGCTTTGTTTGTCATCTCTATTCAATGTGTTCGATTAAGGTGTCCACAACTGTATCAAGATCCTTTGCATCTATTTTATCAGCATTCACATAGGCTTGAAAAGGCCTTGAATTTTGAGGGGTTTTTTTTTTTTTTTTTTTTTTTTGAAAATGCCTCGTTACCTTGAAAATATGGGAAATAGGTGCTCATTTAGCTTTGTACTTATTTAGGAAAACAAAAAAAAATCTTTTATGGTGTATCTACTTTTCATGGCATGAAGATGTTATATTAAAAAAAATCACAAAAATTCATAAAGTAGGGTTTTTTTTCCTTTTCTTTTAAGAAAATCAAATGTTCATGATTTTTATAGATTTTATATTTTTACTTGAAGACTAAACTAAAAGAAATAATTGAATTGAGTTTTCACCCTTTGTGAGATGTTTGCTGTTGAATTTAATTTCCCAGAAAATCCATTCTGTTACTTTTTTACTCCTATCATGTTTAATGTTTGTGCAAAATTTTCTTAAAAATTCCAAGGCGTAGTTATTGCGGAAAAGTGCGGACAGATGAATGGACAAGGATGAATTTACAGGTCCACCCTCCTTTTTTCGGGAGACCAATAATTTGAATAATTAAAAAAAAAAAAAAATCTCAAACCTAACTCAATCCTATAACTAAAGTATATTTTTTTTAGTATGGATTTTGTTATTAAATTATAGGGAAACAAACATTGATTCTATCACTCACATTTAGTATCTTAGTAATAGATGTGCCCATCTAATTTTTTTTTTTTTTTTTTTTGGCCTTTGAATATTAAATGAATTTTTAATTCTATTTTGTTCTTATTCCAATTTTAGCTTCAAGTGCTTTTCATTGTCTTTTTCTAATCCTAGTTTATATACTTATATCAATTTCTAGTTGCTGTAAAGGACCTTTACCAAAATTGACTGATAGAGTTCTGGTGGAGGCCTCGTATAATGCAAATATGCCTTTTAAGTGGAATGCCACAAGGATTCAAGTTTTACCAAACCAGGTCAGTTTCTTTTTGTCACCAAGTTAATCATTTAGCTTTTATGCTATTCTTAGTTTTAAAAAAACATTTTTTTTTAATTCTTTTTTTCCTTTTCATTTCATTTTCATATTTTAATTTTTTTTTCATTTTTTAATTTTTTTAATTTTTGTTAATTTTTTTTTAATTTTTTCATGTATCTTTTTCGTTTAATCTCCTACTCACTGCAAATATAAAACTGATTAATCAATTGTCGGATATAAATTTCAAGGCAGATTAGGCTGAAACTTGTCTCTATCATGTGTGGACATGATAGACCTCATTACTGATGTGTTCATTCAATAAATATAATACTCTTGCAGAATTTGACCTGGATCCTCAGGATTTTCTGTCAATTATGGTTCGAGCTCGACTGGCAATCACCGAATTAAGCCGAGCAAAGTAACAGACACAAGAATTTCCAAAACAAATCAGGAAAGAATAGAAATACAATAAATAACAAAAACCTGCTATAAATTTACTTAATATATAATTTTATTTTGGTAAATTTTTAGTTTACCGACCCCTCGGCATTCACCTCTAATTTGTCGACTTTCATAGGTTTTCGGATACGCTGAGAACGAATATCGCATTTATTTTTTGCGCAAACACGCAGTTATCCATATTTGAAGACATTCAGTATCCAACGTAATCCTTATCATTTTTAATAGCGACTATCTTGTTTTCCAATAACGAAAAAACACCAAAAGAAGCTAAATATGCCACATGTAACTGGAATCCCCCTTTCCCCACCACCGGCGTTGGCGCAAAAGAAACTAAGGTTTATTGAAGGGGGATGTGGTAAATTCCAAGAAATCTTGAGCGGAAGGAAAGAACGTGAAGAAAACACCACAATTAAAAAACAGTACTTAGAGTAATGTTTATTAAAATAAATTAAAGGGAAAGATTATCTTTCGCTACAACAGAACACCAACCACTAATTTGTTTTTTAGGGATATGCGATGTTGCAGACGACAAATAATCAAATCCATTGCAAATTTATGGTTTGCATGGTATTAACCCCTTTTAATTGATCTTAAAAAAAAAAAAAAAAAAAAAATTAAGCTTTCACAAGCTGTTTACACAACACACCCGCCCCATACCCCTCCATGGAAAAAGCATTAATTTAACTGCAGAAGCACCTGTTAAAGTACACAAGTTCTATATTTGAATACCCACCTCCTCCCAAAATAAACGAAAAACATAAAATATGCTTTTGTGAAAACTTACTGACAGGAATAGTTTTACTCTTAAATGAAGTGGAAACTTTATTTTATGAAAAATATTTCTTGTCATTTAAAATGTCTGCCATGCATTCATGCATCTTGTGAAATGTCAAGTGACTACCCGCGTGCGCGCATTTTAATAAGAAAGTGAAAAAAAATTAATATAATTAAGAAAGAAAGTGAAAAAAAAATTAATATATTTAAGAAAGTGAAAAAAAAAAGATTGTCCGTTTTTATATCGGGAAGCAGAAAAATATCCGGAAGGGTGAGGTGGGGTGGGGGGGTTCATTTCGGCATTGAAGCTGAAAAATGTTTTGGGGGGCCATATTTTGGCTCTTTTGGCACCGTTTGGCTCTTTTGGGCATTTTTTCCAAAATGGGAAACAAGATGGCTGCCAGCAAAAACAATAGTGATTACATTGGATACTGAATGTCTTCAAATATGAATAACTGCGCGTTTGCACAAAAAATAAATGCAATATTCGTTCTTAGCATACTCGAAAACCTATAAAAGTCAACAAATTAGAGGTGAATGCCCAGGGGGTCGGTAAATTAAAAAATACCTCTTACTTTTTTCAAAAACAGTTGCATTTTGTATTTACTTTTTTAAAAAATTTTTTATCAAGTTTTTTGTTTTTTCTTAAGGAAAGATGAATGCTTTTTTTAACTGTAAATTGTTAGGTGAAAGTACTGTTTTTTGTTTTTTTCAAGAAAACTTACATTTTTTTACTTTTTTTTTTAAAGAAAATTGTTTGTAAACGTTTTTGTTTTTTGTAAACAGAAGTTGATTTTTATGAGCATAGATGAATGATTTTTATGTAAAGTAAATTGTTAGGTGAAAGTACAAAAAAGAAAATTTACAAATTATTTATTGTCAACGAATGTTAAAAAAAAATACAGAAAAAAATACCTCCCACCACCACCCAAATAATAATTATATTTTTATTCAAAAAATAAAAAATGTCTATTTAGCATTTCAACATTTGAACAACATTCAGCTTAATCCAGTGATTGCCGGTCAAGCCCAAGTCATAATTGACGGAAAATCCTGAGGATCCTGGTGAAATTCTGTAAGAGTACAAATAGATATAATAAAAGTATAACTACAAGTTTTAAATATTTATTTTTTCTTACCAAATTCTTTCAGCATTTCAAAATTTCACCCCATTTTTTTACAGATCTGTTTTGTTATGCAGAAATAATCAAATTATTATGGCACTATTCTTTTCATGCATATACTCTTCAGAAAAAAAAAACGTTTTTTCTCAGAAAGAATTATGCCTGACAACCTAATGTTGGAAAAAATGAAATTGCATATTGTGTGCTTACCTTGGCCGCTATTTTGGAATTATATACTAGCTGAATGCCCAGTGTTGCCTGGTCATATAATATGCTTAAGCATGATATTGTAATTTATGCAGATTGCATATGAATTATTATAGAATTAATTTTCTATTGAATATTATATTTTATGAGGAATAATTTTCGTGGTAGACTATTTCACAAATAAAATCAAAAAAATAATAATGATGTCCTTCATCAAATTCCATCTGTGTTTGTTTGCAATGTCATGTCAGCAGATATTTGGGTTTGACGATCTTAAAAATAAGCTTTCTTCTCTTATAGAAAAAAAAAACTTTTACAGGGGAATATTTTACATTACACCGGTGTAACATCAAATGATAAAATCTGTGCAGCCTTTTGCCCTCCTCCTCATCACAACTGAAAGATCAGATTTTTTTTTTTTTTTTTTTTTTAATTTAGAAACAAAAACTTTGTTTTTCCAGGCCACCACTTATCTACGCCAAAAAGCCACTAGAGGATAAGGGTTAATGAATGTGAGGTGATAGTTTAGTAATCGTTACTGGGGTATATTGAGTAGAATTTGCATTATTTAAGGTGACAGCTCAACAAGAACTTGTTTAGATTAGATTTGAAAGCTGCCATATTGTAATCGGCCAGGAAGCAGGCCAGTGGAACAGTGTTCCATAGGTGGGCAGGTTGTATAATATTACATGACCTAAATTTTCCGAGGCCAAAAATTTAATACTCATCATAGCAGCCAAACTTATCTCAAACAACCTTGAATATCTTCTTTTTTTTTTTCCTTTCCAAGCTAAAAAAGTGTAAAGTGTAGGCTTGTATCAGTTTAATGAAATATTTATTTGTTATTCTTCAGAATGTTGCTTGTAACCAAATGAATCAAATGAACCAGGTGAACCAGGTGAATCAGGTGGCCAACAGTCAGACTCTGGTGATGAGCAACCCAACAATTGTTGGCTCCAACCCTATGGCTGTTGCCGGGACAGTTGTAACACCTACCATGGCTCACACACCTGTGATGGCTCCAAGTATTGCCCCACCTGTCACACCCAATATCACTCCATCCATTCCAGCCCCTGTGGCAGCACCACCACCCGTGCAACCTCCTGTAATAAACCAGCAACCGCCACCTTTGATGGCACAAATACGACAACCAGGACCTGCTCAACCACAACCACCACGTAAGTTGCTTTTATCATTATTCCGAGATTCTTTCCAGAAGTTTTTTTTTATGCGTTACTGGGTCTTGTAATTCATGTCTCAAGTACCTATCACTTGCAGCTTAGAGATACGGCATCTTCTGTAGTATAAAAGCTATTCCATGCAATCTGGAAGATCTAATTTTCTTTTCTGTTCCTAGTCCTCCAATTATGATAGGTATCACTGTTACTTTTGAAACTATGGATTCTTTTTATTTCAAATAACTTTGTATTTTTTAGCTATCATGATAAAGTATCTAGTTTGTATATGGGAGCGTGTTGATAACGAATTGACCATTTTATTTTATGTATTAGTGTTGTTGTATTCACAACTGATTTTCTGATGTTATTTGTTCAGCTTTGATCCAGCAAGGTGCACCTGTCCGAATGCCAATGCCATCACGTCGTAATACGATGGGAATGAGGTTTGACCGTGATCGAGAAAGAGAGCAGAGAGATAAAGAGAGGGAAATGAGAGAACGAGAGAGGCGAGAACAAAGGAGAGACAAGTTGTCCAACAAGCGTCCTAGATCCCCAAGTAATCATCGCTCACATTCCCCTGTTCAGAGAGCACGGAGTCCAAAGAGACGGCGAGGAAATCCACGGGTCGTGCCGAGATATGTTGTCCAAATACCAAAGTTGTCTCTTGAAACGTAAGTTTTGCTTTTTCTTTTTTTTTTTTTTTTTTTGTTTTTGCTTTTTTCTTTTCTTCTTCCTTTTCTTTTTTCTGTTTTTCTTCCGCTTTTCTTTTATTTCCTTTTCCTTTTATATCCTTTTTTCCCTTTCTTTAGTACTTCTACAGTTTAAATCCCATTTTTCCATGAGTCTCACTCGACAATGCAAAAAGAGACAGGAGTAAGCAACCGACACCAAATTGAAAGAAAAAAATTAGGAAAGGGAATAGTTTCATTGCACTTCAACAGGTTCTTGTGACAAGGAAGGAAAATGAAATGATTTCCTTCAACCGGCAAAAACTACTATCCCTAAGGAAATAGCAAGAAACTATAAGTTCCTCTTTCTCCAAAACAAGTGTAACCCTTACCACAATAAATATAAAATATACATATAAAATAACATTTATTTTCAAAAACATTTTTGCAGAAAATGCATTTTTTAAAAAAATGTCATCGGTTGCATACAAAAAAAATAAAAACTTTTCTTTGGAAAAAAACTCAAACTGTTAAAAAAAAAAAAAAAAAAAAATACACTTGTTCTTTGAAAACATCCCTCGTATGTTCATATCCCTTCTGCCGAAATATCTGACGGGGAAGTCGTCACCTACTTCTTTTTGGGGGCGATTCCATTCTTTTATTTTTGAAAATCAATGGAAGTGCTCAACAGTATAGCAGCTGTATCCAAACCAAACTACATTTTGATTCTTTTTTTTTAAGGAGTTGGGGGGGGGGGGTCCAACGCACAGGCTGCCAAAGTATCTGGTGAGGAAGTTGGGAAGTTGTCACCTTTTTTATGGGCGATTCCATTCTTTTGTTGGGGTTGCTCAATATCCTTAGTATAGCAGCTGTGTCCAAACCGAATTTCATGTCTACCTGGGCAACACCTGGTATCCATGATAGTCATAAATAAAGCAGTTTATTCTTTTTTCTTCTCTGGGTGTCTTTGCTTCTTAAAAAGTATCATTACAAGATACTGCATAACACTTTTTGTATTGCATGTAATGTTTTTTTTAATGTTTATGATATTGCGTGAAAGTGAAAGTTGTGACAGTGTTACGATGAAACTGATGATCATCATTGGTTGTTGTAAAGAAAGAGGAAATTTCACCTGCTCAGTTTATGAAAAAGGAATTTTTTTTGTGGTGCGTATAAGCATTGTGTACATAAGGAGTTTAAAGTTGAAAGGTTGAGAGAACTTTGTGTGTAACCATAAGACAATGGAGATGGATGAGGACTCAAATGTTGAGAAAAGTATATTTTGATGGTGAAGCTGTTGAGGCTATCGAAGATTTCTTATGTTGTTTGATGGTACAGGGTGGAATGATAAAGTTGTCATCCTAAATAAAACGACACTCGAGCTTTATTTTAAAACTTATATTGAGAAAATCAATTCAGGTAACTTGATTATGCAATAGAGCTGACATCTATTCAATATTGCTGCCTTCAGCTGCAATCACTGCCTCAAGACGCATCTGGAACTGGGAGCATGCCTTTTGCACAAGCGCCTGCAAGAGCTCGGTGAATACTTGGTGGATGGTGGTGATCAGGCTGGCTTTGGTGTTGTGCGAGGTCATGTTGGTGATGTTCTCGACGTATGATCAAATAAAGTAATCTAGCAGGTTCAGGTCGAGGGAGGAAGGGGGGGACAGTGAGAGAAAGGTACAAAGTCGTAGCACTCCTGCTAAAGCCAAGCCTGGGTCTCTTTGAACTTGTGGGCCGGCGCCGAGTCCTGCTGCCACACCCATGGTCTGCCAGCGGTCTCCTGATTGCACCAGGGGATCACTACACTCTTCAGCACATCCAGGTACGCTTTGATATTGGCTTTCAAGCAGACTTCAAAGATGCAAGGTGGCATGATGTGGCCACTTGAAACCACTCCAAAGACCATAACCGTGGCTGGAAACTTTATTTTCATCACCATGGGCATGTCTCTGTTATTCGTGGCAATCCAGCGATGCATTTTCAAAGTGCTGGCAATGGTCCTGTTGTCATAACTTGGATCGGTAGAAAGCATGAGTTGAACTGCGGTGCATCTCTGATCTCGTTCGTTGAACATTGTGTCACTTTCAGACATGATAGAAATTCCTATCGCTCTTGGGATTTGTACATAACTGGCTAACTAGTAGATGATCTGCAATAAAAAAGTAAACCAGTTTTCATCAAATGGAAATGGAATCATGTGATCTTTTCTAGGGTGATAATTTTTATCGTTCCATTATGTATTATGAGAGGGCATCTTCTGGTGATGAGACAATTCCAATATTTTCTCGATTCTGTACTAAATTCTCGATTCCGATACTTATAAATTTCAAAATATTTTACTATAAGTTATTTTCTCTAATTACTATACAAACATGTTTATGTGCAGATATTTTCATAAACGTAAAAATGGGGTGATATATAGATTTTAATTTTATTAATTTAAAATCAATAAATGCTTATCATTTTATTATTACTATCAGCAATGGGAAATTTTACTTTAAACAAAATCAAATAAAAATGATAAAAGAATCGTTTTGGCATAAGAAAATTTTCACTATTTTTTTCCAATTCCAATACCCTCAAATATTCTGATTTTTCCAATTCTTGATTCGGATTAATCATTCCAACTGTTAAGTGTTGAAACATTAGGTTGAACAAAGATGGCGGTCAAGAATCAGTGCAGTCCCGATACTGAGTGTAAAGTAATTGCCAGTAACAAAGATGGCAGCGAAGAATCAAATGCGGTTCATGACATAGCCAACGGCGAACTGATTGAATCCAAAATTTGACAATTTTTATATTAACTTTTAAAGATTTTCATTAGTTGATTACCACAACCGGTGGTTATAAAAACGATCGTCAAAATCATTGGTGTCATACCCCCATTAGGAGTCAAAAACATTTGACACCAACACTAGCATTTTCCTTATAAAAATGAATAGAATATTAAAATATGTTCTTTAGAACATTTTCGGATCAAGAAAATTCCACGTAGAAACCTATATAAGGATGCTACATTAGCAGTTGTTGAATTATTAAGTTGCTGACTTTCTGTTAAGAACTCCAATAATGTTTGTAGGATGAAAATCCAACCGAAAGAAACTCCTTGAAAGCCAATCACCACATCATTTGATGTATGTATGATGTAAGTCTTAAAGAGAGGCTGATCTGATAAGGATGATTGCAAAACAGGAGACTTGGTTAGTTTGCTTATATTGAAAGGATGGATGCAAAGTTTTTTGTTAGCAAGTGTATAACAGTTAAGATAACAGGGAAAGCCTAAGAAAACATGAGAAAATAGTAAAAATGCGTTCGCGATAAAAAGTGATAAAGATCTGGATAGAGACGGGTGAGTTTGGAAGTCAATTTCTTAATGCAGTTAAATGCATGTCAGCATGTAAAACAAACTTTAAACTCAATATGATGATTGCATTTTTTTTTTTTTTTTTTTTTTTCAGAAACGAAGCGAATGTCATTATTTTGAAGTCTCGTTACAGCAATCTGTATATTCCGAGCGACTTCTTCCAGGCCAACTTCACCTGGACATCTGCTTTCCCACTTTATCGTCCATTCCAGTTGGGTACTGACTGTACCTTTCATGTCATGCCCAAAGACACGGAACCCATCACTTTGAATGTGGCAGAGTCCAATATGCCTACATCAGAGCCGACGGATGCTGATCATTTGTATAGTGCCAAAGTAAGGAGAATGTAACCTTTTCTGGGTCGTCTTTTAAAAATTTGGATGAAGAATAAGTTGTTTTAACTTTTTTTTTTATAAAAGATGAAGACCGTTTGAAATATTAAAAAATATGCCTGTAATTTACATGTTTATCTGTTTTCTATAACGTTATTTTTTTTTTTCATTTCTCACATATGAAGAAATTGATCATTTTTAGCCGAGAAAAATACTTCAAATTACAAAAGTATACAAGGATTTTATCATAACATGCATTTTGGATCATTCTTATATATATATATATATATATATGTTGGAAGCATATCATCATCGAAGCAAGTCTGGTTAAATTTAAATATGACAAGTTTATTTTTGATTATGCATGTTAAAACTTTTGTAGGAAAAAAATAATTAATTTTTAGTGTTTTATTCAATAATTATCACCATAAAGATTAGAAGTAAAATTTTGAAAAATATACATGCAAAAAACACACACATATACACAAACACAGGAAGTAGTCACAAAATATTAATATAAAGAAGAGATGTAAAAAAAAAAAAAAATGTTCAATACTAAAGTAATGTAAGGGAGATAAATCCTATTTTAAGCTGCTAGGATTTACTTTGTTTGCATTATTTGAGATATTTAAAATTGTCACCAGACTTTGTATAGAACCATCCACATTTTTTTGGGGGGGAACCACTTCTAATCTCAGTCAGTGTAATTGATTGTCACAGACTAGACCTCAAGTTTGACAAAGTTTTCCTTTTTCTAGATGCATGTAATTAACAAAGACTGAGGATGCATCTCTCCTAGTGGTTTTAAATGCGACCCTAGATACTAACCTGAAAATTTTTACCAGTACAATGCATACAGAATCTAGTATTTTCAAATGGTACCCATCGGTGATCTACTGAGAACCGGTGTGTCAACATATATATGCTTCTAAACTAATCAAATAGAAAACAACCACTGTTATTCTTAATAAAATAAAAGGAAATCAAAAACATAAAACTAAACTATGGCTAACAAAATAATCCAATGGAATTGCAGAGGTATTTCAGCAAAAACCTAACAGCCAGCTGTGGTTCTCTCCAGAATGTGCTGCTGCCATTGCGCATAGAAATCACTTTTTCCATTGCTTCCAACGTAATAGATGTACGGAGACTAAAGCCGCTTTCAGAATGCCAGCAACCACTGTAAAAAAAAGTAATAAAGAACGCAAGAAAGTTGTATGCTCAGTCCGTCAAGTCCAAAGTAGCTGAGCAGCGGCTTGGTTCCCACCAGTTTTGGCAAATAGCAAACAGAATCCTGAACAGAAGCATGTGCTAACTCTTATAAATGAACCTGAGGTAATCTCGTCAGCATCAGACAAAGCCAAACTCTTTGCCAAGAACTTGCGACCAAGGCTGCCAACCTCCAATATTTCCTCCTGTATTAGAAAACATGCTATGTGATATACAAATATCTATATGTGATGTTGCCAAGCTAATCAAAAACCTTGATTCCAGTAAAGCAACCGGCCCTGACGGTATTCCAATTATAGTACTCAAAAAACTTCAACCAGAACTTGCGCCCATACTTACAAAACTGTTTAAACATTGTCTTAAGGAGAATTGCTTCCCGTCACCCTGGAAAATCTCATCAGTATGCCCCATATTTAAGAATTCAGGTGATCGCTCATCTTCCGCACAATACAGGCCAATAAGTCTCCTGTGCGTCATGAGTAAGTTGCTGGAATCTGTGTTAAATAGAAAAGTAATCAACCATCTTAGCAAAAATAACCATCTTAGTGACACGCAATATGGTTTCCGTTCTGCTAGATCTACAGCAGATGTGCTTACGGTTATATCTCATAGGATTAGCAAATCTCTCGATGGAGGCTACCTTTCTAGGGCAATTGCTCTTGACATATCAAAAGCCTTTGATAGAGTATAGCATAAAGGTTTACTTCACAAGATCTCTAGCTACGGTATAGCTGGAAATGTCTTCTCAATTATTAAATCATTTCTCTCTGATAGGTTCATAAGAGTAATGGTTGATGGGCAAAAATCAGAAGCTCTTAGTATTAATGCTGGAGTCCCTCAGGGATCCATCCTGGGCCCAACTCTTTTCCTGATCTACATTAATGATCTTCCAAATCCTATCCTTACATCATTCGTAGACATCTATGCTGATGACATTACTATCTACGGTAGCACATCTAAGACCGTAAACGACCAAGTTCTCTCTGATTCTCTCTTCTCTGATCTTGAGCAAGTGGTACAATAGGGAAAGAGGTGGCTTGTTACTTTTAATGCATCTAAAACCAAGCTTTTATCTTTACATCATCAATGCTCTGATCTCCATCTGGCATAAATTGAAATGAATGGCTCTCGTCTTGGGGAGGCCTCATCTTTTGACAAGCTTCTGGGCTTTACTCCTGATCTTAAATGGAACACATACATTAAATTCGTTGCCAAGGCCGCTGGAAAAATGGTGAGATCCTTTTATCGATCCAGTAGATATCTCACTGCTAATGCAATTCTCTATCTATATAATAGCCAGGTACGTCCAAGGATGGAGTACTGCTGCCACATCTGGGCAGGAGCTGCTAGAAAGGACTTGTCCTGCCTTGATAGAGTTCAAAATAGACTTCGTAGCCTTGTGGGGGATGTCCTATTCTCTTCCCTGCAACCTCTATCTAACAGAAGAGATGTTGCGAGTTTGTCTCTGCTTTATCGTTATTTTCATGGCAGGTGCTCGGCTGAGCTCCAGTCTATGGTCCTCCCTCGCCAAACTTTCACAAGAAACACCCGTCTAGCAGAAAACACTATCACTAGTTTCCCCCACTCTTTGTCTGTGCCTAAACCTAAGCATAGCTTCCATGAACAAAGCTTCTTTCTTAGAAGTGCACGCCTATGGAATTGTTTTCCGTTTTTCTGCTTTCCAGCTGACTACAATATGGTTGTCTTCAATCTTCAAGTCTAACGTAAACAAGTTTTTGATGAGCCGTTCCATATAAGTTAACAAATTTATCAAATCTCCATTACTAACGTTTACTATATTGCCCAATTTCTACTGTCCACTCTTTAACCCTTATCCTCAAGTGGCCTCTTGGCCTTGATAAGTGGTGATGCCTATGTAAAAAAAAAGGGGGGGGTGTTATAAAAGCCAACAAGAATGAATTACTTCTACTAATATTCAATCTCTGCCCTACTATAATATGCCTACAAGAGACTTTTTTAAAACCATCTGAAACTATCAATCTCTGTAACTTCACTGAATATAACCACACAACAAATAATCCAAATAGAGCTTGTGGAGGAACATCCATTCTCATCAGCAAAAACACAGCACAAAGCCAAATAAATCTACAAACTAATTTACAGGCAATTGCCACCACAACCACCCTACATAGAACAGTCACAATCTGCTCCATCTATCTACCCCCAAATGACCCTATAGATGAAACAAAGATAGAAAAACTTATCAACCAACTTCCCTGCCCCTTCATATTATTAGGTGACGTTAACAGTCATAATGTTAGTTGGGGATGTTCAGACACAGACAGAAAAGGAATCATTATAGAAAATATTATCAACAACAACCACCTATGCATATATAATAACAAAAAACCAACCTTTATTCACTCTGCTACAAACTCCTACTCAGCAATTGACCTCTCTATAAGTGATCCTAGTATCTTTATGCATTACAACTGGACAGTACACGAGGACACTTGTGGGAGCGACCACTTCTCAATAATATTAGAACACTTTGGTCCTGAAACAAACTCAAAAATTCCTCTTTGGAACCTTAAAAAAGGTAACTGGAATAAGTTCAAATCGTTATGCGAACACACTCTTACCTGGAAAACATGTGAAAGACCCAATCACTCACTTTGCAGATACCATCATCTCAATAGCTAAGGAATGCATACCGAAAACAAAGGTATCAACCAAGTATCATCGGCCCTGGTTTAATGATTGCAAAAAGGCTATCAGGCTACGGCGTGCTGCATTAAGAAAATTCAACAACCGACCAACTACTCAGAATTTAAACAACTTCAAAATATGCAGAGCTAAAGCACGGCGAACAATAAAAGAAGCCAAATGTGAATCATGGAAAAACTTTTTGCCCAAAATCAACAATAACACCAAAGACAAAACCATATGGAAAATGATACGGAAAATATCAGGAAAAAACACCAGTTCCCCTCTCAACCACCTCTGTATAAACAATAAAAAAAATAACCGAAAAAAAAGGACATAGCCAACATGCTTGCAGACACTATTGCAAATAATTCATCATCCAAAGATTACAATAAAAAATTCCAGACTATTAAACATAAATCAGAAAAAAACAAGCTACACTTTAAAAGTAATAATGAAGACGTTTATAATAAACTTTTTACCATTCAAGAACTAAAGGATTCATTAAAAAAGCCAATAACACAACTGAAGGACCAGATGAGATAACATGAATTTCTGAACCAACTACCAGATCAACCATTAAAGTACTTTCCATTCTTAATGACACCTAGATCAATGGCAACCTTCCAGCTATATGGAAACAAGCCACAGTCATTCCCATACTAAAACCAGGGAAGGATGCATCTGACCCCTCTAATTATCGCCCCATAGCTCTACCAATCTGTGTGTGTGCAAGACGATGGAGAGATTGATAAACACCAGACTAATGTGGTTTCTTGAAACAAATAAAATATTAACCAACCTTCAATGTGGTTTCCGAAAACAACGGAGCACTACAGACCACTTAATACAACTGGAAACCTTTATCAGAAATGCATTTATATAAAAAAAACAGCATATGACTGCTATATTCTTTGATCTGGAAAAAGCTTACGATACCACATGGCGGTATGGTATCCTGAAAGATCTCAAAGTGTAGGAACATGCCTCTCTGATATTAAGGAACAGGAAACGGAAGTACCACAGGGAAGTATTTTATCTGTAACATTGTTTAATCTAAAGGTTAACAATATTGTTAAATGCATAAACCAAGGTGTGGATTGCTCACTATATGTAGATGATTTTTTAATTGCATATAGCTCAAGGCATATCCATATAATTGAGCGTCAACTCCAACTATGCATAGACAAATTAAAAAAATGTACAACCGAAAACGGATTTAAGTTTTCCACTAATAAGACTAAATGTGTGCACTTTTGTCAGCTTAGAAAACTGCACCCAGATCCTCTCTTAAAACTAGATGATACCCAGATTCCTGTTGTCGACAAACATAAATTCTTAGGGTTAATATTAGACAAAACTCACATTCATCCCTCATATTAAACACTTAAAGAATAAATGCAAGAAAACCCTCCAGCTAATGCGAGTCATTGCCCACACAGACTGGGGAGCGGACAGACAAACCCTACTGAAACTATATAGATCACTAGTACGCTCAAAACTAGATTATGACAGCTTCATTTATGGCGCCATCAGAAAATCATATATAAAGATACTAGACACTGTTCAACATCAGGGCCTCATGCTTGTACTGGGAGCTTTCCGAACTTCTCCCACCGATAGTCTCTATACAGAAGCCAACAAACCGTCATTATCAATTCGGCGCAACAAATAAGCTTTACAGTACTTAACCAAAATTCTCTCTTGTCCAGACAATCCTGCCTATGATTGTATTGCAAACGCACTAGATTACAATCTCTACGATAGGAAAAAATCACAACCATCAAATCCAGCCTTCAATCCCAACTACCAAAACCTATTTGACCAAAAGGTAAAAGCTATAAAACCTTTTGGTCTTCGTATGAAACCATTAGTGGAAGATGCAGTTATCACAATCAGGAACATTCATGAGGTCAACCAACTAAACCTCCCACCCTGGCTACTAAAACAACCTCCCACCCTGGCTACTAAAACAACCTGAAATTATCTTTGAACTAAACAAGCTCCCAAAAAATCAAACTCATCCACTGAACTATCAAGAAAAACTATTTAACATTCAGGAAAAATACCCAAATCATCAGCATATCTATACAGATGGTTCTAAGGACGGCAACAGAACTGGATGCGGAATAATAGCCAATAGCACTACCTTGCAGAAGCGACTATCAGACTATGCTTCAATTTTTAGTGCTGAAGCCACAGCTATAGACCTGGCACTAGACCTCATTACTGACCTCACCTATAACAAATTTATAATTTTTTCAGACTCCCTATCAGTACTTGAATCTCTAAAGAACCAAAATTTAAATAACCCACTACTCATTAATCTATTACAAAAAATACATACTCTTTCACAAAATAAAAATATCAAATTCTGCTGGATACCCAGTCATTTTGGAATCCAAGGCAATGAAAAAGTCGATAGAGCTGCAAAAAATGCACTAAATCTTGATGTAAGTGATTTAAAAATTCCACACACGGACTAGAAACAACTAATTCATAGATTCATTATGAAGAAATGGCAAGAAAATGGAATAATTGTCAAAGCAACAAACTTTTTAAAATGAAACCAACAATAGAGAAATGTTTACCAAATTTCAGAAAATTGCGTAGAGAGGAAGTAGTTTTGTCCCGCATTCGCATAGGACATGCACACATAACCCACTCCTTTCTGCTAAAAAAAGAAGACCCTCCAGAATGTGTGGCATGTCAAGAACCCTTTACTGTAAAATACTTTCTTTTAGATTGTGGCGACCTCGAGCATATCCAGCAGAACCATTACAATGTTAACAATTTGAAAGAACTATTTAACAAAAGTCAATCCTAACAAAATACTAACATTTCTAAAAAAAAAAATGCCAATTTATACAAAAGAATATAATTTTACCCGATCCAACTTCACCCCCCCCCCCCCCAAAAAAAAAACACCACCACCTAATGACCCAAAAAGGCTGACTGAATAAGTTAAAATATCCAAAAAAAGAAAAAAATATGATGGACCTCGGCATTAAATAACCAAAAAAAAAAGGTTGATATGCCATAAAATCTAACCTATCTCATTACATCTTTTTATTTATTTTTTAACAACTTTTCTCCAAAAAAAATGCATTAATTTTTGCATTTTTTTTTTTGTACTTGTGCACTTATTGAACCCTGCTGAAATAATAGTGTTATTATTTCAAAAGCCATTCTTAACATGGAGAGAGGAGGGTGTTTTGTAACTATTCTGTACTTTCAGTTCACAAATTAATAGAAAAAAAATATTGTAAAACTAATTTAACTTGAAAATACTATTTAAAAATAGCACGGTTCAATAAGTGCACCACAAGCACCCATTTTTTTTATTTTTCATAAATTATACAAAAGAAATGACTGAAAAAAAAAATGACTGTGTACTTTGAGTATCATCTGCTCTTGCATATTTTACAACTTTTACAATTTTGTTTCTGAATTTTTAAGATAAGGATTAATTATTCATATTATTTGGATTTTTCGGACTACCGTTCCCATTTTTAGTGTTATTTGCACATTTCAGTCAATATAACCTCCGACCTTCTTCACATGTATCTGATCGAACTCTGAGATCTTTCATTTGAAATTCTGAGCAAATTCACAAATTCATCAGGAAAATTCCTGAGTTCAGCAAGATGCACCCAAAGAAGGTTGTGGGTTACAAAATGTCAAAGTAACACTCAAGATGAAAACAGTAGCTACAAAAAATTAAAAGGTGAATTTTAGATGTCAGTTTGAGAAAGTTACTTGATATGCAAGTATATGCAATACAACATTTAAACATTTTTTTTTTTTTTTTTTTCTTAGGTAATGTTATTATCAAGCCCCAAAATAGAGGAAATCTATCAAAAATGCTGCGGCCTGGGTGAAGATGTCTCAGATGGCTTCCGAGGTGAGCAAACTACATATCAGCACCCAACGCGCATGATACAGTTTCTTGTCGGACTGAAAGGCAAGAACGAGCCGATGGCAATTGGCGGGCCTTGGTCTCCTTCTCTTGACGGGCCCAACCCTGGTGAAGATCCAAAAGTCCTTATCAATACGGCTATCCGTAACACGAAGGCTCTAACCAATATTGATCTCAGCATGTGCACACAGTGGTGAGTGATTTCATCATCTGACATTAGCCCTTCTCCCCTCCTACTCTTCACCTCCCCCTCTCCATCTCCCGCTCCCCTTCCCACTCTCATCACCCCCTATCTCCACATTCCTTGCTTTTCTTTTATTTTCAGAAAGACTGGATCCAAGTATATTTTTATGATGTTTCTCTGCATTGCCAATTTACCATCTCCTTCCTCCCCTCCCTCCCCCCTCTCTCATTACCATGTTTGGTTTTACTTTATATAAACGTAAATGTTATTTATGTTCTGCTTTATTTGAAGAATTAGCAAATAAGTGGTTTAATTCCCATTTCTTTTTAAATGTTTTGTTTAGGCTCTTTGTGATATTCCTCTGCTTGATGTTGGTGGAATCTTGTTAAAATATATTTTACCGAATTTCAGTAGTAAAATAAAATAGTTAAGAAATTCAGCCACAGAATTCTTGAGAGATTTTTATATTTTAATTAAGGCTTTAGTAATTTGATCTATTACGAGTTGAAAATAAAAATTGTTTAATATATTGTGATGTTTTGCAAGACGAATCATTCATTTATCGAAAAATCTGTATTGCTATTCTTGTTCAGACCATTGTAATAAATTCGTATCATTACTCAGCCAGTTCAAAACAAGTGCAAATCTGAATTAATGGTTCAACTTTGACAAAAAAAGATTAAATTCAAAAGGCTGATATTTGAGATTATTTGGATCTTGTTCAGAATTTTCCCATATTAAAAAAAAATAAAGAAAAATCTTTGCCAGAAATATATTCCAAAAATTATGTAAATTGAGCAAGTAGTTTTATTTTTATAAATTCATTTTTAAGCAATTAATGGAAAATCATAGTTATTACAACAAAAATCTCACAAGTTTGAATTATTGGATTATCTCCATGTTTTTTGGGATTGTTTTACAAAACATCTGCACATAAAAAATTATTTTCTTTATAAAAATAAAATTACCTGATCAGTTTACATGATTTTTAGAATATGATATTTTAGTTTTTTCACAGTTACATACATTGAACATATTTTTCTTTGTTTTTGTTTTTTAGTACAGGGGGATTTTGGACAAATACCATTTATTCTAAATCTGATAGTTGCTATTTAAAAAAAAGAAAAAGAATGTTTATTGAAAATATTATGCAAAACATGATTTTTGTTTTTTCTTAGAGAAAAGTTTTTAAAATTTATCATTTGAATTAAACATAATCCTATTTTAATGACTTTCTTTTTTTGTCTTTGTATTTTTTTTTTTTTTTTGTTTTTGTCTTTTTGTTTTTCGCTCTGGCTGTCATTTACAGTCAGAAGTGTAACGTTCTTGGGCACTTTTTAGCAAAATCTTCTTTTTCATTAACCCCTTCCTGACAGGTATCGATTCGCAGAGATACGGTACGTTCGTCCCGAGGAGATGCACAAGGGCCGACTGGTGCCTGCTCGTGTTGAAACTGTCGTGCTTTTCTTACCAGATGTGTGGAGTATTCGTCCAACGTGCCTGGAGTGGGATGCCCTCAGGGGCGCCTACAAAACTCACCTGCAGAAGCGTCTGGCAGGCAGCAGCAACAGCTCCGGCAGCGGTGGGGGTGGCACTGGTGGGAGTAGTGGAGGAGGCGGCGCGGGAAATGACCGCAAGGATGACCCTACAACTCAGGCACTCAACCTTCTAATCCTTTTTATCTTTATTTCATGTTTGCATGCTTGTCTGCATAATGTGTATGTACATATATATATATATATATATACATACACATATACGTATATACTTACATATGTATGTGTGTGTATATATATGGACAGACATTTGTTTCTATATGTTATCAATTTCTGGATATAAATCTAAAAAAGTTAAAATCTAAATAACCTGCCCACGAACATTGCTTCCATCTTCCTTCTACAAATCAGATTCGTTTTATTTCTTTTATGAAGTATTTTAAACAAGATTGCAGTTTGAAATGAGATATTCACACTTAATTTGTTAACTATAAAAATATTTGTAATAACTACCTATCTGGCATTGCCTGGGATACAATGAAATCATTATAGTTTTTAATTTTACTTACAAGTTCAAGTTTTTATGGGGTGGGAAAGAAATAAAATAAAGGTAGACAACTCTTGTTATATTCTTTAATTAAAGATACAAGTTATCCTTCTTACTGATTTTTATTTTAGGTAATTATTTTAGAATGTTTCATTACCAGTTCTCAAGGTGGATAATTTTTTCAAAAAATTGTTGCGAAGTATGTTAACAATGACACCGTACAACACTAACAAATAAAAATTAGCCAGAAGCAAATTTTGATTCATCAGTTTAAATACTTGCAAAATTGAACCAGATAACTTTATATGTTAGATAACTTTATCGTTGTCGTAGATGTTTGCATGTATTGCATAAAATTGAATTTGGAAAGGCCCAATTTGATCAAGCACCATGTCCCAATCATCACTTCCATTCAGCCTCGATAATCAATGGGTACCCTCTGTGAGGGTAGTTGCGCATCTAATTGTGAAGCGAGGGTTACACAATCCCAATTGGTATTACTTGATTCTAGTTGCAAAGAGAAATCCAGGACCACTTAAAACAACGCAGAGAGCACATACAGCACCTGGTATTCCTAAATAGTCATCCATTTTAGTACTTTAATATTGCTAAACTTCATAGGAACCAGTGTGTGTGTCAAACGTGATTATGCCGTAATTGGTCACAATATTCCCTAAAAAAAATTTTTTTTGCATAATTTCAATTATGCATTTTAACTTTCTTTAATCCATCCATCCCTTCTGTAACTATTAAATATTAGAAGACAAGCTAATATATATATATATAGTTTATGAAATACAACCTAGCTTTGTTGGCTCACTATCACTTTGCAACATTTACTACTTGAAATATGGTATTTAAAACATTAATTTAAAACAAACATTTCATAACTTTTCAAACAAAAGTCAACCCTTTTTTTTTCATTTATTCATACAGATAGAAAATTATCTTTTTAAATGTGGCTGTAAAGAAAGGAAAAAGAAAAATCAATTTGCCTTTTCACTAACAATTTAGAAATGGTGTTGAAAATAAAGTCTTTTCCTCTAAAAGAACGAAAATTTGAACACGCTAAACATTTGCGTACTAAATAAAATAATATTGCAAGACAATTATTTGTTATATTAAAATCAAAGCCATTATTAAACTTCAAAAACAAGAATAGCAAATAGTTAATTAATAAAATGTCGATTTTCAAAACCAATATGCAAATTAGTTAACATTATAACTAGTGTTGGGACTAGTAATCAGAATCAGAACATCGCAACTTTTTGGGGTATCAGAATCGGAAACATTTCTGCCTATTTTCCAATGCCAAAAACGATTCTTTTAATTGTCTTTTTATTTAATTTTGTTTAAAACCGCATTTCTACTGTTGGTTAATAATGATAAAATGATAAATATTTATTGATTTTAAAAAAACCTATAAAACTGAAATTTATAGCTCATCTAGACAAGTGTATTTTTATGTTTGTGAAAATGTATGGACATGTAACGTGTTTTTATGGTAATCTGGAAAAATAACGACTCTATAGTTAAATATTAGGAGGTTTATAAAGAATCGGAATTAGGAATTGTATTGGAATCATCTCATCACTAATTATAACTGATGTTGTATATACCTAAATAGTATATCAAAACGATGGTGTGTCCACTGTATTAAAATGAAATAGAACTTTTGACTTTACTGTTAATGCAAGAAATGAACTCCACTTTCGGATTTATTCATTTAGACTAGTACTACGTATTAATGCAGTACATTATCAACATGAAATATAATTTTAAAAAATTTAAATTTCTGTAATTTTCATGGGCACGTTGTGAAATGAGAATAATATCTTTTTCTTTTTAAAGTTGGATAATGATTCTGCCAGCAAAAATATATATATATATATATATACATATAATCTCACTTGTTTGAGGTTTTATTTATTTTTTCCCAAATGCATTTTGTTTTTTGTTTTTTTTTTATGGCTCAGGCAACCCTAGACTAATTTCCCCTCAGAAAGGCTGACAAAGTTACCATTTGTTGGTTAGAAGAGTGGGAGTTTGACAACTAAACATCATCCACATTTGAGTATTCATGTGCAAATACATTTAAACGCATCCATTTGCATCCATGTTGACTTTTTGATCAAATTATTTTTCTAAATGCAAATGAAAGACGCTGTCTTTCTTTATAACTTTTTTTTTTTTTAATTCCTATTTTAGGCCGTTGTGTGAAGAAAACATTTGCATATAAGTTTTTTTGATGACAGTGCAGACAACATGCTTGTGATGTTCAGTTAATCCTGCTGGAGTCGCTAGATTCCTAAGAAAAAATTTTTTTTTTTTCTTTTTCTACTCCATCCTCTATACACACTTAATTCTGTTTAATTGATTTGTGATTATGTCTTATCGTTCTTTTGTTGTTAATTTCAGCTTTAGGACATTTTTTTCCCCTCCTCTAATTAGAGGTTCATAAAAGAAAGAAATGTTTTTGTATTGCTTCATATATATATATATATATATATATATATATATATAAAGTAATTTGTGTGTATGCATGTGTACATACAAATCTTGTTCATTTGAAAGAAGAAAGCAAATATTTTTTTCCTTCCCTTTAAATGAATTGTTTTGAGGGGACACTTTTTCTGTTTTTTTTTTTTTAGAAAAGATTGCAGCCTAAAACCATTTTGTGCGGTCAGCAGTTTTTCTAACGATGCCGCATCAAAGATGCATATCCGTTTCCTTTTAACTATTAATGTGCTTACATTTCATTCTAAAATCTTAATGGTTTAATAAACCAAAAAGATTATTTACTGCCTTTGATTACATTTCTTCTCATTCTGCAATTAAATTCTCTTTCCTATTAATTTTTCCTGGGTTAATTACATTTTAAAATGTTAAATTTTCAATTTAATTCTTAATTCAATAAAATATAATAAATCTAACACATCAACCACGTAAAACAAATCTAAAGTCCTCACTGTATAATTGAATGCATGTTGAAAATATGAACTTTATTCATCCGTTTATTTATATATCAAATACGTCAGATGACTCTATTGTTGGCATTGGTTTCCCCAGTATCATTCTAGATCACCAATAGCTATAGCTAATGATATATTACCTGAAAATACTTTGTTAAAACTCCTCCGCTTAACGTTCATAGGGAACATTAGTTGGAATAGATACATAGAGGGTATTGCCACAACTGCTGCGGGGAAGGTTATGCTAGAAAGTTACTTACGCCTGGAAGTATCCTGTACCAGCGTTCCCCCATGTATGGAGTATTGTTGTCACATTTGGACTGGTGCATCTGCTACCAGTCTCTCGCTCCTGGACAGGGTTCAAAAAAGAGTTGCAAATCTAATAGGTTATGAACTGTCAGCTAGGCTTCAGCCTCTCTCTCATCGATGAAATGTTGCATCCCTCTGCCTGTTCTACAATGGTAAATGCTTCAACAAACTACAGCCCTTGTACCTCCTTGACATAAATTTCCACGATAAACCCAGCAAGCAGCAAAATCCCCAGATGCCAGAAAACCTTTTACCCCAATAGTTTTTTCCCGCCCAGAACTGCTACACTTTGGAATTCCCTTCCAGGTTCCTGCTTCCCTGAATGTACTGACATGCAGAAGTTAAAGTGTAATGTAAATAGACATTTCACTGCGAAACTCCCTACATAATATCCCTGCAATTATGTCCCAGATAATAGTTCTCTCCTACATCAAAGTGGCACTGTACCTTGTCTGGGGTGAAAATGCAATAAATAAAAATTAAAAAAAAAAAAAGGTTAGAATTCTTTCTAGAAAGACATTTGGTACTTACAGAAAGGACAACATAAAGGTTGCCAATATTCTAAGTGAAAGTTTTTGTGGGACGAACTGGATTCGAACTTGGCACACTCAGGTTGTCAATTTGTGTTATTAACAACTTAGCCACCATTACCTTTTATAAAATTTATGTAAGCCTTTAAGCATCTAGGCATAAAGTGTATTGACATATCATTAAACCCAACTCAATCGATCAATCTTAAATTGAAGCAAAAAAAAAAAAAAAGAATTGGTCATCCTTCACGATCAGAACTATACAATTCTTGCGTGCATGTCAAAATGATGCAGCAAGTTAAGACATGTTTTTTATGTTTGAAATATCACGTTACTAATCTGTTTTCTAACTTCCTCAAAATAACTTTGGTAAAAATTCAAAGATGGGTATTGTTATAAGATGTGCATACGGTCTTCATGTTTAACAATGAAAATGCTTTGTTGAACATGACAGAAATCATGACGAAATCACATTTTTTATGCAACTTAAAACTCTTGAATCTGCAACCTAAATGTCAAGCTGATTGTCACAATGGACATAAATTTTTTAAGAAACTTTGACCATGTCATATTTTTTTTTTAATTGAGACTATTATCAACAAATCTAATAGAAAGGAATTATTGGGAGAAGGAGTAAACAAAAATTTGATTTCCACAAAAACATTTTTGTGTCTTAATGAACTTCTCGTAGAAGCATTGAATTGCTTGACAAACAAATGTCATTTCATTCGATTTTATTTCAGTGGAACATGCACTGTCAAAGGGAAATAACTCTGGATTTTAATTTGCATAATCACGCATGACACACTTGTTCCCGTTAGATCACCGAAGTAAAGCATTATTGAGCCTGTTCAGTATTAAGATGGGTGACTATTTAGAAATTCCAAGTGCTGTATGCGCTCTCCATTTATCATGGCATTGTTTTCAGTTGTCCTCGACTTTTTGGCATTGGAATCTTGTGATGCCAACTTAGAGATTTGATTGGGGATTGTGCAACCCTTGTTTTGCAATAACATGCGCGGATACTCTTACCTTTGAAACAAAACAGGCAGTACAATGTTTTCATTTGAAACAATTTCTGTAGCAATTTATGATTTAGTTATAACTCCTCAATTAAGGATGAATGCATCGAATACATTAATTAAATATTTATGGGTTCTTGAACCCCAAGAAAATCGCTTGCTGATCTCGGTTTAAAAACAAAGTTATCTTGAAACTATGAGGAAAATAATACATCTAACTTTTAAATATTTTTATAGACAAAAAAAAAGAGGGGGAAATTTCAATGACCAATTAAAAAAAAATACTAAAAATTAATTTATTTAAAATAAAACATTTTTCTCATTGACTTTACAAAAAAAAAATGTATAATAATTAACTTTTAAAATTAATCTAAGATGTTAATGTGGTTTGCTTGAAACATTGTTTAATGTGTATATAAAAGAAATTCGAGTTCATACGAGGCAAAACAATGCAGAGGTGTAACTGATAAACACAAACTGAAGCAAATTAAGATATGATGGTAGAACAAGTTATGCAGTTTCACCTTGATCTAGTATATATATATATATATATATATATATATATATATATATATATATAAACAAATAATTAAAAAATAGATGTTAAAAAGACTTTTAGAAGAGTTAAAAACATTTAATTTTCAAAAAGGAAACACAAATTAGGTGGATTGTCCTTAATTCACGGAGTTTTGAAAGAAATACATCAGAGGGTAGGAATTAGCAAAATGCGGAATTGGATATTGCTTGCAAAGTATTTAATGAAACTGCATTTAAGCCATAGAGCGAACTTGGTAAAAGTTAAAAAAAAAAAAAAAAAAAAAAATAGGGAATAGGAGGGAAAAAAGAAAAATGATTTCATGTGAATGGATGGTCGGGTGAAGAATAGAATATCCAAAAACGATAAAATCCAAGACAAGTTGGTTAAAGTTCCATATCCACAAGTAAAAATCCAAAGGATTCGTATTTTATTTATATATATATATATATATAATATTTTACATGTATTGTGTTCTTACTTGCACTACGTGGTCAGTTGGAGTATCAGTGTTGCAATATTTCGAGAAGTACTTCCCTTCGTCAGGGGTGTGTTCGACTGACGTGCATGTTAAGTCTAATATAAACAGTAAATTAATCTCGTTTACTTTTAGGCTTAACAATTTATTTCTTCAAAAATGATTGTGATAGTTTATGCAGAGAAAAGAAATTCTTCTGATGGCAGTAATTTTTATAATTTTTTATTTCCTATTTCATTTTTCCTGTGCCTCCATTATTTCTTTTTATAAATAAGCCTGTAGTGCATAAAGCTGGAACCAATGTGTGTGCGTGCGTGCGTGCGTGTGCTGGCTTCACTATTAAATTGTTTTTGTTGTCTTAGATTTGTTATTCCATTTAGCATTCAGTCCCACTAAATGATGTTTGAGTTTTAAGACTAGCTCACGGACTGACAGGGCCAACCTAGAATAATGTGGGCAACCAATTTTTCTATCTCACAAATTAAATCTTTTTTTTTTTTTTTTACATGCAGCAAACCTGAGATAGCTGACATATTGCTAATGGTTATGGGCCATTTCTTTTCTTTTTTATTCTTTTAAAGATATAAAGAATTTTAAAGATTTAAAAATAAGTTTTATTTTATTAATTTTTTTTCTTTTATATTTTGATTGATGCTATATTCTGTAGGAAGAAGAAAATGCAAATCCTGAGAAAGAACCGACCCATTTTTCAGAGTTGGATCCTAAAACCATGAAGGTAAAACTTTTTTTATTTGATACTTAAAATTAGTAAATACAGTTTTTACACATCAGAAAAAATATAAACAGATTTTCTGCATGGAAAATCTGACATTTTGTTTGTAGAGAAATTTAGGAACTTTGTTTTCCATTTTTTTTTTTTTTTTTTTTTTTTTTACATTTTCATTAAGAAATCAAAATGTTTTTGTATATGCGTTTACGAGGTGTTTATACGTGCTGGCCTTCAATGTGCTTTCCTTTTTTTTTCTTTTTTCATGAATGACTTGTCTTATCTAGTTAACTAAAACAAAACTATTTTCCAGTGAATTTCAAAATTTGTTCCTCTTAAATTCAAGTAAGTGTCAATGAGATGAGTGAGTAGATGCCAGTCACTAAGTAATTCTCATCCAATTTCTAAGTATGCCAAAAAAAGAAAATATTGATCAGGATTAAATATTAAAATCAAGTTTTCTTCAAGGTTTTATTTTGAGAGAATGAACTTTGGAGAGAGACTAGTGTTAATTTAATTTTTAACTTAATTTTCTAACTGAAGAAATGAGTGATGCAGACAGGGACTCAGAAGAGAGACTAATGTTATCTTAGCAAGTTATTTACTCCTTAAACTTAATTTTCTAACTTAATGAGATGAGTGATTTGCACAGACAAGAACAGCAGTAATATTTGCTAAGATTATCAGTTTTCTACATTATTGGCGGCGGCTCGTTTACATGGCTTCTACAGAGACTAATCTGAAAAATCTTTGTTTCTCTCCTTCAAAACATGACATCATTCGCCATCATTCAACTGTTTTATCTATGGCATTTGACCATTGCTCCCTGCCTCAACTTTACGTAACTTGTCTTTCATTCCACCCTGGGAATGATTCTGTTTTATCAATCTGGGTTATTATGTACTCAGTGTGACCCTTGTCAAAATTCACACTAGCTCACTGATGTAGGGTTCATGATAAGTAATAATAAAAATCATTCAATAATCTCAGATGATATTTTCAGGCATGATATCCTTATCACGACTCTTGAAATGAGGTCAAATTGACCGGAAATTATTGGATGAAATTGTTAAAACAAAAAAATCTTTTTTTTTTAATATTTAGAACATTTTTATTCTCAATTTTTATTTTTATGCACATGTATAATTAAGTTAGGCATTATTTTTCAATCAAAATTCTAATAAGATTTGTTGTCTAGAAAAGTTTACATTGTCATTAGATTATTTTTAAATCCTAGATGCATAAGACGCCTGAAGAAAAAAAAAAAAAAAAAGAAACCAAAAAATAAAAAAAACTTAATTTTGATATTGTTTCCACCGCATGTCTATGGAAAACAGTTTTAGAAATTTATCTTGATCAATGGACAAATTCATGATAAAATTCATCTTTAATTAGCTTCCATTTGGTATTGGCACACACATTTCATTGTCTTTTTTGTTCTGACAGTGACACTAATATTTGGTTTAACAGCACACATGAACAACACTTGAAATTTTTTTTTTCACTTTCTTTCAACAGCTTAAAACTCTAAAATTAATTTTAAATAGGAATTTTCAAAATCTTTTATTAATGGATATTAAAAAAATTTAATCTGTAACTTCTGAAGAAATTTTTAGCTTAATCTAATGTCCTGTGGAAAATTCTATTTTTAATATACACACATTCAATATTGTTGCATATATTTTCTTTATCTATTATTTGTTTCAGATTGTTGATCTCCGTCGTGAATTAGAAGATCGTAATTTGAGTTCGAAAGGACTCAAGTCACAGCTTATTGCTCGGTTGACAAAAGTGCTCAAGACTGAAAAAGAGGAGGAGGAAGAGCAGGAGAATAATAAAGTGGCTGCAGTATGTTATTTTGTCATTTTTTTTTTCTTCTACTCAGCACTGTCAATTTGTTTTAATAATCTTTCACCGAAATGGTCATCGAATAACTACAAATGACAAACTATATAGCTAAAGAACAATCGATCAATAAATTACCCGACAAGCAGCAAAATCCCACCCCTACACAGTAGAGATCCCCATATGCCAGAAAACCTTTTACTCTAATAGTTTTTTTTCCCCCTAGAACTGCTAGACTTTGGAATTCTCTTCCGGATTCCTGCTTCCCCGACTGTACTGACATGCAGAAGTCCAAGTGTAATACGAACAGACATCTTGCTGCAAAACTCCCTACATAGTATCCCTGCAATTACATCGCAAATAGTAGCCCCCTACATCAAAGTGGCACTGTGCCTTATCTAGGATGAAAATGCAATAAAAAAAAAATAATAATTTGCGTACATTTTAAATATAATATAGATTGTTTGAATAATAATTAGGACAAAATATATGAAATTATTAATTACTAGATATACTTATCCAACGTTTCCTGGCTTTATTTTCAATTTAATTTCACTTTCTTCTGTTTTACTATATTATCTGTTTTTTTTTGTTTTTTTTTTATAGAATTTTGAAAGTTTTATTATTACAATATTGTTGTTAACTTATTAATTTTTACCAAATTGCTATGTAACTATAATTGTTGTTGGGGTGATTATCATTGAAAGTCGATTTTTTTTTTAATTTTTATTTTTTTATTTTATCAACTTGGATGAATAAAGTTGTGTAAAAGAAAGCTGAAAACTGTTTGAATTACGCAAATATCATAAGTCGTTCAAAAGTTGTAAGATTTTAAAGTGTGAAAATATGCGTTTTTCAATATACATTCTTTTTTAATAATCCTTTCAAAATAGTGGGCCAAAATCGAACCTATTCATTTCCAGAAATTTAATAATTCCTCCACTGTTTATGTACTTTTAAGTTATTCTCATGAAACTTGATACTCTTATGTAAAATTATCTGCTTTTTCTGATTTTACAGTCAAATTTTATGCATCTCTTTACTTTAACCCATGAATTATTAATGAATTGTGTAAATTAAAGTTTTTCAAACTAGCACATTGGATCAAACAGATTGTGAGTTATTTCAATATCACTTTAATTTCTTTTAAGTCACTGCATAGTTTCTGTGTAGCAGTAATTGCATTAATATTTGTTTTAAAAGAAATTTAACTAAAAAACAAAGCCATTTTTTTTTTTTTTTTTTAAGCATTTTTTGCATTTTTTCTTTTGACACGGTTAGTTTCAGTCCTTTTACAGTAAAGTCCTGTATAAATTTTACCCATACTGGAAACAAATATAAGATAGGATAAAATTTGTAGCCATACCACTGCCACCCAGGCTCTGAGTCCTTTCAAATAGTACTCTTTTTTTTTTTTTTTCTTTCTAATTCACGTTCACCCCAAACAATTCATATCGTCACTTGGCTATAAGGGACTACTATTTGGGACCATGCCGAGGAAAGATGAACAAGACGTTGGTTTATATTGCATTTAAACTTCTGCATCATATCAGTACAGTCACGGAAACAGGTAGCAGGAAGGGAATTCCATAGTCTATCTGTTTGAAAGAAGAAACTATTAGAGTAGATAGCTTTTTGGCATTTAAGGACGTTGCACGGTGAAGGGGGTACGATTTTTTTGCTAAGCGGGTTTATCGGAGATTTATACATCGAAGGAGGGGGTACAAATGCAACAAGTTCATTAGGGGACATTCCATTAAAATATTTGTAAAACAGGCACAAGAATGCAACATTGCAGCGATGGGATAGAAGTTGGGGTTTAGTTGACAGAATGGGACCTATTAGATTGACAACCCCTTTTTTGGACCCTATCCAAGAAGGAGAGACTAGTGGCAGATGCACCAGCCCATGCATGGGCATGGCTTTGTAGATATACACAATAGTCTTAGGTGCGAGTAATCTTCTAGCATGATAAAGGGAACCTATCTTCTTTGCTCGTCTTTTACAGCTAATAACTATTAAAATATAAATGTTTCTAGTTTGTATTATTTGTATTATATACTCTACCCTTCTCATCTTTAGTGTTATTCTTGCGTTTTGGCTGATGTAATCTCTGATCTTCCTCGTGTGTATCTTGTCGAATTCTAGAATCTGCACAGAATTTTGAAAGGAACCCTTTATGTAATCCATGAGAGCTAGCATGCTCTCGTTTCATTAGCCATAACTGGTAGAAGACTTAAGCAATTCGCAATTGTATTCTTAGTATTGCCCATACTTAGGATTGAACCTTCAACCTCCAGAAGAATGTCACAATTTATTACTTTATCTGTTACACGATCTAAAAAAAATGTGACTTAATAAAACTTATTGAATTAAAAAAATTATGAATTAATGAGTTATTTTTCAATTAATATGCAAATTAGGTTGTTAGAACTAATTATCTTATTTCTTTGTTTTTTGTTTAGCTCGAAGAAGCAGTTAAAAAGCAAGAGGAACTTCAGAAAATGGAAGTTGATGATAAAGATGATAAAAAAAAGAAAGAGGTCAGTAAATCTGAAGACATTGTTGGGGGAGGGTTTTACTTGGAGAATTTCAAGGTTTTGAGAAAAAGATCTTTTAACAGATTTGTCACTGAAAAAGTTTTACTTATAGCTGAACTTGAAACACAATGGAAAGATTTACAAATCTACAAAAAAAGTCTAATTTTTCGAATTTTTTTTTTTTTTCTTTTAATAAAATTGGATTAGTCGGACAACTATTCTCATCTTATTCACAATTTTTTTTCAGTTAATGTATCCTCGGATTTTTATTCAGGTGAATATTTTGCAACTTGAGAAACTTTTAGTTTAAAAATATTTTGAAACATAAATTATTTTTCTTTTCCGCTTGTACATATTTTTAGCTGAAGATTTGGAGATCAAATAAACGCTAAAAAAAAAAAAAAAAAAAAAAAAAAAAAAAAAATTGTTGAGCTAAAGAGAAAATTATAAGAATGTTTCTAATAATGGTTTTCTGCTATTGCAGTTTTTCAGAAATAAAAAAAACATGCAATGTACATTTTTGTATTTATATTTTTATTTCAAATATAAATTTTAATAAGTTTTTCCAGTTGCTGGATAGAATAAGATTAGAACTTAATTTTATTAAAAAAAAGGTGTGCTTCTATGTTATAATATCGAAATCAAAATATTGCATTTTAAGTAAAACGAGTGGTATTTATCTGTCATGTTTTGAACATATCCAAAAATTATGAAAGACGATAAGATAGAAAATAAATTGATAAAAAATAATTGTGAAAATGGAGTTTTGCCAAAGAAGAAATTGGAGAATTTGTATCATAACAATGGAGGTTAATATTTTCTGAAAACTTTGAAAATCTTAAGCCAATTAAGCAAAACTCAATTTTTGCTAATTGTCTTTGAAAACTGTTTTTAATTAATTTTCTACCGTATCAGCCCACAGGTACATTCAAGAAAGTATTGGAAAATTGTTTTGAGAAGGTTTGTAGAATTGAACTGGAAAGTCAATCTACCTCTTGATTTTTTTTTTTTTTTTTCACTCTTGTATCATACCGAGGAATCCATGATCATATGCAAAGTCTGTCAACCATTTTAGATCAACAGATGATAGGGTTTTTACTCTGTTCACATCACTTTGCTGTGATTTCTCCAAGATGTAGTCCAGCAGTCCACAGGTGTATTCAAGAAAAACTTGGACAGTTGTTTTGAGGATCTATATAATTGTATATAACTTTTTTTTTCTTCTTACAACTCTTCTCCCCTTTTTTTTTTTTTTTGCATAACAATAGTAATATGCAATTTTCCACTTTGGTTGCTAATAGGTTTTGATTTTGACTTATTGGATTCATCTCCATAACTTTCGGGTCTGATTATCTACATTATGTGCTTGTGAATCTAATGGTCCTATCTATCTTGACTCACCATAACAATTTTTATATTTTAACATTTGGATTTTAAATGACAACTGATTTTATCTCTTTAAAATATTTATCGATATTTCATCACTTCATTGCATCAATGATTCTACTATCTACTCACGTGAGCTACAACTGTCTTCCCCCGACTAACACTAACCTACTTTCTGCATTTGCCTTCAAAAAATATTTCTGTTAATTTAATAATTTATAAAGTGTATCTTATTTGCATTTGAATGTATTCTTATAAAAGCGATGACTACTTACACGTTTTATTTCATTTCTTTCAAGGAAGAAGAAAAGAAACGCAAAGAAGAAAAAGAGTTGGCCGTGATGGAACGCAAATATACCCTTCCAGATAAGCCTTCCATCATTGTACATCCGTCACCGACTGCAAAAGGGGGAAAGTTTGACTGCACTGTCATGTCGCTCAGCGTTCTGCTTGATTACAGGCAGGAAGATAACAAAGAACACTCCTTTGAGGTGAAAAAAAACCCCAACTTTTTATTCCTTTTTCAACATGTTTTCATATTTCTGATTTGCTTTTACATGTATATCTGGAGAATTTGTTTGAAGGGGAGATAATTTATTCAAGAGTTGCCTCCCTTGATTACATATAATGCAGATCAGTTTAAAATAAGTATTGGTATGATTATTTCGATTATCACTAACCGTGTGATTCTCAGTTGTCAAGTAGTAAGATAATTAGTCTTAAAATAATTTTATTCTTTGAATCTTGTCAGTCTCATTGTTCTTTTTGTTAAGTTTCCTCCCCCCAACCTCACAGGTATTATCTGTTTACAAAAGAAACAAAAAAAAAAAAAATTTTTTTTTTGTTCCTTTTGTAAACTAGTGTAACACTACCTATCAAGGCTCAATAGTCACTCAAGGATAAGAGTTTGAGATTGCCGGTTGGCATGAGGAGGGTTGTAAAAGATGGTTAAAAACTCATCTCTACAAATCTATCAAAGCATGTATAAAGTAGCATTGTTATATTGCGGCTGGTGAATCTGTCCTATTTGAGAATCTGTCATACTTGATAAGGTGCAGAAACTTATCTGTAATTTGATTGGTTCTCACCCTTTCTTCTTCACTGTAACCTCTTTCTCACAGACATTATGTTGGTAGTCTTTTTTATAGACACAATTGTGACATGCGTTCTTCAGAATTGTCTGATCTATTTCCTGCTTCCTTTGTCCCAGCTCGTTTGACTAATTTGTTTTGTGGTCTTCATCAATTCGCAGTAATATTTTTATAGGTTAGATGCATTTCCTTAATCGCAGTAATATTTTTATAGGTTAGATGCATTTCCTTAATCGCAGTAATATTTTTATAGGTTAGATGCATTTCCTTAATCGCAGTAATATTTTTATAGGTTAGATGTATTTCCTTAATCGCAGTAATATTTTTATAGGTTAGATGCACTTCCTTAATCGCAGTAATATTTTTTATAGGTTAGATGCACTTCCTTAATCGCAGTAATATTTTTATAGGTTAGATGCACTTCCTTAATCGCAGTAATATTTTTATAGGTTAGATGCATTTCCTTAATCGCAGTAATATTTTTATAGGTTAGATGCACTTCTTTAATCGCAGTAATATTTTTATAGGTTAGATGCATTTCCTTATTCGCAATAATATTTTTATAGGTTAGATGCATTTCCTTATTCGCAATAATATTTTTATAGGTTAGATGCACTTCCTTAATCGCAGTAATATTTTTATAGGTTAGATGCACTTCCTTAATCGCAGTAATATTTTTATAGGTTAGATGCACTTCCTTAATCGCAGTAATATTTTTATAGGTTAGATGCACTTCTTTAATCGCAGTAATATTTTTATAGGTTAGATGCATTTCCTTAATCGCAGTAATATTTTTATAGGTTAGATGCATTTCCTTAATCGCAGTAATATTTTTATAGGTTAGATGCACTTCCTTAATCGCAGTAATATTTTTATAGGTTAGATGCATTTCCTTAATCGCAGTAATATTTTTATAGGTTAGATGCATTTCCTTAATCGCAGTAATATTTTTATAGGTTAGATGCATTTCCTTAATCGCAGTAATATTTTTATAGGTTAGATGCATTTCCTTAATCGCAGTAATATTTTTATAGGTTAGATGCATTTCCTTAATCGCAGTAATATTTTTATAGGTTAGATGCACTTCCTTAATCGCAGTAATATTTTTTATAGGTTAGATGCACTTCCTTAATCGCAGTAATATTTTTATAGGTTAGATGCACTTCCTTAATCGCAGTAATATTTTTATAGGTTAGATGCATTTCCTTAATCGCAGTAATATTTTTATAGGTTAGATGCACTTCTTTAATCGCAGTAATATTTTTATAGGTTAGATGCATTTCCTTATTCGCAATAATATTTTTATAGGTTAGATGCATTTCCTTATTCGCAATAATATTTTTATAGGTTAGATGCACTTCCTTAATCGCAGTAATATTTTTATAGGTTAGATGCACTTCCTTAATCGCAGTAATATTTTTATAGGTTAGATGCATTTCCTTAATCGCAGTAATATTTTTATAGGTTAGATGCATTTCCTTAATCGCAGTAATATTTTTATAGGTTAGATGCACTTCCTTAATCGCAGTAATATTTTTATAGGTTAGATGCATTTCCTTAATCGCAGTAATATTTTTATAGGTTAGATGCACTTCTTTAATCGCAGTAATATTTTTATAGGTTAGATGCACTTCCTTAATCGCAGTAATATTTTTATAGGTTAGATGCATTTCCTTAATCGCAGTAATATTTTTATAGGTTAGATGCAATTCCTTAATCGCAGTAATGTTTTTATAGGTTAGATGCACTTCCTTAATCGCAGTAATATTTTTATAGGTTAGATGCACTTCCTTAATCGCAGTAATATTTTTATAGGTTAGATGCACTTCCTTAATCGCAGTAATATTTTTATAGGTTAGATGCATTTCCTTAATCGCAGTAATATTTTTATAGGTTAGATGCACTTCCTTAATCGCAGTAATATTTTTATAGGTTAGATGCATTTCCTTAATCGCAGTAATATTTTTATAGGTTAGATGCATTTCCTTAATCGCAGTAATATTTTTATAGGTTAGATGCACTTCTTTAATCGCAGTAATATTTTTATAGGTTAGATGCATTTCCTTATTCGCAATAATATTTTTATAGGTTAGATGCATTTCCTTATTCGCAATAATATTTTTATAGGTTAGATGCACTTCCTTAATCGCAGTAATATTTTTATAGGTTAGATGCACTTCTTTAATCGCAGTAATATTTTTATAGGTTAGATGCATTTCCTTAATCGCAGTAATATTTTTATAGGTTAGATGCATTTCCTTAATCGCAGTAATATTTTTATAGGTTAGATGCACTTCCTTAATCGCAGTAATATTTTTATAGGTTAGATGCACTTCCTTAATCGCAGTAATATTTTTATAGGTTAGATGCATTTCCTTAATCGCAGTAATATTTTTATAGGTTAGAAGCAATTCCTAAATCGCAGTAATGTTTTTATAGGTTAGATGCACTTCCTTAATCGCAGTAATATTTTTATAGGTTAGATGCATTTCCTTAATCGCAGTAATATTTTTATAGGTTAGATGCACTTCCTTAATCGCAATAATATTTTTATAGGTTAGATGCACTTCCTTAATCGCAGTAATATTTTTATAGGTTAGATGCACTTCCTTAATCGCAGTAGTATTTTTATAGGTTAGATGCACTTCCTTAATCGCAGTAATATTTTTATAGGTTAGATGCACTTCCTTAATCGCAGTAATATTTTTATAGGTTAGATGCACTTCCTTAATCGCAGTAATATTTTTATAGGTTAGATGCACTTCCTTAATCGCAGTAGTATTTTTATAGGTTAGATGCACTTCCTTAATCGCAGTAATATTTTTATAGGTTAGATGCACTTCCTTAATCGCAGTAATATTTTTATAGGTTAGATGCATTTCCTTAATCACAGTAATATTTTTATAGGTTAGATGCATTTCCTTAATCGCAGTAATATTTTTATAGGTTAGATGCACTTCCTTAATCGCAGTAATATTTTTATAGGTTAGATGCACTTCCTTAATCACAGTAATATTTTTATAGGTTAGATGCATTTCCTTAAGCGCAGTAATATGTTTATAGATTAGATGCATTTCCTTAATCGCAGTAATATTTTTATAGGTTAGATGCACTTCCTTAATCGCAGTAATATTTTTATAGGTTAGATGCATTTCCTTAAGCGCAGTAATATGTTTATAGATTAGATGCATTTCCTTAATCACAGTAATATTTTTATAGGTTAGATGCATTTCCTTATTCGCAGTAATATGTTTATAGGTTAGATGCACTTCCTTAATCGCAGTAATATTTTTATAGGTTAGATGCACTTCCTTAATCGCAGTAGTATTTTTATAGGTTAGATGCACTTCCTTAATCGCAGTAATATTTTTATAGGTTAGATGCACTTCCTTAATCGCAGTAATATTTTTATAGGTTAGATGCACTTCCTTAATCGCAGTAGTATTTTTATAGGTTAGATGCACTTCCTTAATCGCAGTAATATTTTTATAGGTTAGATGCACTTCCTTAATCGCAATAATATTTTTATAGGTTAGATGCACTTCCTTAATCGCAGTAATATTTTTATAGGTTAGATGCACTTCCTTAATCGCAGTAATATTTTTATAGGTTAGATGCACTTCCTTCATCGCAGTAATATTTTTATAGGTTAGATGCACTTCCTTAATCGCAGTAATATTTTTATAGGTTAGATGCACTTCCTTAATCGCAGTAATATTTTTATAGGTTAGATGCACTTCCTTAATCGCAATAATATGTTTATAGATTAGATGCACTTCCTGACAGCAATCCAGTGTAGTGGCAGATACCATTTCCAAGCAATTATTAATATCCCGTCTAAACACCTTCAAGTTTAGATTCTTGAACTGTTCTTTGAAAATTTCTATTATAAGATAAGAATAGAAAGAAATTTTTATTATAAGATAAGAATAGAAAGAAATTTTTATTATAAGATAAGAATAGAAAGAAATTTTTATTATAAGATAAGAATAGAAAGAAGAAACAAATGTTTTTATTTTATTTATTTGATTGGTTAAATTCGATTTTACTTTTATGATTGCAAAAATAAATTTTCTGTGATTCCTTAAATGCAAGTCAATATCTTTTATTCTATTTTTTGTTTTAGGTTTCTTTATTTGCTGAGCTATTCAACGAGATGTTGATGCGTGATTTTGGCTTTAAAATTTACAAAGTTCTTGCTTTGGCACCGGAAAAAAAAGATGATGAGAAACTGAAGGACAAAAAGAAATCTGATGAAAAATCTTCAAAGGATGAGAAGTCATCTTCAAAAGACGACAATCGATCACCAAGAGATGATCGATCACCAAAAGACAAAGACAGGGTAAATCTTAGAATTATGATTAATTCTATATCCCCAAATGTTTGTTTTTAGTTTCATTTTTTTTTTTTTTTTTTTTAAACTCTATCATTTTCAAATTGAGCAATTATAATATGACCTAGGATTATAATAACCTTCTTAGAAATACAACATAATCACGTTGACGTACCAATATTAAGCAACACTGAGCCTGGTCAGTATCAGATGGGTAACCATTTGGGAATACCAAGCACTGTATGAAGGAAAATTTTGACATCTCTTTGCAAGAACGGCAAAAATTAAACGTCATCTCCTCTGATGGGTATATACATGCAACTGGTGACCACTTGTAAATTTGATGTGCCTTAGAAACTTCTTCCTTTGGAGGAAGCCAGAGCAACACCTCGCCTAGGGTGAATGGCAATATTAAAGAAAAGAAAGAACCTTTTATAGTCTCACTTTATTTATTCTCAGCAGCAGCTATGTCTGCCATTCCATTTGACATGCAAGTGAATGCTACACACTCACTAGCTTGGTCTTTGTAAGGATGCAGAGGAATGACGACATGACTTGGTTCACTAGATTTGTGCTGTATGTCTTGATATCAGTTAGTTTTGATTCCCTGCTATCGAGGCTGAAATGCACAGACTGGAGTCAGCTCTGCATTGGAACCGCTTATGGTGATACGAACATGTTGAACAAACGTCTGGTTGGATAAACAGATGTAAATGCATCTCAATCGAAAGTAAACAAGGCCGAGAAAGACTTGGGATGACTTTGTAAAAGCAATGACACTGCAAAGCCAACAGAGAAAATCACTTTGTGTCACCATGGCCAAAGTGCAACTCACGTCTGATGTAGGAGAGAGATCTTAAATGTAGGTGTGTGTGTGTATTAGTGATGGGATGGTTCCAATATTTTTCCTGATTCTATACTAAATTCCCAATTCCAATGTAATTACCGATTCTGATTCTTTATAAATCTCTAAATATTTAACTAAAGAGTTATTTTTTTATTCCCAATTCCAATGTGAAAACGAATGTTATTACGCATACATTTTCTCAAACATAAAAACATGGGCGAAGGGAGGGGGGGGTCTATAGATTTTAGTTTTACTGGTAGTTTAAAATTAATAAACATTTATTATTTTATTATTACTACCAGCAGTGGAAGATTTTCCTTAAATCAAATCAAATAAAAGCAGATAATTAAAGGAATTGTTTTGGTATCAGAAAATAGGCACAAATTTTGCAGATATTGATTCCGGTACCCCAAAACGTTCTGACTTTTTGGATTCCCAATTTTGATTAAAAAAAAAAGTGAAAGAGGACAATTCTCAAGAAATTATCTACAGACTTGAAATTTGGTATATTGAGTAATCAGACATATGGAAAACTTTTTAATCAGTTTTCATCTGGAAAAAAAGAGTTGCTAAGGAGTAAAAATTGAGGATCATCAGATTTTTATGTTTCTCAGCTGTTTTGCAACTGCACATGTACAACTTGTTCACATGGCAGTTTCATGGTGTTAAGAATAAGTAGGTTTGAAAACACTTTTTAAAGATTGTGGCAAGCTGGCTTAATGGTTATAGTACTTGACTCGCTGTCTTTGGGTTTTGATTTCAGCAGCTGAAGTTTTTTTTTTTTTTTTACTTACAAGAAGTGAATGGTTTAGAAAAAACGTTTCTTTCCTGTTTTTTTTTTTTTAATTCAGTTTTTTTTTAAAAGAATTTAACGTTACGTTTAATATTGCGCAATGCTGGGTCATCTGCTAGTATATATATATATGTATAGAGAGAGAGTTAGGTTAAATGTGTAGTAAATGAATTTAATCAATTGGTAAATGTTCATTTACATGTTTCAGGAAATCAAGATAAAAAAAAACAACCAATGATAATGTACACTCGTTTCAGAGATGATATCTTTATTTAGATATAATCTCCTCATTAATACAATTTGTCTGGATCTTTTGAAACATTTAAATGAATCTATGCTAAATTCACCACTCATACATTGTACTGTTCAGTTTTGAAGAATTTCAAGGGGAGACAATTCAAAATGTGGTTAAACTCATATTGGTAAAAGCAAAACAAATACTGAATTAACAATAACATTAAAACATTTTAAAAATTTTTTAGCTTTTATGCAATAATTAGAATTACAAAATTAATTATAATACACACTTGCGTATTTATATAAAAATGTACAACTTAAAAAAAAAATCACTTTTGTTTTGAAAGTGACTTTTTTTAAAAAAAAAACAACTTTTTAATGGACAATCTCTTTAAAAAAAAATTTTGAAATGATTAAAAGTTGTCATACAAAAATGTATGATTTTTAACAAAAAAAATTTTTGTTACAAAATTAAGCTTTCGTAATCAATCAAAATAATTCAGTTATAAACTTTAAGAAGGTCCTCAATTGTCTGCCCTTGGAATTCTTCAAACGTGAAAACAAAAAGAATTGTCCTTATACCCCGATTCCTGTTGTAAATGAACATAAATTCTTAGGGCTAATACTAGACAAAAGACTTGCATTCATCCCTCTCATAAAACACCTTAAAAATAAATGTAATAAAACTCTCCAGCTAATGCGGGTCATTGCCCACACAGATTGGGGAGCAGACAGACAAACCCTATTAAAGTTATATAGATAACTAGTGCGATCAAAATTAAATCATGGCAGCTTTATTTATGGTGCCATCAGAAAGTCTTACATAAAGATATTGGACACCATTCAACATCAGGGCCTCAGGTTTGCGCTGGGAGCCTTCCGAACTTCCCCCATCGATAGTCTCTATGCAGAAGCCAACGAACCCCCATTATCAATTCGATGCGACAAACTAGCCTTGCAATACTTGACCAAAATTCTCTCTTGCCCAGACAATCCTGCTTACGACTGCATTGCAAACTCTCTAGATTACTCGCTCTATGATATGAAAAAAAACACAACCAATAAATTCAGTCCATAACTGTACCTTCAATCCAAATTACCAAAATCTATATGAGCAAAAAGTAAAAGCTATAAAACATTTTGGTCTTCGTACAAAACCACTAGTAGAAGATGCGGGTATCACAATCACCAACATCTATAATGTCAACCAACTAAGCCTTCCACCCTGGTTACTAAAACAACCTGAAATTATCTTTGAATTAAACAACCTCCCAAAAAATCAAACTCATCCACTAACCTATCAAGAACAACTTATCATTCAGGAAAAATACCCAAACCATCAGTACATATACGCAGATGGTTCCAAAGACAGCAACAGAACCGGATGCGGAGTCGTATCCACTAACATTACCTTACAGAAGCGATTACCAGACCATGCTTCAATTTTTAGTGCCGAAGCCACAGCTTTAGATATGGCACTAGACCTCATTACTGACCTCACCCACAACAAATTTATAATTTTTTTTAGACTCTCTATCAGTACTCGAATCCTTAAAGAATAAAGACTTAAATAACCTGCTACTCATCAAACTATCACAAAAAATACACACCCTTTCACAAAACAAAAATATCAAATTCTGCTGGATCCCCAGTCATTTTGGAATTCAGGGCAATGAAAAAGTTGATATAGCTGCCAAAAATGCATTAAAACTTAATAAAAGCAATGTAAAAATTCCATACTCTGGCTATAAACAACAAATAATCTCATTATGAAGAAATAGCAAGAAAAATGGAATAACTGTCCAATAACTTTTCAAGATCAAACCCACAATAGAAGAATGATTACCAGATGCCAGAAAATCACGTAGAGAGGAAGTGATTTTGTTCTGTATTTTCATTGGACACACGCACATTACCCACTCCTTCCTGCTAAAAAAAGAAGACCCTCCAGAATATTTTGCATACCAAGAACCTTTTACGGTAAAACACTTTCTTTTGGATTGTGGCGATCTCGGGCATATCTGGCAAAACTATTACAAAGTCAACACTATGAAAGAACTATTTAAAAAAATAAATTCCAACAAAATACTAACATTTCTGAAAAAAGTAAATTTATATAAAAGAATATAAACTTTAATTCAATCCAACTCTACCCCCACCCACCCAGAAAAGAAAAAAAACACATCAAAAACTTACTTGACTTACTGAATAAATTAAAATATCTAATCCACAAAAAAAGAAAAAAATGGAACTCTGCATTAAATAACCAAATAAAAAAGGTTGATATGCCGTAAAACCAGACCAAAATTTATCCCACATTTAATCTATTACCGCTCCAGAGGACTAAACCACTTCCTAATTTGCTGATCTTATATCTGCAGTATTCCAAGTGACTGATGTAAAAATCCGATGACCCCACATACCAATTTTTCAATTTTGACCCCATAGCAGGCATTTTTTTCCAGATGAAAACGATTAAAAAGTTTTCCACATGTCTGAATACCTTACATACCAAATTTCAAGTCTGTAGATCAAAAATTCGTTGAGTATATAAGTTAACTGTCCTCACGCACATTCTCACTTTTATAGATATACTAGCAGGCCGTCCGGCGTTGCTCGGTCGTAAAATATGCTTAATATTAAATTTTAATTATTACAGAAACTGAGATGTGTGCATGCATATATTATGTTTTTCTTGTAAAAAAAAATAAAATAAAACATACTTGAACTGAGATCAAAACCAAAACCTAAAGACAGTGAGTCAAGTACGATAACCATTAAGCTAGCATAATGCAATCTTTAAAAAGTGTTTTCAAACTACTTATTCTTAACATGAATAATCTGTAATGTGAACTGTTCACATGTGCGCATTCGTGAAACAGCAAAGAGATAAAAATCCAAGGACTTCCATGTATCAAATTTCAATATTGACCCCTTTTAACAGCTCTTTTTTTTTTTCTGAATGAAAATGGATTAAAAAGTTTTCCACATGTCTGAATATCCTCTATACTAAATTTAAAGTGTAAATCAAAAATTTAAGGTTGAGAAGTGCCGTTTCACACACTCACACACATTCTCACTTTTATAGATTTTTTTTTTTTTTGTTTTATTTTACTTCAGTTGAAGTTCTCAGAAATCAAGGGGTCCACTACATGGGACTAACACTTGAATTCTTTGAGACACATAGATATTTGAATGTTCCATTAAACTTACTTATCTCTCAAACACTGAGTTAGTAAAGAAAATGAGAACATAGTTTTCCTCCCCAATTAACCATTTTTATACGTTGTAGTATATATTTTGTTTTGGTCTCTTGGTTTTACTGGATTCCAGGACAAGAATTTATCTTGTCTGGTGGAGTATCCAGCTTCGTGGTATTACTTGAGGTAACATCACTTGGAGAAGGTGCACCATTCCTCGTAAAAGCTAATGTGGGTTAGCCATAGTGAGGAGATCTTATTTGGGCAGCGAATACTATGTGATTTTGAATATTCGGTTAGGGTTTACTTCTATGGGAAAGTATCCTCATGCCAGGTTGTTCTGACAAACCCCTGAACAGAGAGGCCTTAGTCACTTAAGGAGAGTGTCTAGTAGGCATTCAAGTTCTCTCCATAGATGTATGTATGTGTGTGTGTGCGTGCGTAAGTGTATGCGGGACTCATACTAGATTGGTTTTTCTAAAGATACTGAGGAATGACATGACTGGTTTACTAAATTTGTGCCATGATGGCCAACATGCAACTCGCATCTAATGTGGTAGAGGCATGTTAAACAAAGTTAAATTACCCATGACTTATTGGATTAAAAGCACTTCCATTATTTATTCTTCTTCATAAACTCTGATATATTAATAAATTATTCTTGCATAACTAAAAATAAGTTTAGTTTTTTCATTTTCGTCATCAGTTAGCACATCAGATATGGGTTTTATGTTTGTCAATATGAAGTGAATTTCTCCATGGCCTCATTTACATCGGTTCTGATGTGGTATTGGTTGAGATTATTGTTGACTGAGTCACTTCCAAGTTTTCTTTGGTCTGCTTTTTCCTCGATTGAGATGTATGTATATATGTTCATCCAATTCGTTATGCTTAACATCTCCACATCATCAATAGCAGCTGCAATCCTTGAATAATTTTTTTTTTTTCTTGAAAAATATTTTTAATCAATGTTACTATATTTAAAAAATTTTTATTTTTTTATTTTAGGATTTAAATAATAAGAGAAAGAAATCTTCTAGTGATAAAGAAGACAAGGTAGAAAATATTTTCAGTTTGACTGACTTGTTTTTTTTTGTTTTTTTTTTTTAAATAATAACTAGCTCGCATACACATCAGCAGTGGGGTTCTTAAATTCTCATCTTCTGTACCTATCAAAAATGTTTTCATTGTAAATTGTAATTTTAAAACAATTACTGATTTTAATTTTCAGCGTTCAATATTTCTATTTTATGAGATGAAACTAATTTGGATGCTATTTCATATTAGTATTATTTTTACATATATCGTAGGATCCCCCTCTCCAGTAAGTCAATTGTTGTTGTTGCTATTTTAGACTTTAATTATGACAGTATTTAACTTGTGAAAATATAGAAAATGTCATTTTGATTAAATGATTTTATTGTTAGTAGCCATTGCTTATTGGATGATTTCTATATGATTTATAACCGATCCAAATATTGAAAGTGCTTGTGTGTGTGTGTGTATATATAAATGTCATTTTAAACGATTTAATTGCTGCCAACCATTGTTAATTTAGTTTTATGGATTGTTTTTATCATTTAGAGTTGTGTTAATCATATTTCTCAAGTGCAGGTGAAGCACTCTTAGCTGTGGTAAATAATCACCTGGAGATACAATTTCCATAAAAGCAATGGTCCACATCACTACACTGGGTTGTCTTTTGGAAGAAATATCCTACCTATAAAACTCTTGTCTCAACTAAGGAAATGATTTACAAAGAAAAATTGTCTCATTTCAGGTTATGTAGTTTGAATAAAGACCTGGTCAGAGATACGTTAATTTGGAAGTTAATTTCTAAAAGCCGTCTCTTACATGCCAGCAAATAAGATGGATGTTAAACCAAATAAGAATAATTTCTATAATTTATGACAGATCCAAATATTAAAAGCTTGTGTGTATGTTTATATGTCTAGGCATTGTTTCCAGTCATCCTGAACCTGCACTTGTCACTGGTATTTAGTAACGCTGATTCAGGAGAGGTGTGGTTGGAGATTGTGCAACTCTTACCACAAAAATTCCATGCCCAGGCACCCTTACAGTGGGTATCCATAGTCTGTCAAGACTGAAGGAGGCTACCATATATATATATATATATATATATATATATATGATAACCACAAAAAGAGGAATGCAATTTAATATGAAGATGTTATGTAAAAAAAAACATCTTGGATTTTAATGTAAATTTAAAAATCCAACTTAATGTGAATTAAACTTCATAATATTAGATTTTTTTTTAATTAAATTTTTTATCTGCAACAAAGAAATCAGAAGTTTATGAGCAAAGAAAAAATAATACAAAATGCTTTATTTTCATGGTTGATTATTGAAACGTCACAATTTTGTATCATTTTTTTCTTTGCTTATATACTTCTGATTTCTTTGTTACAGATAAAAAAATTTAATTAAACAAAAATCTATTAAAAATCTACAAACATGATTATTAAGGATTGCTAAGTCTATAAAGGTTAACAAGACCTTGAATCACTTTATGAAAATTTAACCTAAATTGTAATTAACTGTGAATAAAATCTTGAAACCTGTCAATTCATAGCCATGTAGAAAAGTAGCTGAAGGAAATAAAAACACTAATGATTTTATTTGTTGATCGTTTCTAAAGTGTATCTGATGCATAGCGGAAAATATTGATAAAAAATGTGTGCGGTAAGCTAAGTAATTATCCAGGAACTGTTTGAAACAATTCATAAGTTATATGTATTACAAATATTAGAAAATGTGATAAATTATTTCAACATTACGCATCCATAATGTTAGAAGCTGTTAAAACATCTTACAAAACAAAATTCTGTAGTGAAAATGAAAAAAAAAAAACTTCTTTTTTTTTTTTTTTTTTTTTTTTTTTTTCATGACATGGATTGAAAAAATGAATAATGAAATGTTTTTTTTTATGTAGCTTTGGTTTGTGAATCTATACCGGTCAATCAAATAGGTGAAAATATCTCATTTTACTTTATAAAATGCAATTATATTTCCATATTCTGGTGAATGTTTGAACAACCTATCAAATTATCCAGTAGTAAGACTGGAAATGTAAGGGAGCTGTGCATATTTACCTAAGATAGGTGTAATGAGTGAAAGCTAATATTACCGAATGGAAAAACAAATCAATGACAGACTTTTCTGTAAATGGATTTATTGTAACAATTCTTAGTGTTTGGTGGGAGAGTGGTAGTAGATTTGTCTACTGTGAAGTAGAAGTGAAGTCTATTCCTACCTCCTCAATGTTGGACTTTTGGGAGAATCAGCTAGGTTAGAATTAATGTAGGAAATTAGGAAGTTGAATGAAAATGACTGATAATTTCCGTAAACTATTATTGGCAGGAAGATTGACCAATGATATGTGGTGCTTGAGTTTATAATTCTATGATGTCCGACTCGAGAGAGGAAATTAACTTTACTTTATTAATAGAGCAGAAGATAGATAGATGAAGAAAAAAAGTAAAGGCTCTTTTTTTTTCCTTATACATAAAGTTGATGAATTCCAGTGTTGGGAGTGGTACCATTAAAACAAGCAACCTTTTGTGTTCCAGAACTTCTTTTTCTACATAGTGACCATTCTCGGTGCACTTTTGTCAGGAATTCAGTGGTGCATCTCTGCTTCTGACACACATTCATGATGTTTTTTTTTGTCAATCCCCTCTGATCCATTCGAGCGAAAAAAAAAAAGGAGGCATTATGTCTGAAATGCCCCCTCCCCCATATAAATAGGATTTAGCATTTTCTGATATAACTCATGAGATATGGTATTTGTGTTTTAATAGTTTATAAATGAACAAGATGTAATGTTTGTCATTTTCAAATCCTAACTTGACTGTTTGCATTCTTGTGATAAAAATGTCAAATCAACCATTAAATAATTCTAGATAACAAATGTTATTCAATTCAAAAGCACAATGTTTGCTTTCCACGTGAAAAAAATATTTTGGGTTAAAATTTCACGTCGCAATCTGACGTCTTTTTTTTCTTGTAGAAATTTGATGACGACAAATTTGACAAGAAACGAGAAGATGACAGTGGGAAAGAAATGAACGGCAATGATGAAGACCTGGACGATGATGACGATGATGATGACGTGAGTATTTTCTAATTTGGTGTTGTTGCGTCTTTCCATTAAATTTAATCTTGTCATATTTTGCTTCTTAAATATTTTGAGTTGTTTTTGATTTTTCCTCATTTTGATTGCGGCCGTATTCACAATGTTTTAGCAGCTTCACCCTCAAATGTCTTTTTCTTTTTCGCCCCAGAAAAGGCAGGTAACTACTTGGACATAAGGAACTACTATTTGGGATCATCTCTAGCAGCAAAATGTTTGTTCACGTTACATTTAAACGTCTGCAGCTTAATACAGTCAGGGAAGCAGGAAACAAGAACGGAATTTGAAAGTCTAGTAAAAGAAAAGAAACTATTAGAGTAGACGGCTTTCTGACATCTAGGGACCTTAACAGTAAGGGGGTGGGATCTTGCTTCCTGTCGGGAGTGTGTATGTCAAGGGGTGCAGAAGTGCTATGAGTTCATCAGTACACATTCCATTAAAGTACTTGTAAAACACTGACAGAAATGCAATATTGCAGCGACGAGATAAAGGTTGAAGCTTGACTAAGTAGATATAGTCAGTGCTTAAAAGATATTCTTCCTAGACATTGAGAGGTTAATGTTTATTAACTGATTTTAAATAAGGTTGAATATGGAAAGGAAACAATTCACTTGTTGATTAAATAAAGAATTCAGTTAAAAAATATTCAAAGTTGTGAACTAAAGCATTAATAATAAGTACCTGAAGAAGGCCAGAGAATACAACGTCAGAAATACATTAGCAGCAAATTGTTATTGATGTAAATCTGATTAATATATTTTAATATTTTAACTGTTTTCTTGATTCTACAAGCTCGTTTTTCAGCCTCTAGTGTGGACGTGAGTTGTTTTTCATCCCTCGCAAGCGCAGAGTTAAGAAAACTTATCTTTAAGCAAACTTTGAAATGTATAATATATATATATATATGTATATCTATATGTATGTGTGTGTGTATATATATATATATATATATAATATATATACTTCCGACTCCTCTGAAGAGATGGTAGACATCGAAACCCTATAGGATAAGGAGATAAAATTTCTAAAGTATTCTTTGTCTTACTTGGAATAATAGAAAATCCTTGATTTAAATAACGTTTTTTTTTTTTAAATTTCATTGAATCACTATAATTTACTATATATATATATATATATATACTCATACATACAGTGCCATCAAAAAGAAAGTCTGCACTTGTCATTTTTTTCAAAAAACTCAAATCAGTGAATCTTCATTGTGTTGAATTTATCAAGGTTATAATCAAATCGAACCCTGTCTCAACCGCCATACGTGGCAGACATTTCTACGCGATTCAATTATTTAAACACGGCATGCATTCTTTCTTCATTCATTATGTTAAATTTGTTGTTCCACTTCTGAAAGAAATCATCTTCTCTAACCTTTTTTTTTTATCTTTAACAGCCTGAAGATGATGATAAAGATGACAGGAAAGATAAAGGTAAGTTGATCTGAGGATTTTTTTTTTTTTTCTTTTATGGAAATCACTTCAGATAAGGCATGAAGCCACTTGATGTAAGGTGCTAAAGACAGACAAGAACAGAAATATTACTTCAAGCTCAAAAATTAGCCAACGATAAATGTTTAATACATAGATTCTGACCTAGAATACAGCAATTTTTTCTCCCTTGTCGGAAACATCGCTTATGAAATGTGGATGAATCTTGCTTTATACTAAGTGGAAACTTATTTTTTCTTTCAGATTGCTCCATTTCTAGGACATTATTTTATTTTTTTTATTGCATGCACATTAATGGAAATTTACAGAATCAGATTTAGAAAAGCTTTGTGCGAAAGATTTGATTAGTGATTTTATCACAATTCTATAGAAAAATCTTGTCTACAAATGTCCATTCTAATTTTTTAATTCTATAACATTTTTTTTAATATTGTTTTTTCTAATTGAGTAAAAGCAAAGTGTTTTTGTAAAATATGAATATTTGTAAAATATGAATATTTGTAAAAGACGCTCCATATTTTGATTGCAGTTAAAAAAGAACGTGATGATAAAAAGAAAGACAAGAGAAAATATCACACAACCGACCCTTCATTACTTTTGTCGTTTGTCTACTTTGACCAAAATCATACGGGTTATTTGTTGGACAAAGACATTGAAGAAATCATCCACACAACAGGAATGCAGTTGTCCCGAGCACAGGTACATTTTTCACATCAATAAACAAATTTTATTGTCCATCTTCCATCCATTCTCATTTTTGTTTCTACAAGAAAAATATTTAAGAAACATTCGTAAGTCTATATTATCCTTCCAATGTTAAGTAAAGGCCGTAAATGACAAAGTTCTCTCTGATTCTCTCTCCTCTGATTTTGAGCACGTGGTACAGTGGGGGAAGAGGTGGCTGGTTACTTTTAGTACATCTAAAACCAATCTTTACATCATCAACGCTTTGATCTCCATCTGGCATCAATTGAAATGGATGGCTCTCGTCTTGGGGAGGCTCCATGTTTTGACAAGCTTCTGGGTTTGACCTTTACTCCTGATCTGTAATGGAACACGTACATAAAGTCTGTTGCCAAGGTCGCTGGGAAAATGGTGGGATCCTTCTACCGCTCCAGAAGATATCTCACTACTGATGCAATTCTCTATCTATATAAAAGCCAAGTACGTCCAAAGATGGAATACTGCTGCCACATCTGGGCAAGAGCTGCTAAAAACAGACTATCCTGCCTTGACAGAGTACAAAATAGACCTTGTGGCTTAGTAGAAGTGCACGCCTGTGGAACTCTCTTCCGTTTGCCTGTTTCCCACATAACTACAACTTGGATGTCTTCAAGTCCAACATAAACAAATTCCTGATGAACCGCCCCCTTAAGTAAGACACTTTATCAAATCTCCAATACTAACGATTACTACGATACTATCCCATTGATTACTGTACACGCAATAACTCTTATCCCCAAGTGGCTTCCGGGCCTTGATAAGTGATGACCTCCATGTAAATAAAAAAAAAAACATCTTTCGTAACACTGGCAGGTTTATAAGACTGCGAGAGTCTATTTGATTAACCCTGCACGTAAGCAGTTTTTTAAAAATTTTTGATGAAGGTTTCTTATCCATCTCGTTGTCATGTATATCTTATCTACTATTATATAAAAGGAACTTTTTCTGTGAATTTGGTCCCTATGGATTCTAAAACGGGTGGGTCAATTTTTATGAAATTTCACACGTGTTTTTAGATAAGTTTTGTATCGAAATGTCTTCGATAAGTATCAATAATTGAAATCATCCGATGAAAGAAGGAACAGGCGATTTTGACCAAAGTTAACACCTTACACAGCCTAACATCACAAATGCATTTGAGTAGTTATATTACAGCACAAGCAGAAAGGCCAACATATAAAATCAACAGTAGATTCTTTGATATGAAAGAAGCGCATTCAAAATGAATGTTTCTGTTTAAAGCACAATTGAACCATGATACTTCACTTTTTCATTTTAAACTTAAATTCAAGCCATTATCATCGCACACGCAGTAAAGCCAGGCATATAAAATCAACAGTAGGTTCTTTGATATGGCAGGGATGCGTTTGAAATGAATATTTCTGTTTAGAGCACAATTAAAACATGATACTTGACTTTTGCATTTTAAACTTTAATGCAAGCCTTTATATATAAAAAATATTTTTATAAAATCAACAGTAAATTCTCTTCAGTGCAATGTAGACGACAATATATTGTGAACTTACTGCAAGAGACATGTGAAGCTTCCTGGGGGTGCATTGGGATGAGTCCTCAATTAGAACAGGTAATCGATCAATATGATTGAAAAATGGGCGATTTGATTGATTTCAATGAAAATATGGAAGTGTGAAACCTGTGTTGATCTTCATTCAATCCCAGGCAACGTCGTGTCACCCTACTAGTATATAAATATATTGTGGTTAAAAAATATAAAGGCATTTTGCATACGATGGGAATAGCTATGTTAAGAAGTATGGATTGAGGATGACAGCGAGTCGAATGTCTGGCAGTTTAGAGAACATATCGAAATAGAGAGGTGGTGCAAATCACACTGTCAGTGATAAAGGTGTACTGTCAATTTTTTTTAAATACAATTTATTTAAGCAAGAAAATAAAGTTGATGCAACTAGTTGGGACCACATTGAGTGCTCAGTAAGAGCATTAACCCTTATCCTCGAATGGCCTTTGGGCCTTGATGAGTAGGTTATGGAGAGTTGTTTATTACAATTCGAGAGTCAGACTTTTGTTTTTTGTTTTTTTGCATTTGAAAATCAACAAAACTATGGAAGGCTGGCTGTGTACGAGAGGATTGGTCGTGTCTGGCCATGTACGGAGGACTAGAGACATAAGTGCAAATTTGTGATGTGAAATAATTTTAAAAGGTCTTGTGGAGGCTTAAAAATATAAAACGTTAATTTAGATTTGATGGGAAAAACTGTTGGGGAGGACAGAGAATTGAGTGTTTGGCAGCTGAAAATCGAAATTAAGAGGTCATGCAAATTACACCATCAGTAAAAAGGGGTGTTATCAATTTTTATTCACATTTCATTTATTGTAACGATATGGTTCTATTATTTATTAGCAAAATAAAATACTTATCCTTATTATTTTTTAGCTTCAGAATATTTTGTACAGAACTTATTGCTATATACACATGTCCCTGTGATAAATTTACATTCTTGGATATTCTCAACGAGTAGCTTCAAATCATGACAGCTTGTGTAGCTTCAAATCATGACAGCTTGGGTAGCTTCAAATCATGACAGCTTGAGTAGCTTCAAATCATGACAGCTTGAGTAGCTTCAAATCATGACAGCTTGAGTAGCTTCAAATCATGACAGCTTGAGTAGCTTCAAATCATGACAGCTTGAGTAGCTTCAAATCATGACAGCTTGAGTAGCTTCAAATCATGACAGCTTGAGTAGCTTCAAATCATGACAGCTTGAGTAGCTTCAAATCATGACAGCTTGGGTAGCTTCAAATCATGACAGCTTGGGTAGCTTCAAATCATGACAGCTTGGGTAGCTTCAAATCATGACAGCTTGGGTAGCTTCAAATCATGACAGCTTGTGTAGCTTCAAATCATGACAGCTTGTGTAGCTTCAAATCATGACAGCTTGTGTAGCTTCAAATCATGACATAGTGGAGCAGATTACCCAAACAATCGTTCATTTGATGATACAAGCATGAAATTTGGCATAAATATTCGCTGGATAGTAGATTTTAAGAAAAAAGTGCTGGCCACCTGAAATTCCAATATGGCGGCCATTTTCCAAGATGGCCGCCATAGGAGTCCAAATTTTGAAAAATTTCAGCATATTATTGTATAATACAGTGCGTTTATCGAGCTTAAGTTGGTTTTGTTGTCATAATATTACTCACTTTAAGCTCGTTCAGTGTTCTAGTGTTCCTGTAGAAGCTTGACAAGTGCAACTGCAAAGTTTAGTACAATGCAACCCAGTCTTTTTACATTTGCACCTTCCACCACAGTCAGTCTTGCATCCACATTTTGTCAGTTCACTGCAGCATTTTGAAATCGGTTCCAGTGAAGTCCACACAATTTTCCAAGAGTCATCTTCTTTCGACCATCCCCACTTTGAAGGACACTGAAGTTCTGGATCACGTATGACGCTTTGTCCCCAAACATGACCTGCTTGATAGGCAGCTCTTTTGGCATGTTCCTTGAGTCCATTTCGAGTTGGTGGGATTAAGTCATATGACCTTTTCTTCCGTGCAAAGAGGTTAAGTCTTGCGTCATCTACTGATGAGGTTGCACTGGACCTATCATACATGAGAATTACATATTTCTCCAATACTTGTAGATCAGACTCCTCAATTTCAGATGGGCTGAGACTGAGTTTTGCAAATGTGGCTGAGACTTCATTAAATACATTCCATGTCTGCAAGGCTGTCTTTTTTCCCTTGCCATTGAAAGATACAACATCACACCCTGTGAAGGCATGGAAGAACAACATTCCCTTGGATTTCTCTGGTCCTAGATTGGACACAAGGTCATGTATAGGAATCCACCTGGTATGTTCCCCCTTGCCGAATCTCACCCACATTTCCTGAAGACCAATTGCTGTGAGAGAAGGCATCATCGATATGGCAATTACTACAATGTCTGTGTCATTTGCATCAACCAGTACAGACTTGTAGCCCTCCTTAGCTGCATGCCAAGCATGTAAGAATATCTGTGTGTCGGCCTCCTCATGTGTACAGGGTGCCAATTCTTCTAAGCTGAAGTTGGTGTAATTGGCACTGGTAAGGACGATTTCCTCCCTAGTCACAAGGACTGCATTGCTTGTGGTCATTTCAGCTATGGCATCGGCAAGGAAGTGGAAGAGTTCTGATTTGTTAGTGCTGTCTCGAAGGAAGCTCTTCCAGTTTGTAGGCAGTTTGCTCTTCGCGGTAACTCTCCTCCTGATGGCCTTTCCACGTTGTGATCTAGCTTCTGACTTAAGACTGGTCTTATGGTATACATCAAAAATATCTGTTCTCTTGTGAATGTGGCTGTAGTTCTGCACCAAGAGAAGAATATCGTTTTGGGCATATTCCTCAAATGTCTTTGGTGTTTTTGGTGCAACAGCATTTACCAGTGAAGCCCCATCAACAATCAGTACATCAGATTCTGGCTTGGACTCTGGGAGCTGGACTTGCCCTTCGAGAATTTCCACAAGATCTGACTTGGTACTTGGACGTAGGTTACCATTCTTGCTGAGAGAGAGGGGAAACGACTGGTTCTCATGCTTGAAAAATTCCTGTAGATCACAACCTCTAGTTTGGCGGTCTTTGGCATGTCTTTGAGATTTCGAACCTTCCCTGTACTTTGAGTAACAGTTGAACTGCAGTAGTTGAGCAATGGCCACATCTGACTGCACAATACCATGATTCAGATGGGACCTTATGTCCACCCCATGCTCAATACTGCAAACAAACTGCAGAAGTGCCTGGGGAACGGCTTCCTCTCCAAACCCTTCTTGAAATGCCTGGCTGAATTTTGTCTTGTGAGCCAGCATCTCTTTCCGGATGATATCAGCAGCTTTAGCCAGATGAATGGCTTCACTGTACTTGCTAGCATCAGATAGAATGGTGCTTACATCTTTTCTGAATGCAAGAAGGACATCTCGCCCTTTCTTATGTGCTTCAAGCTCAGGGATCCTAGAGAGTAACTGCTCTTTTAATCTGGTAGAATTGACCTCTGGGGATTCCACACCTAGTTGTTGCAGCCGACGCTTGTAAAGTGAGGCTAGATCAGCAAGTCGAAATATCACTGGTGTTGTTTCTGTACCGGTAACCATGCTATCCATGATGTAGATCACAAGCTCTGAAAACGCTAGGGGGTAAGCGTCTTTCCCTTGACCGCTGTCATTCTCCTCTTGCTTCATGACATTAAGATGTGCTCGCTCTGAGTTGTATAACAGTGCCAAGCATCAAGGGTGATACTTCAGCTCTTTAGCAACAACATAACCAGCACTTAACTTTGCTAGGAGCTTTCCATTGTTTAGGGTCCGGGCACACTGATTAAGCCTTTCATTCAGCTGCATGATCATTGCCTGTCTTAAATTTGATATTTCATCCTCTTCTTCACATAAGAAGCACTGTACCTCTGGAGAGTCTGACGTCCTTTGTCTTTTCTCACGGTTCTCTTCTGTGCCTGATGTACTGGGGGTTATTTTCCTTTTCTGTCCTCTTGACAGCTTTGTGTTATTGAACAATAGTCGGCAGCTTTAATGATATTTTGCTTTATTTCGTATCAGTGTGGCTTCTATGCCTTCTCCTTCATCTAACCGTGCTGGATTAAAGGGTATTGGCATATCATTAAGGGCATAAAACAAAGGCACATTTTTTGCCATTTTCGCATATCCAGCATAGTCCTGTTTCCTCTGGAATGAGCTAAGAGGTGAAATTGGAGTTTCATCTCTTTTGTCAATCTGACAAAGGCAACATTTACTCCAGTCAGTTTGCTGTCTAGTTTTGGCATCCATCGTAAGAGTCGTTGAAGTGGTGTAGGCCGAGGGGTTATCCTTTTACCACCTTACCACCTTTGCTCACTTTGATGTATGGGATACAGTTAGGTTCATGCTGCTGCCCTACACCTAACCCGATCGTTCATCCAATATCATTTAAATCCCGTGCGATCTGTACACCATCCGGATAACCATAAAGCCCCTGTCATCCTTGGCTCGGCTCTCCCGCGCTGGCACATCCTGTCAATCCAGGTGCGGCTATCCAACCTTAGGGGTTGGCTAGATAGCATTTGGGATACTAAACTGTTTAGCTGATATTGAACCCCATGCTGAGTTCCACAGCAGTGTCTGTCACCAGTGAGTGTGCCCTGGTAGTGAGTGACATACACTCTCGTCATAATATTCTGCAAAATTCTCCTTCTGTAGAAAAAACGGTGGTACTTAATTTGATCCTCGTGAGATGTGCCGCCTTGGTCACAATTTCTCAATGGGTTGATTCAGGGGCTTGTGTGGAGTGAGGAAGGTAACGGAATTAAGAACACCTGATTTCTTCAGGATGGCTAGCATGGTTTGTAAGCCTTTTTGGGGCATTTTATAGGCAAAAACAGGTTATCCACTTTATCATCCTTGCATTAGCAGTCCTTTTTAGGCATAAAAGTTGGAAAAAATGAACATTTATGGAAATTTGTGGTTTGCTGGCGGCCATCTTGAAAAAAATGGTCGCCATATTGGAATTTTTGATGGCCAGCACTTTTTTCTGAAAAAGTAACTTACAGAGACTATTGATGCCAAATTTCATGCTTGTATCACCAAATGAACGATTCTGGCAAAAAAATCACATTAAGCTGCTCCACTAACAGCTTGGGTAGCTTCAAATCATGACAGCTTGAGTAGCTTCTCAAAATTTAACAGACTAAACTTAGGTAATCAATACTGGAGAAAGCAACATAGATACATTTTTTTTTGCCGATTATTAAAGTGAAATGAAAGTTTGTAATTTTTGAAGTTATCTTCAGAAAAACATATCTTTTCTATTAATTGTGTTGTGATACATTCACCTTTCACCCCACAGAGTTAGAAGGAAAAAAAATATAGCAGAAAAGATGAAATAAGTTTATCAGTAGAACAAGGTTATAGGAACTAATGTTAATAGAAAGTTGTTCATCAAGGCACACAAAGCTCATCTGAAATAGGATTGTTAATCACGGTATGACAGTGATTGGGACAAAAGATTGGACATACATGTTAGATATTTAGTTTATGGATAGTTTTAGGAGTGGCAGTGAATGTTGCGATAGTTTTAAGACTGTTAAGCACAGTTTACAGACAGTCTTGTGTTTGCAAGAGTTTATGGACTGGACAGTCTTTGGTTTGTGACTGTTGACAACTGTTTCCAGTCGGTGTACCCTCATGGCAGTTGTCAATGTGAGAGACGATAACACAAAAGAGAATATGAAAAAGAAATCCACGATACAGGTTGGCAATTGTTAAGTGGAGAAGTATGTAGTTCTATCGAGCACTGCTAGCTGATTCTGATAGAATGTTAGAAATGTGTATTGAAACAAATTAGGTATTTTGCAGATAAAATATTTATCGTAAAAGTGTATCGGGAATGCTATTATGGAATGTTGGCTAAATAAACAAAATCTGTGACAAATGGACCAGCTGATTTTTGTCTTTAATTACGCGAGTTAATGACGTAATGAGATTGTTTAGAACAGACAGTTTGGAGTTGGAGGGGAGAGTTATACAAGTCAGCACAGAAGATATTATCTCAGCATTTGGGAGCTGGGAGAAACGTAAAACCATAACGTAGAACTTATGTTTTGCAACTCTGATGGGAAGTCGAGAATAAAGTTTATATAAAATGAACTTGGTATTTGGTGTTCCTTCGAAGGAAGACATTTGTTTCAGGACTGCAATAAACAGACCAGAAGAATGAGAGACCTATTTGTCTCTATGAAAAAGGTATGTTTTTCCTTTGTCTGCACCAAGTGGACAAAGATGTTATTTGTTGTTGTAAAAGATTTTTCCATTTATTTATGACTAGCGGGGGTACTAGAATAAGCGAAGTAATCACCCTGTTTAAATATTATAAAAAAAATGTTAAAACTTAAAAAAAAAAAAAAAAAAAAAAAAAAAAAACAAACAAAAAAAACTAACGAAAACGCAAACGAACGATGTTAAAATTTCTTAAAATCGGAACAACAAAAACAAAAGAAGACGCAAATGTGATGGGGAAAAAAATCAGAAAAATGAACGTTTAGACTTCTTTAAAAAATCTGAAAAATAAAAAAAAACAGAACGTGAAAAATAGCTTAAATAACCCTGTTTCAATATTAAACCTTTTAAAAATCAAAAAAAAAAAAAAAAAGACATCTCTCACCACAATTCAAACTCACAACCTTTAGATAATGATGCCACGCTCTAATGAACAGAGCTAAGAGGACGTTGACAAAATTAGGTTGTTTTTTTTTTTTTTTTTTTTTTTAAGATTTCAACTAATTCATGTTCCGACGTCATATGTGCATGCATAGAGCAATCTTGTCATGAGAGGACGGTTTTTGGCTATCCCTGTACAAAAATGGCTAGTTTAGGGTTAAGGAATTAATATTTTCGGCCAATTTTTCGGTATTTGTCGGGCGAAGATTCCAACTTGAAAATGATACCTATCTGGCAAAAATCCGTGGCTTGTGTCAAAAGTTTTTGCAAGACATACAAACATACACACACATTATATATAGATAGATGCGAACAGTTATGTGAACCCCCCCCCCACGTCCATACAACTAGAGGAACATTTTAAACAGACATGCACACAATGTAAATCTCAATATTAAAGAGACATCCATTAAATAGACCCTGTTTGTTTATTTATATATATATATATATATATGCCTCACTACACAATAATATTAAAGCATCCATTACACAATATTTCTGAGATTGAGTATAATTTACATCATATTGATCCGTAACAATAAAAGCAACATCCGACCTGTCATTGTTGGATTCGTTTCTTGAACAAAGCGTTGCTATTTTTTCTTCATTTACAACTTTAAAATAATGTATCAATAAACTGCAAACAAAACTAAGATCAATTCAACAACAACAACAAAAAAATAGGCGCTGAATCATATCTTTGGAATAAAGTAATAATTGTGGATATGTTTTGTTTTCTACTCTTTGTCTCTCTAGGTTCGTAAATTTGTTCAAAAACTCGTCACTAGAGATGCGCTAAACTACAGGAAGTTGACAGATCGACCCAAGTCTGAAGATTCCTCAGAGGATAGCAAAACTGAAGTCCGATCTACGGAAGCCGATGATATGAAATTAGCTCAAGGTAAATATTTCATTTCTTACTGACTGAAAAAGATATTCTTGCATCGGTTCCATAAAATGGGAACATCTTTAATAAGTGCAAGTGGTTGAAAAAATTAAAAATTACTTTTGAATAGGTATAATATATTGATACAAGGTTGAAGTTAAAAATTATGAGAAAGTATGTGACATATACCTTGCAAGATATTACTTTCTTGGTAGATGGAAAATTACCTTCTTGGTACCAGTTTTTAAGAACTCTGAAAAAACTGACCGGCAAAATTATCACCCCATCCCCATCAGTTTCCTCCCGCTCTTTGCTAAAATCTTTGAATCATTAATCTAACAGTAGTTCGTCTCATCAAAAATGATAAACTTTTTTTGACCAACATATGAATTCAGATAATCTCATTCTACGAGATATCTATGCAGATATCATAACGGTCATCTCTGAATGCATATATCAAGCACTGAATAAGACAGATGGCGCTATGAACAATGAATTTGTACAATATTATTTGACAAATATTTAATATCATCGGCTCTTTCTTAGCTAAAAGAAAGATCCAGGTTATTGTCAATGGCTGTGCGTCTAAACCTCTTGTTAAAGCAGGTGTACCTTAGAGATTGATACTTAAACCTTTATTTATGATTTTTAGAAATTACCTCTCTGATGCAGTCACGCCTAAAATGGATATATTTGCAAATAAAACCATGCTCTATTCTCAACATATTTTTTATTTATACGCTGAACTTTGTGTTCATTTGTTTTAAAATTATCAAAAAATTGTTAAAATATATTTTTAAGAAAAGTAAGTTTTGATTTCTCATTTAAAAAATTTTTTTTTTTTTTTAATATTTTTTAAAAATGTTTTTCTTTTTTAAATCAGGAAATTATCTTTATTTGAATGCACTAAAGCACAAACACGCTTCAGATGATTTTAGTAAAACGCTGAAAAAGGACAAGGAGCATGCCCCGAATTCTGGCTTAATCAGTTATAACGGAGCTTTGATAGACATTGACAGCATCACGCAACGTCTTGAGAAGAGTGAAAAGAACAGGAGTGCCTTGGAGGAAAAATTGCAAGACTTTACCAATGAAGTTGGTAAGTACGTCTTTTATTGTTGATGTTTTATGTTAGCATCATATGCATACCAAAAAATGTTGCCGTTTTAATCTATAAAATCTTATTTTTCCAACCTTATGCGTGCCTTTTAATTTGCACTTACATGCAGCAAATTACTAAGTTGGATAAACTCCTCACGCAGGAAGACAAAAGGAAACTTTTGCTGAGTTTTTGTTAAGGTTTTACTGGAGAATTTATGCATGGAGAGAGACTAATAACTAATAATTATTTCCTTCACTGCATTTGGTGCTTGTGTAGCTTAAGTGATCTTTTGAACTAACACTTTTCAGTTGAAAACATTACGTACTTGCATGTCATGTCAAAATTAGTATAAATTCTAAAAATTTATAAAAATGTTCCAGTAGATGACGTGCTGGAAGTATTATTAAATAAAAAATCAGTCATAAGTGCGTTCCAAGATGTTGCGTTTAAAATGCTGGTACATATTTATTTAGTCAAAATTATCGATTGCACTTACCTTCCGCTGGATCTTGTGAACTCTACATAAAAACATACAATGAAACTCTATAAATCGCTAGACGTGATAATTTTTATTTTTAGTTGTAATTATTTTTCTACTGGATCGTATTTTTGTAATTTTGGGAATTTATGCTAATTTATATTTTGACATGACCTGTTAGTATGTTTTGGAACGTGTTGCTTTACAAGATCACTGAACGATACAAGCGCCAAAAATTGTAGTGGATGATAAAATTACTTGCTTCAAAAAACACGTGCGTCTGCACATCTTGTCGGATTCACTTGCTGAATAATAGGAAAAAAATAATAAAATGACGATATCAAGTTGATTTTTATCGTCAAATCATGTGAACTAACACAACTTCTTGCTGATCGTATGCAAATTAGGCAATCTTGGACTTTGAAAAACGGGAGAGTTTGTTTTTGAGGAAGGAGAGCTGTGCATACACGCTACATTGAAGCATGACACGTTATTTGAAGGTGAGAGAACACAAAAGGTGCCATGAATTACAAAGAAAGGGAAAAGGGCTGCTGTCAATTTATTAACACACTAACATCCTTAGAATTTTCTTTACTAAGTTTCTTTTTTCTTTTTGGCAGATCTTTTAAAAGAGCAAGTGTTGAAAGGAGAAGAGATGAGTAAAAAATTACAAATGGAATTGTCGCTGATGAAGAAAGAACGCGAGGAACACATAGAGACGGCAAATACGTCGTATAACGAGAACAAGCGATTGTACAATACGCTAAAACAGTGCGAGAAAACTCTGACGGGACTCTTAAAAGGTGTCGCCACCGGTCTGTCGACAACATTACCTGATAAAAAAAAGAAAATAGATAAGAAAGTGAAAAATGAAAATGACACTGGAGAATAGACATGCACACACCTACAACTTTTCTTTTACGTAGGTAATTTTTAGTGATTTTTTGTTTTATTTTTAATTTACTTTTTAAATTAGATGAATTTATTCTCAAAAGAAAATGGAGCTCTTGGATGCAAAAACTAACATATATATATATGTGTGTGTGTGTGCGTGAGCTGCTTGTTTTGTTCAGGCTATTGTTTGTGCAAGTAATATTTACTAAATAAACAATTTAGTTTGTAGGGCTGGATATATTACCCTTATAAATAATAGCGTTAACCACAAAAAAAATAATGCAGCTTACTACATACTATACGACCAGAAATAAATTTCCACTATTAAGAACTCATACACACACACGTGTGTGTGTGTACATATTCACAAAGATAACTAAATATAATCTTAAAATTGGAACTTATCAAGATACTAAATTGCTCTATATAACGGAGCAATTAAAGAAATAGAAAAAATTGATGATGAAAAATAAAATTCAGTAAATTACAATATTTATTGATCCATCAAAAATTCAAGCAAATTATAAAATTAAAATTTATGATCCATATATTTTCAAAGATAAGCATTTTTATCAGAGAATGAACATCTTTGAAAATCCATGGCTTAAAAATATTTCTTGTTTGAATTTTTGATGGGTCAATAAATATTGTAATTGATTCAATTGTATTTTTCCATTGTGAATTTTGTTTCTTACACACACATACACATATAGTATCATGGAAAAACAATTAAACATTGGAAAAACAAAAAAACAAACAAAAGATTGACCATTGTTTTGAACAAAACTGTTCAGTCTCTCGTTCTTTTATTTTTCCTTTGTCTGATTTTTTTTTTTTATTCTCTTTCACACAAGTCAAAGTTGGTTTTTACACGCCATTACTGAACATGTACAAAAAAAAAGACTAGCACCAAGAACCATTCCACTAAAAATAAATGAAAAAAAAAAAAATAAAAAGCAAAAATATTTAGTTTTAACAAAAAAAAGATATTTTCTGAAAAAAAAGTTTTCATTTTTACTTTTTATTCATATGAACTCTGACCTCCATTTTTTTTTTTTTTTTTCCATTCTTATTTTCATCAAAACAATGTAGTGACTGTTCATCAAATAAAAAATAAATAAAATAAAGACTTGTGAAAATGACAAATAAAAATGGAAAGACACTAAATAAATGTGGACCCCCTCTCCCCGCCCTTCACAAAACCTGGAATACTTGTGAGGAAGAATTCCGAGGTTCAATCTGGATAAAAAGAGTGAACGCGTTGAGGAAATTAGATGTTTTAAAATTTTGGTCTTTGAAAATGGTTGACTCTAAACTTTGTATATTTTGAAGTCTTTGATTTGAAAAAAAAAAAGAAAGAAAATTTTATGTAAAAAAAAATGCATAAAATGGGGAACAAAGTTTAAACATAAAAATGTTTTAAATTTATTCTTTCATGTCGATATGACCTTTTTTTTTTTTTTTTTTAATTGAATGTTTTAATTTATTTTTCTAGCAAGAAGGTTTTTGTGGAATATATAATTTTGATTTCAAATTATGTATTTCCAAATCCGTTTTCATTATTATAATGAAAATGGATTTGAAACAATTATCTTTTGAGAATGTTGAATACAAGATGGAAAAAAAAGCAAATTCTCACAATTTTTATCTCAATTCAAGCTAGGCCGAAAAGTTGCTGAAACAGCTTGCAATATCAACAAAGGTCTTGGCTCAGGAATCACTACTGAATACACGGTCCAGTGGTGTTTTAAGAAATTTTCTGGCGTTGATGAGTCTTGGAGATGATGAGCGTAGTGGTCGACCATCGGATGTTGACAACGATCAATTAATTGCTTCTGAATAAGACATAACGTATAACTATTTTTTTTATAACAAAGATATTGGAAAAACAAAAACTTGATAAATGGGTGTCTTACGAATTCGACGACAACCAAAAGAAACGTTATGAAATGTCATCTTCCCTTTTCTACAACAAGAACGATACGTTTCTTGACCAAATTGTGACTTGCAATGAAAAGTGTGCTTGTTACGACAACCAGTGATGCTCAGCTCGGTGGTTAGACACCGATGACACTTTCCAAGCCAGAGTTGCACCAAAAGATCATGCTGACTGGTAGTCTACGACCGGTCTCATCCAATAGTTTTTTTAATGCAGGCGAAACCATTATGACAGAAGTACTGTCAACAAATGGATGAAATGCATCAGGAACTTTGACAACAACACCCAGCATTAGTCAACAGAAAGGCCCAATTCTCCTCCACAACAATACCTGACTGCACGTTGCTAAACATATTGAATGAATTCAGCTATGAAACTCTGCCTCATCCGCCATACTCTCCAGATCTCTCACCTATCGACTACCACTTTTTCAAGCCTCTCAACACCTTTCTGCATGAGAAATGCTTCAAAAACCTAAGCAATATCAAAACACCTTCATTGACATCAAAACGCAAGATTTTTACGTTACTGCCATAAAATACACGTTTTCCATTCGCAAGTGTTGATTCTGATGGTGCTTATTTTCATAAAGTTTTGTTTGAGCTGAGATATCTTCATCTGAATTTAAAAGTTAAAAATTGCAAGAACTTTCTTGTCAATATGATATATGAAGGAAAAAATTCATTTAGCAACAAAAATCATACAAACTCATATGGTGTAGCCAATATAACCTTTAAACTTTTTAAATTCACAATTTTTGGTTGAACTAGAGAACATCTATGGAATTTCAAACTGAACCGTTTATTCAATTCATGGGAGTAGGTTAGTCTACCTGCATTTAACCATGATTAAGTAGAATCGTTAGATAATTTTATTTATATTTATGAGAAATCAATGATGCAACGGATAAAAGTGTTGAGTAACAATCTGTTCTAAGTGACACTCTTCTGGAGGTTGAAGGTTCAATCCTCATTGCGGATGATAAGAATAACATAAAAGAAACTTCTACCCTGGACATTCGAATGTGATGAATTATATCAAACATTTCATATTAAGTTAATCAAATGATTTTTAAAATTTCCTAAATTTTTTCTTTTTAAGCAAATAACAATAAAAATGAAGCTATGGATGCCATTTTGGTGCAAACTTCAAATTATTCTGCATTAAAACATTAATCGTTTTTTCGTAATTTCTTATATCAATACACATGGCCGTTAAAACGCTTTGGATAATCACAGATTTCGAGGGGTTTCTGCTAAAAGTCATATTTTAAAAACCAAAGCACTTTAAGTCTTCAAAATACCACCATTTTCTTCAGAAATGAATTTACTTTCAAATGAATTAGTAAATAATAACATACATTATATATTTTTCGAGTTTTAAGCAAATAAAGTGATAAAAATGTGAACATCATAAAACGGCATTTTCGGTAAAATTTTGTAAACCCCCCCCTCCGCCCTGATTTCTAAACATTCGTACCATGTTTCTGTGAAGAATTTTTAAATGAAATTTGGAAATTAGCCAAAAGAGATGTCACTTTTAATAATTTTGAGTGTCCGAAATTCATTTGACAACTCGTTTTTTTGTTGTGTTAAAAAAAAAATTTCAAAATGAGTATTGAAAATTTTGAAAAATTTCTTCAGACACTCTTTTCACGATGTTTATTCGTTAAAAAGATGATTGAACAGTGTTTTCTCTTGTGGTACGTAATAATTTAAAAACATAATATCCGAAAAAATCGTTATGAATTTGAATCAAAACTTCTGTAGTATTAATAATAGTAGCAGCAGCAGCGATAACATGGTGTAAATAGACGTTTTGTTTTTGTTGTTTATTTTTAATCGATTTTTTCTTTTAATTGAAAATCTGGTTATAAAAAAAAATTCTTACATGTTTAGTTAGAGCTATTTTGTTATCAACCATACAAATATTTTTAAAAATTGGGTAGTAGTAAATTTTAAAATATTTGAACGAGCAAAAATGTGAACTATGGTTGTTTTGGTTCACGTGTATGAACGGTACACACACTTCTAATTTTCGTCCCTTAAAAAAATGTTTTCAGTGAATTATTATCGAATGGAAACTAATCTAACCGATTATTAAAAATAAAATAAAAAAATAATCTATATTTAAATATTTGTAGGAGGTGTTCAGTTAAAAAATAAAAACAGTAGGAAAAGACATGAAATGTAATTAAAAATCAAAATAACATTAATTCAAAATTTTAAACAATTTCTCAGCTTTAGCAAAAACTTGTTTGTTTTTTTATATTTAAATAGAATTTAAATACTTGATATTTTTCCAAGCATCATGTTTTCTGTTAGAGGGACGTCATTTTTTTTAAATAACATTTATTTTTGTCTGTTTGTCATAATTCTTGTAAAGTTTCACAATGGGTATCAAACACCCTCTTAAAAAAAAGAAAAAAACAAAACTCGCTTAATTTTATGTCTAATCCTAGGTATGAGTGGCAAGCCTCCTCCTAAATCCTTTAGCCTTAACAATAACGCTAAGTACAAGTGGCAGAGCTCCCCACTAAACAAACTTCCTCTGTGAGCTCATAAGCGTAAAAAAAAAAAGCATAAAAACGTTTAAAGAAAGTGCACATGATTAATCTCCCATAAAAAAATAAATTGGTCAACTGTCCTAAAACGTTAGGATCATCTTGAAATGGTGAATTATTTTACATTTACATGAAACCAACCCCCACTCTAAATTCTAAAACTGTTTTTTTGTTTCTATCAAGTCGTCAGGATGTTCACACATAATTTTCCTTAGCCCTATCATTAACCCAAAGTCAGTGGCAACCTCCCCACCTTCTCATAATTTCACAAAGACCCTCTTAAAACCATGCATAATCGCCTTTTAGAAAACAAACAAACAAAAAAACACCCAGGATTTATCTATCATAGGAAGGGGGGGGTAACTGCCCTAAAATGCTTGAATGATTGAAAATGAGAAATCATTAAATTCTAAAATAATTTTTGTTTATCTTTTAAAGTTTTTCAAGTTGTTCACATGCAATTGTCTATAAAGGTAGAATCACATATTTTGGAGAGGTGGTCAGATGGGGAGGGGTAGCAGAAGGTATTAATCTACAATAATACCAAAGAAATATTGCAATGTAATCATTTTTAACCAATCCTAGATTTTGATTTCAGTTTTTGGCTCATAAAATGCATTACAACTAAACTTTGAGTTCTCTAACTTCTTTTCTTTTAATGAATACATGGAATTTTTAAGCAATCACAGCATATTTATGTGCATTTACTGCAGATTATTTGGAAACCATTCATTTCTGAAGATTTTCAGTAGCATATTCAGATTCCTTGCACAAAAAAATACACTTATATGGCAAATTTTATTGCTTAGTCTTGTGTTTTAACAAAGATATAGCATTTTTACTGAAAAAGTAGTGCAAAAAATGTGACAAAACGCATATGGTCTTAAAGAGGGGAAAATATCCAAACACGCAGGTCATAAAAATAGTCATAACTTCCTTGATTTTAATTGGATTCAAAAAATTTAAAAAGGTTTTTTCTTAGCTTATCAAGCTTTTTCTATATATTCCAATATTGAAATATTTTAAGCCATTTAAATTTTTTCATGTGTATTGCTATTTCTTAATAGAAACAAAACAAAAACTGTAAGGGAAAAAATGACACTATTGATTTTTTTTTTTTTTTTTTTTTTTTTTTTTTAAATATAACATTTTGTTTTAAATTTAACTGTCACCACTAAGATATACAAAAGATAATCAAGTATTGTGCCAGATTTCTTTTCTGTCTTTTCTAGTTGTTCAGCCATTTTGTTTTGTGAAACATTAATTTTTTTTTTAATCATGGACGGTAGATTATTCCAGGTAGATGGCCGAGTGCATTAATTGATTGGTTAATTATTAACCTATGATGGTTAATTATAAATTAAATAAAAATATACATTGTTTGTCTTAAATAAAATTTACACAGGAAGTCATATCGACGGTTGACAAAAAGATAAATTAACGCATAACCATTTTATTAGTTTTACACACACAGAAGCGACCATCTGTTTTTATTTACATGTTGGCAACAAAGAGGAAAAATACACGTAAATCACTCGGTTATATAAAAACAAAGGGAAGGTAACTCTGTTACTCAAAAGCTTATATCATTGAAAAATGATACGTCATCATAAACCCATACACAGACAATAGGAAGCAACTCTTTACACGGTTAAAGTGAGACAACTGTTGCATGAAAACCTGACTAACATTAACAATTTCCAATATGTTTCTCGTGTGTTTTAGTTTTCTGATTGTTTTGTTTTTATGAAGATGAGATATTATACCGGATGCCAGACATTCACCCACTGTTTCAGTCATTTCAACCAAGAAATCTTTTTAAAATTCTAACTGTTCTTTTGAGTGCAATTGTATTTCTGTTGCACTTGGTTCACAGGGTATATTTGTCAAGTAGTTAAATTGTTTTCGATTTTATGTCAGATAGTTTTTGAAATTATTTGCTACAATACATTTGAACTGCGATCAGATTAAATCAAGAAAACGAAAATCAGATGAATGAGTTGTCAAAAACAAGTTTCTAACAATCAAGTCCAAAGTAATTCTCTTACGGATTACGAGTATTATTTGGATTGCTGTTCTCATCTTGCGTTTTATTTTTTCACGTTTCGGCCAATGTGGTCGCCAACCTTCTTCAAGTGTATCATGGCGAACTTGGGAATCTGCGCAGAATTTCAGACTTCGTTATTTAATCGAGGTGGGTATCATGCTTTCATTAATTAATGGATTAAATTAAGGGTTCTGTTTGAAATTCAGCGCAGAATCCAAAGTTCGGCAGAAAGATTCACAAAGTGCAACAAGACGCACCTGTTGAAGATTGCATCAGCTGAAATGTCAAACTTACACTCAGGATGAGAATAGGTCTGAAGAATCGAAATAATATAAAGAGGAAACTCTATTTGCTGTTAATGTCTGCACAGATACATGAAGGTACGTCCACTGGCACTAGACGAACCTCTTTTTTTTTTTCTTTTTTTTTTTTCAAACTCTGCTTTTATGTGAACTTTGCAAATATATATATATATATATATAAGCCTGATGAAATGCGGAATATTCTGTGTAGCTTAATTGCCATATATATTTTATAACTTACTATATATATATATATATATATATATATATATATATATATATATATATATATATATATATATATTCAATATTTTCTGTTGACTGCTCGATATGTAAAGCTAGGTAGTAAGTTTTGAAACAACAAATATATTAGTATAAAATATTACAAGTGAAAAGCATCCAGATTATAACTAAATCGGTTACTAACACAAATAAAAGTGAAACTCAATCCCCGCCAAAAAGAACAAAGAAACTGGTGATTTACAGGTTAAATTAACCTTGCCTAAAAAACACGCATCCATTGGCTACGATAAATAGGTGTTTGAAGAACAAAGATTGGCCGACTCACAAACCCAGTTCCACGTGAATATATAAAAACATATACCAATATAAACTTCATGTAATAGTCCGATGAATCCTCACCGGAATGAAACGTGCAAAATTAAAAACTATATTTTTAAAAATATTTTTAACCTTTATATATTTTTATTTTTAATAAATTATAATGTAAATATATAAAGTACTAATCATATTAGGGGGTGATAAGTAGTCAAATCGATTAATCTTAATTTTATAAATACAAGACTGGTAAATTAAAAAATATATCCGTTTTGAATTTGGAAACGGATGAATCTGACAGGTAAGGAATTCATTTTTATAACATGAATAGGTTAGCCAAATTAATTAATAGGAAACTAGGTCTAATATATGTAACATGTCTTCTTAAGATTAAGGGAGGTGGTGTTTGATCAACACTGCTGGGGAGCCATGATTTAATATACTGTTTTGTTTTTAAATCCCCAAAACAACTGATTTCTTAAATTTCATTGGTACTATAGTGAATTCGAGAGAGCAAGTTGATGCAGAGATTGTAGGTTATTAAATGACTTACTGACTAAATAGTTTTCTAAAGAAAAAAAAGAAAAAAAACTTCTAATATATATATATATATATATATATATATACGAGACATTTAGCCCATTAAAAATGGAGTGGAGCGAATTAGTATGTCAACTTAGAATTAGTACTGCATGCCAAATTAATGCTTGAATGTAGTTATTGAAGTTCATTTTTGCATTAAATACTAATCCTTAACTGTGCATCAAACAGATACGGTAATGCTTAGGTTGTTGCACCTTTATCATAATAAAGAGCCATACAAAATTTAAGCCAAATCAAATCTGTAGTTGCTGAGAAAAAAATGAAAGACATACTAAAAGAAATATAATATACTAGTAGACCACCTGGCGTTGCCCGGTTGTAAAATATGTATAAATATATTTTAATTTATGCAGATTTTGTAAATATTATTATAGAGCCAATTCTCTATTGATTATTATATTGTACCCAATATATAGTACTGATTTCATGTTATAAAAAAAAAAAATGACTTGAGTGCCATTAACCAGAATCGAAACCAAAATGTTTAGCACTCCAGCCTAATCATTATTTAACACTCGAGCATCGTTACCGTTCAAGCTATCAACAGAGGGATATGAAAAGTTAAAAATTAAGTGACTTTAAGCTATGAATGTTTTTTTTTTTTTCCTAAGAAGTACAAGGTGCAAAAAACCACCTCCTGAATATATCATGTGCGATCATAGGATCAGGAGGAAGTGTAGCAGTAATCTTACAATCTTACCTTGAAGCAGCAGCTGAAAAAAATCGGACGTTACATCATTTGAAACCTTGGAGATAAAAAAGATGAGAATAGTTAGTTGATCGTTTCTGTTTTTTTTTTTTTTTTTTTTTTTTTTAATAATATTCAATACTCATCTTAATAAACCCTGACAAAAATTTGGTTTGTCGATGCTGAAGAACTGCAACACCTTTCTGACATCAGCAGCTACACTGGCTCCGACCGTATTGGCTTGTCTTTCTGTTGGACCTAGTCTTCTATGCCGGGAAGGCTTACATCTGGAGAGGCAATTCCAGCTTCGAACTGTATAGCGACAGGAGATGCTGCAGTGCATCACATGCAGAAGGCCGTTGTCTCATGAGACAGAAGGTTTCCTTCATCATCATCATCATCATCATCTCAGTAATTTGAAAACATCATTCGATAAGATTTTATATTTCATCTTTATTATTTGAGACTTCATCAGAAATTATTGGATGCTAAGCAGTATAACTTTTCTTTCTTCTTGATTTGTTTTCATCTTGGCCCTGTTAAACCAACATTTTCTTTTTTTTTTTTTTTTTTTCACAAAGGAGTCACCACTAATCAAGGCTTGGAGGCCACTCGAGGGTAAATATTAATGAGTGTAGAGTAGTCAATGGAAAAATATCGTAATAATCATTAGTGGAAAATGGTAAATTGGATTACTTAAGGGGAACGGCTAATCAAGAATTTGTTTACGTTGGACTTGAAGACAACCATATTGTTGTCAGAAAGTAAGAAAGAAGTTCCACAGGTGTGCAGTTTTTAGAAAACAGCTTTGTTCATGGAATCTACATTTAGGTTTAGGCACAGATAAAGAGTGGGGGAAATTATTAATAATGGTTTCAGCTAGACTAGTGTTTTTCGTAAAAGTCAGGATCGGAGGGGGAGACAATAGATTGGAGCTCAGACAAGCACTTGCCATAAAAATAATAAAGCAGAGACAGGCTCGCTACATCTCTTCTGTGTGAAAGAGTTTGCAGGGAAAAGAAAAGATCATTCCCCAATAGGCTACAAAGTCTATTTTGAACTCTGTCAACGCAGAATAAACTGCTTCTAGCAACTCCTGTCCAGGCATGGCAACAGTACTCCATCCTTGGACATACTTGGCTTTTCTATAGATAGAGAATTGCATCCGCAGTTAGATATCTACATAAAGAAAAGAATTTCCTTAAACTTTTCTACCCTCTTCTCTCTCTCCTCTGTCATTGTCCTAGGTCCAGAAAACACCGGGGGAAGAAAAAAAATGGACATAAGTCAAACGGTGGACGTAAGTCCATGGCAGAAAGAAACTAAATGACCACGACGCTGCTAGGGTCAAGCTATTTTTAGAATTGACGTAAGGCCATACCGAGGTCACATAGGGAACACCAGGAGTAGCCGGGAAGAAGAAAGAAAGAAAAAAAAAGGGAGTCTGAGTTCGCTATTTGGAAAGTACGGGCGGGGATTTTTCTTGACTCCGAGTCAGCCCGTCTTGGCTCCTAGAATCACAGGCAATGAAGCGAACGAAACCTTTAAAAAAAAATGTTATGTGGACTAGTCTGAGTTAGCAATGAAAAGCGGCAAATGTCCCCCCCCCCCCCGCTGGGTTCCAAAAATCCAAAAGGGGGTGAATATAATGAAACTTTTAAAAAAATGTTATGTGATCATATCTTAATTCTCAAATTGGACTTGCATGAGAAACAGGTTTGTGAATTTCTCTTCATCTCCGCCAAAAGGACTTTTATGTTTTTTGCAACTCGGCAGATTAATAGGCCGAGTTCTATCCACGGAAATATATATTTCGTTAGACTGTTGATTTCACCTCAGAACCGATCCCTCCCCCACTTTTTTTGTGTCCGAGATTAATGCCGACCGCCTTTTCTTCCATCATCGAACATTTTTTTTGTTGCTTTCATTTATCAACTATTTTGTTTGTTTATAAAAAAGAAAAATAAATTAAACCCCACAAAAAGAAAAAAATATAGAAACTATATTTCTGCCTCCTCATTTTTACACAGTGAATTTTTGCCTCGTATCTTTCTTTGTATGCTTCGCTTCTAATCGTTTTGATTGGAGACTCGGGAAAATTTGATAGACAATAAAATTTGATCGACAATAAAATTTGCTTAAATTAGACTGGATTCATGCAACAAGCTTTATGGGAACCAGCCAAGTAGTCATCTTTGGGGGTAAAGTCCCTTACCCTTCTCTAAGCTGGGTGCACGCATGACCCTAAGTTCGTGTGCTGGAGTCAAAATTAATTCTGTGCCTTTAAATGTAATAGGACTCCCTAATCGACAAAATGTAAAAGTGATTTCAAGTGCTGTCACATAATAAATCCACAAGGAATAACATGCACTTTCCCCTTTAACTGAAATGCTGCTTGTTTTGAGATTACAATTCTCAGTAAATGCAGTTCTAATTTTATTTTATTTTTTTATTTCTGGCAAGGCAAGGAACCAGAGGCACCATGCTAACATGGTGTTGGACTGGCAGTGAAGAACAGTCTGCTGTCCGCAGTTGAACTTCCATTCAAAGGCATGCCAAGAATCCTCCCGATGCGTCTCTCCAGCAAATCGGGCCCAGTGAACATCCTGAGTATATATGCTCCCACTCTAATAATTGTTTTTTTTTCTTTTCCACCATGTTAGAATATTATCTCCAAAACTGAAGTGTGCAACACGAAGTCGCGCCTCGTGGATCATCTAAAACACTTTAAAGCTAGAGCTGGCTCAATCCTAATGAGCAAAATGAATATTTGTATCTGAGTTCTGCCAATGAATGATATATAGTACAGGCAAAAAGAAAGTCCACACTTGTAATTTTTTCAAAAACTCCAAATTTAAGCTTAATTTAATGTAACTGTTTAAACAAACTATACCTCATTTGATTCACCTTTTATTCTTCTATAATTTTACCTGTTCATATTTGACTTTTAATTGAAGTTTTCACGTCAATTTAAAAAATAATTCAAATTGAGGAGGCAAAAAGAAAGTCTGCAGCAACAAATTGGCTTAAAAACAACTTAAATTATCGTCCCTAAATCAGTTTAAAATATCCATCAACAGGCAATAAAGCATCTCTAATCGTAATTGTTGCCGTTCCAGGTTATACAACAGTCTATATGCCATGACTTTCTCTTGGTGATCGTCAGCATCTCATTAATCTTCACCTTTCTGGTTTATCCAATCGAGAAATTGGCCGCAGATTGGAATGTGATGAGAAAACGGTACGAAAGACTGTGCAAAAGCACCAAAACATAGGCAGTGTTCATGATGCCCCTAAATCTGGTCGTACTAGAGTTGCTTCTAACAGGGAAGACAATGCTATCAAGATCCGCAGCCTAAGAAACAGATTTGAAATGGCTCGCCAAATCCAACAACAGTGCAATCTTGTTAAAAAGTGCTGTTTTTCTACTCTCAAGAACAGATTAAAGGAATTTAATTTGTGAGGATTTGTTGCAAGATATGTTGCCAATGATTTCTGTAAATAACAGAATGCTCCATCTGGACTTCGTCAGATGCAATGAAGATCATGACTCTTCATATTGGTCGAAAGTGCTTTTTCGTGATGAAAGCAAGTTCAACAGGCTAGGCAGTACGTCCACCAGAGGAAAGACAAAGGATTTAATCCTAGGTGCTCAGTTTCAACGCTGCAAGGTGGTGGAGGTTCAGTTTTGGTGTGGGGCATTATTAGTACCAATGGTCCAGGGCCTATAGTATGCTAGCAAGGTCGAAATAATTCGACCAAATACATTAATATGTTGACAGCATTTTCTACCCTACTTTAGTCGGAATTTGGATGATAATCCCATCTTCATGCAGGATAATGCTCCCATTCACACAGCCGGCAATGTCAAGAGGTTTCTGAAAGAACATGATATTCCGTGTTTGGATTGGCCTGCACAATCTCCAGACTTCAATCCTATCAAAAACGTATGGCATTACATCAAGCAACAGCTACGCAATGATAAAATTTCAAATTTGGATAAAAATTAAAAAGTTGAATGCCCTTTCTCCGGAGTATTGCTAGTGTATCAAGGAATGCCCAAGAGATTGCAGGCTGTCAAATTGCAGAAGGGCCATGCTCTAAATATTAACTAATTAATGTCCTAAAGTTATATTTAAATAACAATTTTCTATTGTGCGGACTTTCTTTTTGCCTCCTCAATTTGAAGTTATTTTTTTTTAAATTGACGTGAACACTTGACTATTTCAATGAAAAGTCAAATATGAACAGGTAAAATTATAGAAGAATAAAAGGCCAATCAAATGAGGTATAGTTTGTTCAAACAGTTACATTGAATTTAGCTTAAATTTGCAGTTTTTGAAAAAGAATTACAAGTGCAGACTTTCTTTTTGTTGTCTATGTATACCATGAATCTCCAAACAAAACGGTTAAAAGCAAAGCATGCAAAGAAAAAAATATATATTAGGGGAATTAAAAAAAAGTATATAAAAATTCTTTAAATAGAGATTTTTTGATATAATAAAAAGCTTGACATGCAGTTGGAACTTTATGCCTGGCATAAAGATCTCCCATAACCCCTGTACTCTCATTTCAGATTGATCAGTAAATCTATATGCATCAGTGTGTGTGTATATATATATATGAGTCTTGGAAGTTTTTTTAACCTTTAAAAATATATATAAAAAAAACTTAATTTTTATATCTTTTATCATTCGTAGGAAAACTAGTCAGTAAGTCATTTAATCACCTGCAATCAATGCATTAACTTGGTCTCTGGAATTCACAATAATCCTAATGTTATTTTAAGGGATCATCAGTTGTTCACGATGAAACACTGTTTCAGGGAATTAAAAAACAAAATGGGATATTAAATCATAGCTCCCCAGCAGTGTTGATCAAACACCACCTCCTTTAATCACAAGAACAAAAAATGTTCCAGATATTGGATCTAGTTACCTACTCATCGTTAATTTGACTAACCTATTCATGTTATAAAAATGCCTTCCTTACATGTGAGATTCGTCCCTGTCTCCAAATTCAAAATTGGTATATTTTTTTAATTTACCAGTGTTGTATTTATATCATGCGGATTAATCCATTTTACTACTTATCGCCCCTCGACTAGGATTAATATATTTACATTCTTATTCATTTATTAAAAAATAAGATATATATATCACACACACACACACACACACTCTAGCTGGATGCCCATCATTGCCCGGTCGTACAATACATTTAAACATGATATTTTAATTTATAGAAATTGCGTATTATTATAGAATCAATCCTCTATTAAATCTTATAATTTGCCTATTGGACTAATTGCCAAAAAAGTAATAATGATAATATCGTTCATCAAATTCTGTGTTTATTTACAATATCACATCAGCTGATATTTGAGGTTGACGATGAATGCCCTGGAAAAGTCACTTCTAATTAATGTTTAGTTTTAAAACATACGAAGAAATGATTTGTGATGATTTTAGATGGTATCTTCTCTTGTAAATTGAACTTATTACTAAGAAAAAATAAAATAGTGAGGTACACCAGGTTTTGAATAAGGGGATCATTCGATCTGTAGCTGAATACTCTATTACTGAGCTATATCTCCAGATGACAATAGTTCTGTATTTTTTAAGAAGAAATCATCTGCTGAGATTTTAATTTTATTATCTCCCTTGGGTGGTGTAACATAAAATATTCCCCTGTAGAAATTCTTTTTTTTTATCTATAAGAAAAAAAAAGTATACTTTCAGGATCGAATATTTTTTGATTTTCGATATTTATCTGATGAATATCTAAGAACACTGCCAAACATATAAATTAGCTTTGTGTGAAATCTGCAAAAGATAGGTTCAGCCGTTTCGGAATCTATGAGGAAGGAACTCTCTTTCACACACACACACACACACACACAAAGTGACTTTTATATAATAGAGATATGTTGGATTTTTTTTTTTTTTTTTTCCACCTACATTATTAAATATACTCGAAGGTCATTTGAATAAAAAATTATGAATCTGACAGGCACATAAAAACAACAAACTTGTCAGAACCAACAGTTAAGATGTTTGAAAGGTAATTTTTTGACGAAAGGTTACACCTGTGTAACCAGAGTCAGTTAGTCCAGTAAATCACGATGGCCGAATAAAACGCCTTTGGGCTGTGGTTACACGACAATACCATCCCAAAAGAGGCGTTTCAGGTGGTCACAAATACTTATATAATAACAACCGAAAAAGTTATCGTTGTTGGTTGATAATTTTGACTGAGAAGAATCAACCTGTCGAATTTTCATGTGTGCACCTCCACCCTAACACCAACAATTAATAAACGTCACCAAGAATAAAGTTATCAGCTTGTTGTCGTCCTTTTTTGAACCCAACAGAAATACAATGTATGCATGTAATGCCCTTTTCTTTACCCTGCAACAGAAGAGACGTTGCGAGCCTATCCTTGTTTTATCGTTATTTCCATGGCAGGTGCTCGTCTGAACTCCAATCCCTCATCCCCCCTCGCCAATCTTTCACGAAAAACACCCGTCTAGCTGAATCCACTGTGAAAAATTTCCCCCACTCTTTATCTGTGCCTAAATCAAAATGCGGATTCCATGAACAAAGCTTCTTTCTTAGAACTGCACGCCTGTGGAACTCTGTTCCGTCTGCCTGCTTCCCACCGGACTACAACTTTGATGTCTTCAAGTCCAACGTTAACAAATTCCTAATGAACCGCCCCCTTAAGTAAACACTTCATCAAATCTCCACACTAACGTAATGTACTTGCAATAACCCTTATCCCTGAGTGGCTTCCGGGCCTTGATACGTGGTGATCACTGTGAAAAAAAAAAAAAAAAAAAAAAAAGCCAATACTTTTGTTTTTATTTTTTTATTGAAGTCATTTCAACCAAGATGAAAAGAAAAATAAGCTTCTTTCTTACAACTGCACATCCGTGGAACTCTGTTCTGTTTTTCTGCTTTCCATCTCACTACAATATGGTTGTTTTCAAATCCAACATAAACAAGTTCTTGATAAGCCCCTCTTAAGTAATCCAATTCACCAAATTTCCACAAACTAACAATTACAACATTTTCCCATTGACTACTGTACACTCACTAACTCTAATCCTCGAGTGGCCTCTGGACCTTGATAAGTGGTGACTCCTTTGTGAAAAAAAAAATATTAAAACTTTTATTTTCTCATATTTACATTTCTGTAAGACGCAGCAGAATGATAGGAGTCGTCTAAATTTCATAAACACTTTGAATAAAATCCGTCTGATAAAATATTTTACAACTTTCGTCCATTCTGTTATTTGGATTCTTCAAACTACTGTTCCCATCTTGCACAAGAACCTGTGGCTTAGTGGATAAAGTACTTGGTGAAATTTGGTTATAAAGTTATACGATTCTGGAGATTGAAGGTTCAATCCTCAACGTGGGTTAGAGTTAGTTACACTAAAAATACAATTGCAAATTACTTAAGACTTCTACCCAGTCATGGCTGACAAAACGAGAACATACTACCCTCATGGATGATTAAATAAAAGGTTTTGTTTAAAATTCTGTGCAGATTCCAGTGTTTGACCGAAAGATTCCAAAGTTCAACAAGGTACACCTGAAGAAGGTCGGAGGTTATATCGACCGAAATATGAAAATCACACTCAAGATGACAACAATAATCTGAAGAATCCAAATAATACGAATAATTTTTCTTTATTTCAAAAATTCAAAAACATAAAATCTAGTAACAAAACCGATATTATTGCGAACTCGTAATAAATTCTTTAAGAAGAGTATCGGCTGCCAATCCAGGACTTATGAGTCTTTGATTAACCTGATCTTCCAAATTAGCCAACTTTAATTTCACCGATGGATGTTCACAAAACATATCCAAAATGTTCTCCTTGATATAATTCCACATCCAGATTTTGTGCTGCGCGTCGCGTCTATGAAGCAGTTCTCCACTGTTAGACATCTTCATCCGATATTCTGCCATCTTGTCCCAGAGCTCTTTAATTCCATGCTTCTTTAGTGAAGAGACTCTCATAACAGGGGGTGACCAAACTTGGCTTCTCTTGCGCATATATTTAAGGGCACTGAGGTACTCGCCCTGGATGCGTCTTGCAGCTGGTGCCAAATCACCATCGGACTTATTGATGATGACAATATCAGCCACTTCGACGATGCCTTTTTTAATTCCTTGCAGTTCATCTCCTCCAGCAGGTGGCAGAATCAGGCAAAACATATCAACCATGTCCGAAACCACAAACTCCGACTGACCTACTCCCATCGTTTCAATTAAAACAATATTGTATCCAGCACTTTCACACAGTAATATAGTTTCATTCGTAGTTCTTGTCACTCCACCTAATGTACCCCGTGAAGGTGATGGACGGATGTATGCGTTTTCATCCAAGGTTAATGTCGGCATTCGTGTCTTGTCACCCAGCAGAGATCCTCCTGCAAATCAAGAAAGAAAAACATTTTTATAAGAAAAAATTTTCATGAATGCCAATGATTCATATTAAAACGTAAGGAAATAACTACACACACCCACGCCAATAAATAAGATTTTTTAAAATTCTGATGTGTTTGAAGATAAAAAGTTGAAAACACTGAAAAACAAAAACAAAAAAAAAAAAAAATTAAAAAACAAAAACATAACCGTTACAATCAAGGAAAAATACAAGAAAAAATTCTGTATAGGCTACAAATGGTAGTATGTTGTTTTTGTTATCTATATATAACTAAAACAGATATATGTCTGTCTGTAAATGTTTAACCAATAAACTCTAGGAAGCATTATTTTGGGAACACCCTCATAAAACTAAATTTATATATAGACACAAATACCTTATAATAAAAATCATTTGTTTTTGTTGTTCAAGTTATGTGTCAAATTGTGTGTGCAAACTCTCCGTGAAAATGAGAGCACTCTTTGGTAGTTGACAGTTTTTATATAAACATTGAGATTTCACTTTCCATGACTCGTGCCTGATAAATTACAATCGCTATCAGCAAGACAGTCAAGCTTTGAAGAACTTATCTGTCTAGCGATGCCAAAAAGTTATGCTACGCCAAAACAGTATCTATAGATTTCATACACAAGAATATGAGGACGCGTTACTCATAAAAAACGAATATATGTGAGAACGTGTACAATTATAGGCAAGCCCCTCATTAGCTGATTGGCCACCCACTGTCTTTGTTTCGACCAATCAGATTGATCGAGATTTTAATCTCTGAGCGATGGGCTTTGCAGGTTTTTGAATGCCTTTCCTTTACAGTTCTAGTTACAGCAGCCGTGGAAAAAACAGGGAACAACTCTCTCTGGATATTAGGCATTTGGCGCCTGTACCCTTCATGTCCTTGAGAGTTTATTTTTAAAGCTTAAATGATTAGGCTAAGTTATTATTATACATAAATATCCCAGAGACTTCTTAAAGTCAGAATTATTAACCTGCCATTAGTGAATTTTCCTTCAAATGAACATGCTTTATGAACTTCTGCGATGTTGACTCGAGTCGAAAATTGAATCCATCATCAGAAGGCATCATACCAACCCCTTCAAACGGCTGTAATTAATCCGATCTTCCAACAGTGCTGAACCCGAATTCCAGTTTCTGCTGAAGATAAAAGACTTACTTTTCGAGGTGTTACCAGCTCTATTTAGAGGCAAAATAGGTATTTTCTTTTTTGCAATGAATAAAAATTGTGTCAAATTTTAGAGGTTTGCTTTGCTGTAATTGTTCATTTTTTGCCATTGTCTTGGAGACAAAACAGGCGAAAAGAAAATTCTCACATCTAACACGTTACTGATAAAAAGAATTGCCATTATTTAAAAGAAAAAAAATACTATAAAGATTTAAGAATTTTGACCCGATTTCTAAATCCAAAAAAAATTAAAAATAAGGGTTCTTCTTTGTTGAAATTGCAAAAATCGAAATATTGAATTTCAAGTGAAACCAATGGCATTTACTTAATTGTTATGTCACAGTAATGAACATATCCCGAAAATTACAAAAACCGATAAGATAGAAATCTAATTATTAATGAAAATTGCTTTAAAAAAAAAAACAAAAAAAAACTGGAGAGTTCGAACTATAGCAAAAAGGGAGGTAAATATTTTCTGAAAACTGAAAATCTTTGGCCAATTTAGCAAAATTGAATTTTCGTTAAATGCCTTTGCAGACAGTTTTTATTAATAATTAATTTTCAATTTTTTCGTTTTTTGTAATTTTTGGATATTTTCATTATTGCCACATGACAAGTAGATATGATTCATTTCACTTGAAATTCAATATTTCGATTTTTCAGGTGTCACTCTAATAACGAAGAAGCACGAAAACAAGTAAAACTGATGTGAATGTAACGGGATAAGAAAATCTTGTGTTTGTAATAAAAACACGAGTGTGTATTGAAGTGTCTAATTTGTAAAATTTGTTTACTTTTATTTATTTTTTTTTTGCGCAGTGATCACCACTTATCAAGGCCCGGAAGCCACTCAGGGATAGGGGTTATTGCAAGTACATTACATTAGTGTGGAGATTTGATGAAGTGTTTACTTAAGGGGGCGGTTCATTAGGAATTTGTTAACGTTGGACTTAAAGACATCCAAGTTGTAGTCCGGTGGGAAGCAGGCAGACGGAACAGAGTTCCACAGGCGTGCAGTTCTAAGAAAGAAGCTTTGTTCATGGAATCCGCGTTTTGATTTAGGCACAGATATAGAGTGGAGGAAATTTTTCACAGTGGATTCAGCTAGACGGGTGTTTTTCGTGAAAGATTGGCGAGGGGGGACCAGAGATTGGAGTTCAGACGAGCACCTGCCATGGAAATAACGATAAAACAAGGATAGGCTCGCAACGTCTCTTCTGTGGGAGAGAGGTTTCAGGGTAGAGAAAAGGGCATCCCCCACTAAGCCACGAAGTCTATTTTGTACCCTGTCAAGGCAGGATAAGCTGTTTTTAGCAGCTCCTGCCCAGATATGGCAACAGTATTCCATGATATTCAACATTTTTTTTGTGCAAATCCAGGCTTCAGAGAAGTCAGAACATTATGAATCAAAATTATGTTGTAGTAGTTGTAGTAATAATAATAACTAGCGGGACCTGTGGAAATTCCACTGGGGACTCATTCATATGTAATAATGTAATCACTACAAGCGACTTTTTGCAAATTAATAGTTGCAGTTGGAGAATACCTTATGTCCCGTCACTACAAGCGACCTTTTTATTCTTATCTATATATTAATACGATAGCGTGCGTGTTCTTTTGTGTGTCACGCTTACATTCAGGTCGTTTAATTGTTATGTTCTATTTTTTTTCATAAATAATTTTACCAAGAATTCTTCATAAGTTTCAGTTTCGATTTCGACTACAGCTGATAACACTTAAATCATTTACTTTTTTTTATAAATAATTTTATCAAGAATTCTTCATTAGTTTTGGTTTCGGTTTTGATTATGGCTTAAGGAACTTAAATTTATATATATATATATATTGTTTTTTATAACTTTATTTCGGTTTCAATTCAAGCTAATGCATCAAAGTCAGATGGATATATTTTTTTTATTTTTGAAATTACAACTTTATAATATATAAAAATCGATAGAACATTAACTCTATAATAATATATACGAAATCTGCAAGAATTAAAATGTTATATTTAAGCGTACATTATGGCTAGGCTTTACCGCGCGTTCATGCTAGCTTGAATAAATACTTTTACAGTTTTAATAAAAAAGCTACAATATCAGAGCGTCTCCATTTACACTGAACATCTACAGAATGTCAACATCAATATATTACATATGAATAGGTCCCCTGTGGAATTTCCATAGGTCCCGCTAGTTATTATTATTATTATTATTACTACTACATAATTTTGACTCACAATGTTCTGACTTCTCTGAAGCCTGGATTTGCAAAAAAAAATGTTGATTTTTTGATGGAATGTCATTTTTTTGTGTTTCTTCTCTTAGTTTTAAAATGCAGGATTTAAATTCTATAAATTAAAAAAAAATTCTGCAAACGAAAATTTTGACTCATTTGTTGGTATTTTATACTTTATTTAATTTGAATATTATTATGTCACACCAATGAATAAAATATCTGTTTATAATATTGAACAATAAATAATATTTTATTTTTTTAAATTCTTGTTTGGATTCTTCTGAACTTGGAAGATGAAAAAAAAATGAATGTCAGTGCTAGATTTTAAAAAGTTTTATTTGCTATTTTTTTGTTACAATTAAAAAAAAAAAAAAATGGCCGATCACTTTGGCAACAAGCAATGGCTTACGTTATGGGACGTCATAGGAAATAAATAGTGTTAATCAAGTTGATCATCAATTACGTACCATGATTATTTGTTTGTTTCATTTCAATATTAGGGTACTCATGCAGAGAGTGATCCGACCCGTGCTGAAATAACGTTATTATTTAAAAAGCCATTCTTAACATGCGGAGGGAGTGTGTTTAGTACCTATTCTGTACTTTAACCTTAGAATTGAATAAAAAGACATGTCATAAAACTTTAATTAAACATGGAAATACGATTTAAAAAAATTAGTGCGGATCACTCTCTGCATTAGCATCCAATATTGTATTTAAATATAATAAATAAGAATATCCGTAAACGGTTTTTAAAAAATATTTCATGCAATTTATGTTACACAATTCCTTGTTTGTTTCACTCATGCGTAACACAAACTGGAACAAATACATTGAGGACATTGCCAAGGCTGCTGCAAAGAAGGTGGGCTCTCTCTATCGTGCTAGAAAGTTTCTCATACCTAAGAGTACCTATATCTCTAGCAAAAAAAAATGTGCAATGAAATTTTATTTAAAAATTCTAAAATTATTAAAAAATAAAAGGTGTTATAAATAAAAAAAACAAGTCAAAATACTGTTAAAAAGCCGCCAAATATATGTCAACCTATATCACGGTAACATATATTGAGCGAGTTTTTAACAGTATTTTGTCTAATTTTTTATTCATAACACCTTTTCCCAAACTTACTGTGTTAAAGAGAGAGTTAGGCGCCATCTTGAATTTTCCAATACATCGGTAAACACTATGTTTTTCGAGCTGAATAAATATGTTACATTGAATAAAAACACAAAAAATATATCCAGTTTGGTAGAAAAGTAACTTATCTTGCCTTTGATAACATTTATTTGTTATATATTTGTTTTTTGACAACTTTTTCGAATCTATGTGTACAGTAATACAAACCCCCCTAAAAAAAAACAAAACAAAAAAAAAAAAACCGTAAATTTTTACTTTTTTTCCACCTTAACAATCACCTTAAAAATTACGACAAGTTTTCGGGTATGTTGAAACACTCAAATTTGGTGCAAACAAGTAGTTTTCCGGATATTAAGCAATCTAATTCCTTATGCTATCACTGGTAGCCATTTTGTACGCGCATATTTTTTACCAACAATGAATGATTGTTAAGGTGGAAAGAAAGTAAAAATTTATCCTATTTTCTACTGGGTCAATTTTCGTAATTTTTGGAATTTATACTAATTTCTCCATAACATGCAAGTACGTAATTGTGTTTTCACCTGAAATGCGTTTACTTTGTTTCCACCTTAACATTTTCTTTTAAAATGCCGACTTTTGAAGGTTTTCGGGTATGCTGAAAACGAATATCGCTTTTAACTTTTCCGTAAATAAGTAGTTTTCCGAATATTAAGCAACGTAATTCCTTATGTTAAACGGAAAACTACCTATTTTCGGAAATTTAAATGCGATATTCGTTTTCAGCATATTTGAAAACCTACAAAAGTCGTCATTTTAAAGGAAAATGTATGCGCGTATAAAATGGCCACCAGTGATAGCATAAGGAATTACGTTGCTTAATATCCGGAAAATTACTTATTTGCGCAAATTTAAATGCAATATTCGTTTTCAGCATACCCGAAAACCTGTTAATCATCATTTTAAAGGACAATGTTAAGATGGAAACAAAGTGATCCCCCCCCCCCAAAAAAAAAACAAAACAAAAAAAACACTAATACCTACCTGTAATTTTGGAAGACGGGTCAACAGGGAGTACAGCTACTTTATATCCGATGCTCGTAAGGTGTTTACCAAAAGCTTCGATAAAGGTACTCTTTCCAGCCCCTGGGGGACCTGATATACCAATACGAAAAGATGTCGTGGGTGACAACGTGTGTTTCTCCAAATCCTTGATATGTTGAAGTGCTTTTGATAAGAGCACCTGACCATCTTTCCTTTTCCCAGGATGCGTGGATTCTACCAGAGTGATGCTTCGGGCCAGAGATGCTTTCTCCCCTTTGCAGAGACCAGCAAACAATTGATCCACATATTGGCTAGGATTGTACAGAACTTTGTTTTTTTTACCTTCGTTTGAAACATTCTTTTTAGTGGCCATCGTTGTTGACGTAGATGCGACATGTTGGTGTCGAAGTGCATTTGAAATAATCGGTCGGTTGTTGAGATAACGCCGCGAGAAAAGATTACACTGATATGAAAAGAGGGGGTCCCTGAAGATCCCCCTTTGAAACCTGGTGTAAAAATGTCTCATCTTTTAAAGATAGCTATAAGGAAACCAATCATATTATAAACAATAACACATGGGTCACCTTAGAGGAAGACTGGCGTCGCCATATTGTTGATTGTAATTGTTAGTTATCTCCCTTTAATAATAAAATAAAAAAAATATCAAAATATCAACCAGGGTTACCATATTGGCCTTTTTAAGGCCAAATTTAGCGAATTTAGCCTTTTTTGAAACAGTTTGGCCTTCAAAAATTGTATTTGGCCTTTTTGGAAATTTGGCTTCTATTTTGGCTTTTTTCCCCCTCATTGTTATTTATTTGAAAGTATTTAAGTTATAATAATTATTTTAAGCAGTTTAGTCTTCAAAGCTTGTGTAGGCCTTTTGTAGTTAGGCTTTTTCTTTACTATTTTACAACTATATATTTACTTGAAGGTGAAAATGTTACAAATAAATATTCTTGAATCAACTTGAGTTTCATAAAGGCTTAAAGAAATTGGGCTATTTTGACCAAGAGTGTTTGAAAAAAAAAATAATGGCCGAAATTACCTGGTAAATCAAAATTGCGAAATATGAAACGTTGCACATATGAAATGAAACATGTGTTCCGGCTATTGAAAGAGAGTCGTTCATTTAACTGGACTTTGAATAAAAATTATAAAATAAATAAAATTGACATTTTTTGGCATTGAAAATTTTAAACTACTTTTTTTTTTTTTTAATAAATGTTATCCATAGAAAAACTATAAAAAAAATCCAAATAATTAAAAAAAATACAAATTCACAAGAATTTAAATTTAAATTAAACCAATGAACAAATCTCGTCAGAACTTCTTTTTCGTTTGTAATGTTTTAGAAGTTTTATTCAACTTTTCATTAAATGCAAAATATTTTGGTTAAAAAAAAAAAAACAAGCTGATTTTATGGATTTATTTTATTTGTTGGAAAAACAGAAAGAAAAAAAAATTGTGTGTGTGTAGGTGTCCAGTAGCGACCATTTGTTGGCCATAAAATAATAAAACACTAAACACCTAATCAGGTAAAAGAGTAACTTATTTAGCTTTTAATAACAGTTATTTGTTATATATTTGCTTGATGATGAAGATTAAAAAAAAAAAAAATAGATTTACAATGCAAAAAAAAAAGTCAATTTTATTTTATTTTTTTTATTATTTTTATTCAAATTCCAGTTAAATGAACAATTCTCTAATAGCTGGAACGACTGTTTCGTTTCATATTTCGCAACTTTGATTTACCAGGTGATTTCAACCATTATTTTTTTCGAATGCTCTCTGTCAAAATAGCCAGAAAATGTTATGATTAATTATTTTTATGTTGTTAAGAGGAAAAGCGCAGTAAATGTGATATTTGCATAACAACTGTCCATTGGACAAAATCTCCATTTAATAGTTTCTCCCAGTTAATCAAAGAAAGCCAATGTGTAATATAATAAGCTGAAACAACATATTTCTGCATCTTTCCTAGAGAAAAAGTTTTAAAAAATTGAAAAAAATAATTGAATTTGTGTTTGATAAAGCATTGCTTTCTTCTCATCGTCATCATTGGTTTAACAACCATTTTATATGTGGGCATGTGTTTGACAGATTTTAAAAATTGAATTCTAAACTAATCTATCACCCTAACTTTCTGATGGGGAAAAATACTGTTCAATCAAATCAATGGCTTGATAAATGTTATTTTGACTTTACAGAAACAATAGTTATAATTTACATGTGCTCATACAGATACAAATGATGATGGATGCTCAGATTGTCCGAATTATTTCCGCTAATAAACATAAAAAATATGAAAAAGCCCACAAACTCGTTTTGGCTAATAATAAATTGAAGTTTCATGCGATAGCAAACGGGTTGAGGATATCACCATTTTGCAATAAGAAAGCTGTGTTCAAAGTCGGTGCTGTTTTTGCTCACAGTCGATAAAAACATTTTGATGATTCAAAATGTCATTCACAACTCTTTCAATGTAACAAAATGGAGTTGTTGGCATCAATATTGTGTGGAGGATGAAATAATAACTAGTCAGCAAATGAAAGCTGGACAAAAATCATAAACATCAGCAGGTAAGGTTTTGACCGCTATATTTTTGGAGATGCAAGATATTTTGTTCATTGATTAGCTTAAAAACGATGAACCATAAATATCATGTAGCAAATTGGCATGTTTGATGGAAGGAATCATCCAAAATTTCCACAAACTCTTTTTACAAAGATAATATACTGCATCACAATTTAATCACAACTATGGCGATGAAGTGGAGCTAATTCTACCCTATGTGACGAAGACTATCAACTCCCCGTATTTCCTCCTATAATAGACAACACGCTATGCAACATACAAATATCTGTGCATGAGGTCGCCAAGCTAATCAAGAACCTTGATTGCAGTAAAGCAACTGGCCCTGACGGCATTCCAATTATAGTGTTGAAAAAGCTTCAACCAGAACTTGCCCCCATACTTACAAAACTGTTTAAGCGTTGTCTTAAAGAGAAGTACTTCCCAACATCCTGGAAAACCTCATTAGTATGCCCTGTATCCAGGTGATAAGTCATCTCCCTCTCAGTACAGACCAATAAGTCTCCTGTGTGTCATGAGTAAGTTGCTGGAATCTATATTAAATAGAGAAGTAGTCAACCACCTCAGCAGAAATAACCTTAGTGACATGCAACATGGTTTCCGTTCTGCAAGATCTACAGCAGACGTGCTAACGGTTATATCTCATAGGATTAGTGAATCTCTTAACAAAGGCTTCCTTTCTAGGGCAACTGTTCTTGACATATCAAAAGCCTTCAATAAGGTATGGCATAAAGGCCTACTTCACAAGATTTCCAGCTATGGTATAACTGAAAATGTTTTCTCAATTATTAAATCATTTCTCTCTGATAGGATCATAAGAGTAGTGGTTGATGGGCAGAAATCAGAGGCCCACAGTATTAATGCTGGAGTCCCTCAGGGGTCCATCCTGGGCCCAACTCTCTTCCTGATCTACATCAATGATCTCTCAAAACACATACTTTAATCATTCATTGACATCTATGTTGATGATGACACGACCATCTATGGAAACCTATCAAAGGCCGTAAATGTCAAAGTTCTCTCTGATCTTGAGCGTGTGGTACAGTAGGGAGAAGAGGTGACTGGTTACTTTTAATACATCTAAAACCAAGCTCCTATCTTTATATCATCAGCACTCTGATCCCCATCTGGCATCAATTGAAATGGATGGTTCTCGTCTTGGGGAGGCTCCATGTTTTGACAAGCTTCTGGGATTGACCTTTACTCCTGATCTGAAATGGAACACGTACATCAAGTCTGTTGCCAAGGTCACTGGAAAATGGTGGGATCCTTTTACCGCTCCGGTAGATATCTCACTGCTGATGCAATTGAAATGGATGGCTCTCGTCTTGGGGAGGCTCCATGTTTTGACAAGCTTCTGGGATTGACTTTTACTCCCGATCTGAAATGGAACACGTGCATCAAGTCTGTTGCCAAGGTTGCTGGAAAAATGGTGGGATCCTTTTACTGCTCCAATAGATATCTCACTGCTGATGCAATTCTCTATCTGTATAAAAGCCAAGTACGTCCAAGGATGGAGTACTGCTGCCACATCTGTCCAGAAGCTGCTAAAAACAGCCTATCCTGCCTTGACAGAGTACAAAATAGACTTCGTGGCTTAGTGGGGAATGCCCTTTTCTCTTCCCTGCAACCTATCTCCCACAGAACAGACGTTGCGAGACTGTCTTTGTTTTACTGTACACATAGACTCGAAAAAGTTGTCAAAAAACAAATATATAACAAATAAATGTTATCAAAGGCAAGATAAGTTACTTTTCTACCAAACTGGATATATTTTTTGTGTTTTTATTCAATGTAACATGTTTATTCAGCTCGAAAAACATGCAGTGTTTACCGATGTATTGGAAAATTCAAAATGGCGCCCGATTCTCTCTTTAACACGGTAAGTTTGGGAAAAGGTGTTATAAATAATAAACTAGACAAAATACTATTTAAAAAAACACAGAATATATGTCAACTTATGTCATGTTAACATATATTGAGCGAATTTCTAACAGTATTTGGTCTAGTTTATTATTTATAACACCTTTTCCCAAACTTACCGTGTTAAAGAGAGTCGGGCGCCATTTTGAATTTTCCAATACATCGGTAAACATTGCATGTTTTTCGAGCTGAATGAACATGTTACATTGAATAAAAACACAAAAAATATATCCAGTTTGGTAGAAAAGTAACGGGTTTGTATTACTGTACACATAGATTCGAAAAAGTTGTCAAAAAACAAATATATAACAAATAAATGTTATCAAAGGCAAGATAAGTTACTTTTCTACCAAACTGGATATGTTTTTCGTGTTTTTATTCAATATAACATGTTTATTCAGCTCGAAAAGCATACAGTGTTTACCGATGTATTGGAAAATTCAAAATGGCGCCCGACACTCTCTTTAACACGGTAAGTGTGGGAAAAGATGTTATAAATAAAAAAACCGGATAAAATACTGTTAAAAACTCACTCAATATATGTTACCGTGACATAGGTTGACATATATTCGGCGGGTTTTTAATAGTGTTTTGAATGTTCCAATACATCGGTAAACACTGTATGGTTTTCGATCTGAATAAACATGTTACATTGAATAAAAACACGAAAAATATATCCAGTTTGGTAGAAAAGTAACTTATCTTCCCTTTGATAACATTTATTTGTTATATATTTGTTTTTTGACAACTTTTTCGAATCTATGTGTACAGTAATACAAACCCTATTATTATAATTATTTTACTATTCTGTAGTTTCATTTTGCAAGGTATAATTTGGGGCGCATAATAATTAACGTACACAAAACAACGAAAATAGAAAACTTTTTTGAAGTGGATTTTGAAGTATTTAAACGTCAATGTATTTTTTTTTTAAACGAAAATAAAAAGATAAGAAATTTGTTTTTCTTTATTTTAGGTAATCAGTCATTTCTGTCTATGATTAGGAAAAAATAACGTTCAAAACGGTTCCCAATGACTGTACAACAAATGCCCATAGCCCACTCGGGAATACTGATCACGCTGTGATAATGGTAGAAATCAGCCTAAATTCTCGCCCTAAAACTGAAGACCCACTACTCAAAACAACGAGGTATTACAAAAAGGCTGATTGGGAAGCCATCAGGGAGCTCATCAGAGATGCCCCATGGCAAAATATCTTTACTCTTCCAGCGGAACAGTGTGCAAATGAGACAACTGAATGGTTCAAAACTGCTATTGAAGCACATGTTCCCGCACGGAAATACTATAGCAAGCCCCACTCCCCCCAATGGTTTACTTCTGCTTGTGCAGCTGCCATTTGTCAAAGGCAGCATGCGTTCCGCAGATTCAACCGACATAAGTCCAGCTCAAATAAACAGAAGTTTATAGAAGCTAGAAATAATTGTAAGAGAGTGATAGACACAGCTAAGTCAGATTACTCTGAAACCACCAGAAAGCGCATCGAAGCACAGAAATTAGGAACCCAGGATTTTTGGAAAATCTACAACAGCGTAGTTAATAATGGACAGTCAATTATTCCCCCACTAACAAACAATCATGAGGTTGCTTGCACGGCAACTGACAAGGCTAATCTGCTTGCCAGTCGGTTTGCCTCAAACTCCACACTGAACTCGGTACACCACTCACTCCGATTTTCCTCTGCGAACAGACGCCACACTTGACGATTTGAAAATCACCCCTTCTCAGGTACATGCTATTATAAAAAACCTAGACACCTCTAAAGCATGTGGACCAGATCTCATCCCGGCTGTGCTATTAAAAAAATGCTCTGCCGAGGTTGCTCCAGTTCTGTCCAAACTTTACAATAAATGCCTTAACGAATCTTGTTTTCCCGACTGCTGGAAAACCGCCTCTGTGGTACCAGTCTTCAAGAATTCTGGTGAAAGAACTGACCTACTAAATTATCACCCCATTAGCCTCCTCCCGCTTTTCGCCAAAATATTTGAGTCCTTAGTTAATCAAGTCCTAGTCCAGCACCTAACAGCTACTAAACTCCTGACTGACAAACAATATGGATTCAGGCAAGCCCGTTCAACAGCAGATATCTTAACTGTAGTTTCTGAACGTATATACCGTTCATTGGATAAAACAGGGGAGGGTAGAGCGGTGGCCCTCGATATATCTAAGGCTTTTGACAGGGTATGGCACGATGGTCTTCTAAGGAAAATTAGATCATATGGAATCATTGGAAGAATTCATAACGTAATTAAATCCTTCTTAAGTAATAGAAAAATCAAAGTTGTCCTCGACGGACGTACATCCAAACAACATGACATAAATGCGGGAGTGCCTCAGGGGTCTATCCTTGGACCTCTATTGTTCCTGATATTCATAAACGACCTCCCTGATAATATTGTTTCGGAGATGGGTATATTTGCCGGTGACACCACTCTCTATAACAGATATGAGGGGAAAACAAATGAACACATATCCAAGAAAATGGCAGAAACACTAGAGAATGACCTCCAATCCGTAGTGGAATGGGGACAAAAATGGTTGGTCTCATTCAATGCTGCTAAGACTAAGCTTGTTTCCTTCAATAACTACAAGAAACCTTCTCTACCACCAATAGCAATGGCCAAGAACACATTGCCTGAAAGTACTTCTTTTAAACTCCTCGGCCTAACGTTTACAGGGAATATGAACTGGAATAGATACATTGAGAGCATTGCCAAGGCTGCTGCAAGGAAGGTTGGCTCCCTCTACCGTGCTAGAAAACTACTTACGCCTGCCAGTATCCTATACCTCTATAAGGCAACCATTCGCCCATGTATGGAGTACTGTTGTCACATCTGGGCTGGTGCATCTGCTGCTTGTCTCTCGCTCCTGGACAGGGTTCAAAAAAGAGTCGCCAACCTGATAGGTCCTGAACTGTCATCTAGGCTTCAACCTCTGTCCCATCGACGAGATGTTGCATCCCTCTGCCTGTTCTACAAATACTTTAATGGTGAATGCTCTGACGAACTGCAAACACTTGTACCTCCCCGACGTAACTACCCCCGACAAACCCGACAAGCTACTAAGTCTCATCCCTTTACAGTGGAGATCCCTAGGTGCAAGAAAGCCTTTTACTCCAATAGTTTCTTCCCCAGAACTGCGGGTCTTTGGAACTCCCTTCCGGGATTCTGCTTTCCCAACTGCAATGATATGCAGAAGTTCAAGTGTAATGTTAACAAACATCTTTCTACTCTTCTCCCTTCATAATGACCCCGCTAATTAATTCCCTAATAGTAGCCCCCTGCTTCAAAGTGGCACTGTGCCTTGTTTGGGGTGAAAATTGAATCAAAAAAAAAAAAAGAAAAAAGATTGCTGCAGTGCTGCACAAGATAAAGTGTTCGTTTTTTTTGGGTGGGTGGGGGTGGGGGGCTCTTAAATAAGGGAAGCATTTTTCTTTGGCTAATTGGACAACAACTTCTTGATTAATTAACAAGTTTATTTAACTTTTGTTGTTGATTAATTAACATAGTTTCATTGTAACAGGTTGTTTTACTTTTGTTTTGTGTAATACGTTAATAATAAGTTTATTTTGTTACTTAACATGGTTATATTTTAAGTTTGCAGATTAACTTCGCTACCTTTACGGAACTCGGCTACAGTAATCGTGTAATCTTTTTTTTTTCTTTTCATTTTAACATTATTTCATTGTTCTACTGATTATTTCAGCGTCCCAAATTATATCTTGCAAAATATACCTATTTTTGCTATGTTAATGCTGGTTATCTCCCTTAGATTTGATGATCCATTGACATAAGCGCCAAAAATTCCAAATAGGTAGAAGAGTAAGTTATCTGGCTTTTGATAACATTTGTTGGTATTATTATACAAACACCGTGACAGCGAATTAGTAAAATCTTTTACGTAGTATTCTGTTACGTTTCGGTGTGCTGAACACGAATCTGAAAACTGAGTTAGGGTTAGGGTTAGGGTTAGGGTGAGGGTTAGGGTTAGGGTACATTTTTTTCTACTAATTCGCTGTCACGGTATTTGTATAAATTTACCCATTTGTTTGTTATATTTTTTTGATTTTTTGGCCACTTTTCCGTACGTCTGTGGATTGTAAAACAAACCCAAAAATTACATTTGAAACTACAACACGTGCGTTTTGTAATCGATTTCATTTCCAATGATGAGAAATTAAAAAGCATTCAAACCAGCGAAAACTAATCGATAAAAGAAATCATCGAATTGAAAACGAGGCTGATTTGTAGCAGTAGTACGAGCATCGCCTTTCGCTCGATTAGTCATGTCGTTCAAGAAAGAAAGAAAGAAAGAAGAATCATATAAGTTGTGGGTGAAAGAGAGTGAAAGAAAGAAAAATAAAGCAACTCTTGTTATTCATTCTCGTCTTCTCGTTCTTCATCAATAATAATTATTATTTGTTCAAAGGAAACGGACTTTTCTCGCTCGTTTTTACCAAAGACGGACGATGAACTGGATCTAAAAAAATTATTAAATAAATACTCAGGTAAGTAAAAAAAAAAAAAGAAAAATTAAATTGAACGATGTTAAATGTATTTTGTATCGAATGATTCAATGAATGAATGAATAATATTGATATCAATGTTTTTCTTTCCATATATATTTTTTATGTAATCCTATAGTAACAAAACCCTTAATTTTAGTCGTACGAGATGAGATGAAATGAATATGGGAATCCGTTTCAAACTACGGATGTCCAATGGTGTAGTAAATTGAAAAAAAAAAAAAAAGCACTGACCATTCTAATGGAAGCATCTTTTAATAATTTAGTTTTATCACATATTTTGTAAATATTATTTCGAATTTGGCTAATCATTTTATTTTATTGAATTATTTTTTATTTATTTTAGAAATATTTTGACTCAATTTTAATAATTGCATCAATTTAGTTATTCATTATCTCTCTCTCTCTCTCACGCCTAGGGAGAGATAGAGATAGATATTATTGTAAATTATTAAAAAAAAACAAAAAAACACTGAGTATTAATTGGTTTTGTTATTTTAATTTCTTTTAACTTAAAAAAATGACACCTTTTCATTTCCGGGACATTCTAGCATTTTAGGGCATGTAATCATTTATTTATTTTTTGCTATGGGAGATAAATTCTGAGCGCTTTTTTTTTTTTTTAGGATGGCGGTGGTGGAGGTTCTATTTTTATGTGATATCGTGTGCTTTTATGATTTTGCTAATCAGACTTAGGGTTAGTGGTGATTTTCTTTTCATTATTTTATTGTTTTTCTTTTTAGTTAACTGAATACTCCGGAAACAGGGTGGGCGTCGCCATCTAATACATAAACGTCTGTCTCCATATTTTCAAATTATATCTCCTCCAAAATTAAAAGTCGCCGCCGCTGCTCTGCGACTTTTATGGCCTCAAATGATTGGATTTTTTATGGGCCGTAGTTTTATGGGTCTTTAGCCGGTTAAAATAGTTTTCAGGGATCAAAAATGGGTCAAAATTGAAAAAAAATCGTTAAACATTTTGTACATTCATCTTAGTTTATTTTTAATTTTTTGATCGGTTTATATGCGTCACGTTTGTACAGTGAGTGGTAACGTCACCAACTTTGAATGCTACAGTTTCAGTTTCGATTCTGGCTGATGGCACCTAAATACTTTTTCTTTTTGGTACTAGTGCACTTATTGATCCGTGCTGAAATAATAACGTTATTATTTAAAAAGCCATTCTTAACATGAGGAGGGGAGGGTGTTTTGTACTTATTCTGTACTTTAACCTTACAATTGAATTAAAAAACAAAACATAAAACTTTGATAAAACTTGGAAATACGATTTTAAAAATAGCGCGGATCAGTAAGTGCACTTGCAGTAGCACCTTTTTTTTTTCTTTTGAAATCACGACTCTAATATGTACAAAATCTGGAAATTAAAATATCATATTTAAGCGTATTTTACACCCAGGCAAAGCTGAAAGCTCCCTCTCACCCGCTGGTTTTATGCTAAATTTATATACGAAACCGATCTCCGATTCTACATTCTAAAATATTTTTTCTCTTCTTTTTCAAGTTTTTCAGACTGTGTTCACCTGTAAACGCCAAAAAAAGTAGATGTTTTTTTCATGGAGGGGGTGGGAGCTGAGTGTGTTAATCTACAAGTTTACCGATAAATTCTTACGACGTGCCCCAGCCCAGCGTATTATAAACACCGCAACCTCCCCATGTTATGAACGGCTTTCAGACTAAACACCCCCAACCTCGAAAACCGTTCTTAACATGGGGAGGTTGTGGGTATTTATTCCGAAAGCCGTTCTTAACATGAGGTGGTTGCTGGTTGGGGGTGTTTATACTATGCTGTGCTGAGGCAGGTTGTAAAAAAAAAAATACCAATTTACCCCCCCCCAATCTATTTTTAAAATTTTTTGTTGGGCTTTCGGAATAAGCACTTTGAAGGTTGGACAAGCAGTGTAGTTGCAGTGCACATTGACAAAAAAAAAAAAAAAAAAAAAAAATGATAAGAAAAGAAAATTTTAGATTTTTTTTGCGATTAAAAAGTTTCATTTATTTTGACTAGAAACAAAATCTCGATAAAATTGTCGACCTTGAATTTTAACGCATTCTTAAACAATATGGTCGTTCAATCGTTCATGTCCCCCGTTTTGTTTGCTCATAATTTTTTTTTTTTTTAGGTAAAAAAAAAAAAAAACATAAAACAAAACTACTTGATCAATTTGATCAACTACCCCCCCCCAAATACTTGATCAGTGCAGTGAGTTTTGGAATGTGACATTTTCGTTCCGTGACGGGTAGGTACGTACCTAAACAAGCACCGAAAAATCTTTGATGTATGTTACTGTCATGGATAAAAAAAAAAAAATCATATTCTAAAAATTCACATAAATTAATGAAGTGTGAAATCAATCTTTTTAAAAACTATTTTTGATATTTTTTTACGACCTCCAGCATAGTATAAACACCCTCACTCTCCCCATGTTAAGAACGGCTTTCGGAATAAACACCTCTACCTCGAAAGCCGTTCTTAACATGGGAAGGTTGGGGATGTTTATCCTACGCTAAGTTCGTAAAAATACCCAATTTCTTTTAGTAATTTAATAGTAAATCATAGCCATTACAAGACTGATTTGGATCTCTAGGATCTTGGAGAGATCGTTAAGAGGAGAACCAGTGATAAATGTGGTATGTTTTTGCAACCTGCCCCAGCGTAGTATGAATACCCCCAACCACCCATGTGAAGAATGGCTTTCGGAATAAACACAAAGGTTTTATTTTTTCTGTATTTTCATTTTTTTTTTTTTTTTTTTTTAAATAGGTTAAATTTCTGACTTGCACCCGACGAGGAAAAAAAAACAAAAAAACAACAAAAAACAAACAAACAACTGACTGAAGACTCAAATGACATTGACCATAATTACTCCAAATATTGATAAAATTCCTTTAAGTAAAGAAAATCAGTGCTTGTTAAGATATATAATCGATAAATCGATTTTTAAAAAATATGTTGTTTTAAGCAAAAACAATATGTACTTAATTGTCATGTCGAAAATAGTAATATATTCAAAAATTGTGAAAAATAATTGAGCAGAACAACTCCTATTGTGTTTTTAGTAAAACGAAAAATCTATCACTATAGACAAATATTCCAGCCATCGCGTGCAACCATGTGCTCCCCGCTCGGCTATAATCGGTGACCCCCCCCCAACGTTGTATGCCATGGTTTCCTTTCTCTTCTCGTTCTGCCCGTGTTGTTATCTCTCACACACTGGCGTCTGCCGAGGAGGCGAGCACTGGTTCACAAGTATAAAAAGTAAAACAACTCAAATCCTATTTCAGCTTTCCTTTGTGTGTCTTCGTGAACAATTTCCTCCCCATTATCGTTCTAAACTCACTTTCAATACTTTTGTTTTGCTGATAAGCTATTTCCTTGTTTTTGTTATAGTTTTTTTGCTCCGGTGCTACCAGATCAGGCTGTCTGAAGGTATTGGCTTCCTGAGACGAGGTGCACTTAACATTTGATAACTTTTTGTTTTTCTACTTCCTTTTTGCAAAACTTAATTATGTTCTGCAAAACCAAAAACAAACAACAACCCACCTTTTCTCCCTTTTCCTTCTCCCCATTTCCCCTTTCCCTTTCTATCTCCCCCACTTCCTGGCTGGTTTCCTAACTTAAAATGTACCAAACATTAATGCTGTAACCTTATTTCCCTCTCCCATTGCAAAGGTCCTGGATATGACCTAAAACTATATCCGATGGTGAGGCCCCAGCTTGCGGGCCTTGGGGAGTGTGGAGCCACCCTTTAATTGCCATTGCTTCCAGATCCACTCTGACCCGGAGTGGTAGTACCTGTTAGGGTCCCAACTATGGGTTAAATAGAATCCGACTTAAAAAACAAATATACTCCATTAAAAATCGTTCCTCAAAATAACTAGATTCGGCATTAAATAGCCTGAAAAAGGTTGATATGCCGTAAAACAAAAACAACCAACCAACCAACCCATTTCAAAACTCATTCATGTTCTGCAGGGCAGGAAACAAAAACAATAAAATCCACTATAAAACAACCAAACCAAACACTACAAACTAGTGATTGAAGGCTTGAAAAAATAAAGAACTTCTACAAAATAACTGGATGCAACATGAATACTATTTCCAAAATAACTGGATTCAGCATTAAATAATCCGAAAAGGGTTGATATGACATAAAACAAAACAACCTAACTTATAGTTTTTGCTCCCCAACAAAGGATGGATCGGACCTAGTAATTCACTCCTGTTTATCCGTTTGTTTTTTCGCTCTTTTCTCAATAACAACTTCTTGAATTCTTTTCAAATTTTACACAAACATTAGTCATGGTCAAAGTTTATTTTTGCCAGAACAGATTTTCTGGGATAACTCAGGTTGCTTCCTAAATTTGTATTATATGGGTAAAAATGCCCCCCAAATCATTCATCCATTCATATATTCACACTTTTCTCAATAATCATGCCTTGGATTTTTCAAAAATTTTGCACAAACATTAGTCATGGTGAAAGTAAATTTTTCACTCGTGGAGGAGGACCCTGTATGCTCGGCTTGTTTCCTATTTTTTTTTTTTCAATTCCTAAGATTTTTTTTCGGGAGAAATGTCCATAGTATCACAATCAGACTGGGATCAAAGTGTCAGATTTTCACATTCACTGATATCACTGTCCTTGTGTCATACTTTTGAGACATTTGTTGGAAGCACTTGCATAGTGCAGGAAGGACCAAAATCAACCACAGCAGGTTGATCGGTCTGCAGTTAGAGGCTTGTAATGGTAACGCTTTGCTTTCAGATCTTTTCAGCTCGATGGATGGTTTCACTTGAATCCTCGGCATGTTGTTGGGACAATATCTCCAACTTGAGAGGAATTAGCTGGAAGTACAGTCAGAAGTCAAAGCATTGGTTCAGGCTTGGTTTTGACAGAAGCTTTTCTTTAAAAGGTGTGGTCGTAGATGGTTTTTTTTTTTTTTAATCTTTTACCAAATAGCTGAACTTTCTCAACCTGTCCGTTAGCCCTTTAATGGGGAGCCATCACAGATTGAGGAGTGAATTGTAGTTCTTTGCCTAATCGGTCCCACACTATCAACCAAGCTCCAACCCCTGTCCCATCATTGCAATATCTTATGCCTGTGTCTATTTTACAAATACTTTAAAGGAATGTGCTCTAATGAACTCCTAGCACTTGTGCCCCCTGGATGTACATACCGACTATATGGCATAATCACGTTGACACATTGGTTCCTGTCAGATCACCGAAGTTAAGCAATATTGAGCCTGGTCAGTACTAAAATGGGTGACCATTTAGGATTACAGGTGCTGTATGTGCTCTCCGCTTATCTCAGCATTGTTTCCAGTTGTCCTGGACTTCTCCTTGCCACTGGACTCAAACAGTGCTGATTCAGAAGAGGTGTAGTTGAGAATTGCGCAACCCTTGCCTCACAATTACATTTGCAACCACCCTTACAGGGGGTGTCCATTGTTTCTGAAGTATGTTTTTATACTACCGACTAACCAAAACGCAGTAAGATTTCACCCCTGTACTGTAGAGATCCTTAGATGCCAGAAAGCTTTTACTCTAATAGCTTCTCCCCTCAAACTGCTAGACTTTGGAATTCCCTCTCTGTTTCTTGCTTTCCTGACTGTACTAACTTATGGAGGTTTAAATGTAATGTAAACAGACATCTTGCAGCTCAATTCCCAACATAGTGCTTCTGTAGACATGGTCCGACATAGTAGTCTCTCAGTCCAAGTGGCAGGATGCCTTGCTTGGAGATAATAAGAGTTCTTTTTCTTGTTTTTTTTTTTTTCTTTTTAAAGTATTAAGCTGTGCTCAGAAAGCTTCCTTTGTCCAGTGACCTTTTACAATATAGATAACGCCTATATAAGAATTTTTTCATCATCAAAGACTCTGATAGGAAGTTTAAAGAAAGCTGCATGGTGCGAGTTGCATTGTGAGTGGGAAGGAATTAAGAAAAAAGCAAAAATTCCAGAGAGGAAATTAATGACGTGTGGACAGATAGAGAAAAGAAAATTTTATTGAACACTAGCGAAAGGTGTTTGGGGGGGGGGGTAAAAAAAAGTAAGTATGAGGATCGAACCTGAACCCTTGAGGCAAAGTTGTAAATTAAAGTGTGAAAAACAAAAAACGTGCGATGTTAACCATTGCCCCACCGCAAGATGCTAACGGAAACACATTTGAATTTATTTAATTAGTTGGATTTAGCAGGTGCCTGTTTTAATGAGTTAATGAGGTCAACTGCGGGATAGTATTCATTTACTGCTGAACGCTTTTTTTTTTTTTTCCCCCACCCCCAAGATGTTATAGGAAAAAGACTAAACCACATGCGGCGAGCGACAAATATTGAATATTTATCTTCCCGAAATCGAGCAAATTAAATAGACAGGCGAGCTTCGTTGTTAAGTGTGAGATATTACGATTTGTATGTGATATAAAAAGTTTGAAAAAGTTGTTAAGCGAGCGACCGCTTCTCTGAAAGAAGCTTTTTGTAGACATACAGAAAAAGCGAACACACATACATACATACATACATACATACATACATTTTCGCTTTTATATTTATAGACAAGCAAAGGATTATGGGATATTTACAAGGGGAGATAATAAAAGGACAAGTTATCAGACTTTCAACATCCCCACTTGCTCTTAGAATATTATTGTGTTGTTTTATTTTAAAAAAAAAATGTGTAAGAGCATAATATTGGTAAACAAATTTAAAGTCTGAATAAAAGTCTTAAAAATTTTTCTAGTTTTACTCGAGTTGGAGGTTTTGTGATGATACCAACTAGCATATTTGCTGTGGGAGACAATAAATTATCCCTATACCATTGTTATTTAGGGCGTCTGATAAAATTGTATTTTATACACCTTTGTCAGTGTATAGGGTCCTTGGAAAGTGTTACAGCACTTTGATTGTCCTCAAATATCCTAATGGGGGCATATTTTTAATGAGTCCATTTCTGTGAGTAGCTGTGTGAGGTACATACCTTCTTGGGTAGTTTTTACTAGTGCCACATATTCAGCTTTACATGTAGATAACACAACTGTGGGTTGTCTTTTCAATTTCCAGCAAATAGGTGGGCCATTTTTGGTTAAACTGAAACGGTACCCAAATGTGCTTCGTTTGTCACGTTGGTCCGATGCCCAATCAGCATCGCTGTATACAATTGACTGGAGTTGATCATTTTTGCATTGCATAGGTGATACTGCATAGTGCTCTTTATGTACCTCAGTACATGCGTGGTTGCTGTTCATGTGGTTTGGACAGGTGTTATGATAGTTTTCTGACAATTATAGCTCAGATCAGGCTGTCAAATATTAAACTACAGACAACTTTACAATATTTTCTAGAGTATGTCATCAGATTTATTGTTCGCGTGGCATTTTCCTGGATTTTCAGTCAGTCATGTTGAATCTAGTATTTTGGTTCATTTGTATATAATCTTTGGCTATGTTGCAATCTATCTTAGGAAATCGCAGAGTTTTCCCAGGTCTTTCATTTTGAACTTGGACATTCGCATCTATTTCGTGATGTTTAGTGAATCAATGTTAGCAGCAATAATTAAATTATCAACTCATGAGATGATGATGATGATGACCCTTCATCAGTGTCACGTATATAGACACAATGATCTACTGGATAAAGTTATTTTTGGTGAGGCGGTTATGCAGGGTCTGGTTCCAGTTTCTGTCCAATTGTTTTAGGGGATTTGTTTAGCATGCAGACTGGTTTTTCGCCTGTTTTCCATTTTACTTCAAATTACAAGTTATCGAACTTTCAACACTGCACTAGTTCACCAAATGCAATATTGGAATTTATTGTTTGTGGTGGCATTGGATGCAAGGTGACTACCCAGGCACATGAAGCAATCCACGTTTACTAGCAATTTGCCAATTTACTGATATTAGGTTTTCTGTTACTATCTTGAAGTTAAGACTGGAATAATGCCTCAATTTTTCAGCGAATTGAACCATTATCCATCCCATCCATACTAGTGTATACATCGAAGACCTGGATAAAATGCTGTCGGCATCTTAAAGCACTTAAAGAACTACATCAAAGACTTTTACAAAAAATTGAAAAAGTTAACTGGCAAGATCATTGAACGAACGTCAGTGTCCCGTAAAAGTCTGACTGCTTTAGTATAGAGATTTTAATTGTTACAAATCATTTGAGATGGACTGGTCATATTGTAAGGATGAACAACAAGTCCTAAGAAAATATTTTATTCTGAATTAAATGTGGGAGCTAGGCGGGTTAGAAGACAGAAGAATCGTAAGGATTGTTTGAAGAAAGATATGAACAGTTGTGAACTTAATCACAGAACATGGGAGGTGCGTGCACTCGGGAGAGCGGAGTGGACGAATGAAATAAGGGATAGTGTGGAAAGATTCGAAAAAAGAATGGCGTCATCATCAGAGCTGAGAGCAGCAAGAATAGTATGTTGCAAAAATTAGCCACATGCACAGTTGCCAAACAATTACTGGATTTTTAAACCTGTTTTTTTTTTTTTTTACTCATAGAAAATAAAAAAAACTTTCTCTTTTTTACTTTGCAATATGGTAAGTGTAATAATGGGCTGGGTGTGTCGGGCACATGGGCAAAAAGATTCCCAGTGGCTACACTTAACTTTGTCTAGTGATTGACCCCTCAAAATGCAACCAGGCACTCACTAGTAGCTGGAAATTACCATCCTAATGCTCTGCGGGCATAAAACATACACAAACCAAAGTCTGTGTGGCGATATCTTTAACATGTTGGTTGGCTGCTTGTTGCTAAGCATTGTGGTTTGGTTGAGTTCTTCCCCTGCAAGTGTTCTGGTGATGACTGATACGCCGTTTCTCTTTGCTGCAGCTTGGGCATCACAGTATATTTGAAACAACTGAGTTATTCTCTAATCAACAGGCAATCTGCAATTAATGAAAGCATCAGAAAATCATTTTCTTATAAACAAAAATTATTTAAGCAAAATAAGCTATATAATTATAAAACTCAAATGACCTTGTAACGGTGTATGTAACCCACTTTCCGGTTTACGACATCCGGTTGCGCATGCGAGCATGACCTGCGCACTGAAATATTAACGTTATTATTTCGAAGTTATTATTTAACATGGGAAGAGTGGGGTTTAAAATAACTTAAACGTAATACAGAAATGAACGATGTAAAAAAAAAAAAAAAAAAGCAGATATATTAACATTTGAATTTAACTATAATAAGTATTACGGTATCTGTTCAGTGCACATTTACCTATAAGTATGGCCAACCACTTATAATTCAGTAACTGTAAATTTTTTTTTTTTTCAAAAATAATCAATTATAATAAACAGAACGACGCATAGAAATCTATTTGTATTCTTTTTTCATTTTAATATACTTTCATAGAAATGTTTCTGTTATGTCAAAAAAAAACTATTTTCTTTACGCCACAAGTGTCATGCTCATACATGAATTCCATAGCTAATATAACATACTGACCCAACGGGTCATGGGTAGTCTAATTTCACATATAGCTTGTGCAAGAAAAGTTAAATGATTCGGGGCCTCCATATTTAAGTAAACATTATTTTCTGGATGCAAGATTTTTAATTGAAAACAAAGTACAAATAGGTTTCTCACATTTGGGGATTTCAAAACTAACTTTTAGACCCTTCAAATTCACAGACTGGGGATCTGTATCTTGGGTCGTTTAGAGGAGGAAAAGGTGCAACAGGGCAGAGGTTTGCACCATGGCTGGGATTTTGAAACAGACGATTCCGTAAAACACCAGATTTCCCCAACTGGAACAATGATGTAAATATGTCCCAGAAATTGGGTTGTGATAATTGGGAATTCTGATAAATGGAATGAAAGTAAAAACGGATTCTTTTGGGTCAACAAAAAGGCAGACTAGGTGTGTGATTGCATTCCTTCATTAGTTGCCAACCGCCACACCAAACCACTCACATCTCTCTATCACTCTAACCGACGAGCTCGATTGTCATAATAAAATTGTTTTGGAACTGTTTTTGATCTGAAATGGAACACGTACATCAAGTCTGTTGCCAAGCTCGCTGGAAAGATGGTGGGATCCTTCTACCGCTCCAGAAGATATCTCACTACTGATGCAATTCTCTATCTATATAAAAGCCAAGTACGTCCAAGGATGGAATACTGCTGCCATATCTGGACAGGAGCTGCTAAAAACAGCCTATCCTGCCTTGACAGAGTAAAAAATAGACTTCGTGGCTTAGTGGGGGATGCCCTTTTCTCTACCCTGCAACCTCTCTCCCACAGAAGAGACGTTGCGAGCCTATCCTTGTTTTATCGTTATTTCCATGGCAGGTGCTCGTCTGAACTCCAATCTCTGGTCCCCCCTTGCCAATCTTTCACGAAAAACATCCGTCTAGCCGAATCCACTGTGAAAAATTTCCCCCACTCTTTATCTGTGCCTAAATCAAAACGCGGATTCCATGAACAAAGTTTCTTTCTTAGAACTGCATGCCTGTGGAACTCTGTTCCGTCTGCCTGCTTCCCACCTGACTACAACTTGGATGTGTTCAAGTCCAACGTTAACAAATTCTTAATGAACCACCCGCCCCCTTAAGTAAACACTTCATCAAATCTCCACACTAACGTAATGTACTTGCAATAACCCTTATCCCTGAGTGGCTTCCGGGCCTTGATAAGTGGTGACCACTGTGTAAAAAAAAAACAAAAAAACACACACACACACAGAGAAATTGTATTTGTTATTGGACACAGTAGATATTTCAACAAGTGTGTAACATAGAAATCAACAGATAAGTCCAAAGTACCCTTTGCCTCTACAAAGCCACCATTGGCCATGTATGAAGTATCGTCACATTTGGGCTGGTGCATTTGCTACTAGTCTTTCATTCCTGTACAGGGTTCAAAAGAGAGTCGCCTAACTAACAGGTCCCGAACTGCCATCTAAGCTTCAACCTCTGTCCCATCGATGAAATGTTGCATCCCTCTGCCTGTTTTACAAGTATTTTTAATGGTGGATGCTCCGATGAACTACAAGCCCTTGCATCCCCTCGATGTAAATACCCTCAACAAACCCGACAAACAGCAAAGTCCCACCCCTACACAGTAGAGATCCCCAGATATCAGAAAGTCTTCTACCCTAATAGTTTGTTCCCCAGAACTGCTACACTTTGGAATTTCCTTCTGGGTTCCTACTTTCCTGACTGTACTGACATGCAGAAGTTTAAATGTAATGTAAACAGACACCTTGCTGCTCAATTCCCTCCATAGTATTCCTGCAAATTATGTTCCAGATAATCGCCTCTTACATTAAACTAGCGCTGTGTCTTGTTTGAGGTGAGAATGTAATAAAAAAAAGAAAGAGAAAACTGTATACATTCACACACACGAAAAACATGCCAAGCATACACGAGCGTGTGGGGTGGGGGCACCCGTCTTTGCTCGATCGTAAAACACACTTAAATATGATATTTTAATTTGTCTAGATTTCGTCTATATTATTTTAGAGTCGTTATTTCAAAAAAAAAAAAAAAGTATTTGGGTGCCATCAACTAGAATCGAAACTGAAATGAAAACTGTAGCATTCAAAGCTAGTGACGTTATTACTGTACCAATGTGACACGCATATGAACTGATTAAAAATAAACTGAGATGAATGTACAAAATGTATAACGATTTTTTAATTTTGATCTCTTTTTGACCCCTTGGAAACTATTTTTACTGGCTAAAGACCCATAAAAAATGGTCTATAAAAAATCCAATTATTTGAGGCCCCTAGCGCCACTCTGCGACTTTTAGTTTCAGAGGAGATAGAGTTTGAAAATATGGAGACAGACAGACGAACAGACACAGTGAGTTTTATCTATTAGATTTACTATGCACGCTCATAATACAACATGCTTAAATATCGATGAATGATCTTAGAATTTAATTGGGATATCGTTCATGTGTAACAGAGCACATGGCAGCTGTATGCAAATGACCGAGCCATGTGCAAAGAAGAAGGAAAAAGATTATAGATCAATCCTAAACAAAAGAACAGTGTGAATTCTGATTCATAGAATGACAATAAGAACTGATTGTTTTGAGTCAGCAGAGAGAGAGAGAGAGAGGAAGACGAGTCAATGCAGACCAGACATGTGTGATTGCATTCCACCACCATCGCCAACAACCACACCAAACTTACCCACATCTCTCTATCTCCACAACCGAGGTTTAGTTGTCATAATAAACTTTTTTTTGTAAACCCAGAAGAATTGTGATTTTGTTATTGAACACGACTGATATTTTAACAAGCGTGTGTCACTACGGTATAGAGTAACTGACAGCGTATACATCTGTACACCTTTGAAAATATAAGGCTGATAAAATTTATACATACGTTATCTATGCTCGTTCATTATACAACATTTGAAACGTACGTTCATACAACAGGTTCCCCTTTTTTTATGCAGTCTTTGCATTATCGTTATATTCTGCAAAATCTTTCAAGCTGCACTGTTTGGACAGCGGAGGGAAGACAATGCAGTGTTGCATTGTATAGTCCCCCCCCCCCTTCACATTCACAAATGGTTGGGTCAGTTTTTTGTAGCCCCATCGTTTTCAAGCAGTTGAGTGTTTTTCACTGTTTCTTTGTTCATGTGTCCTTCTTTTAGCCATGCCCAGAGGTTCTTTTGTTATCTAAAATTGACATCTGTCGACTTTAGACTATTACATCTTGACGTCCAAGATCAGGTCATTACTATTGTCTGTACGTTCCTTTTGACTTCAAATTCTTAATTTGTATTTTTGGTCCCCCGATTTATCGGAGAGGGACCTATGTTTTCAGTGGCATCCGTGCGTCCGTTAGTCAGGATGATTGACAGATTAGTTTTTCCTGAAATTTCGCCACAAAATGTATCTCATTAAATAGATGTGCACAGTAAAAAAAATTTTTTTGTGAAAATTCCCGTTGCATCCCCAGAGGCTCAATAAAGGTAAAAAAAAATGACACTTTTTGCCCATAGCATTCGATCTATCGATTAGATTTTCCTGAAACTTGGCCAAAATGTGGAGGCCATTGTTCTTAATATAAATTTAGTATTGGTGACCTTGGCAAAATTCTGGTTCGCATCCCTTTTAGGGCTAAAGAACATGCCTTTTTGGAGCTCTTTTTTTTTTATATCACTCAAAAATTTGAAATGTATGTCTATATAGTGGTTTTCGATGGTGCTGAATTCAAATATATATGCCTTAAGGCGTGAAACTGTATTGTTTGTCCATTTTCACTGGGATTCAGCGTTCCCAGGAGGTAAAAAGGGGTCAAAAGTTTTGCATCACAGAATTGAAGAAACAGGTATTCCCAATGTTGACGAGTCCGACAGGGGGAAGCATGTTGCTTGGGGGCGATTGAATTGCAACCGTGAGAAGAGGTTGGGGGAGTACCCCGAAAGCACAGTAAATGCCGAGGCACCATGATTGGGCCAAAAAGAGCGAAAAAATGTGATAAGTTCAAATCAAATTACTCACTTTTTAACTATGACGGAAGTAATATTTGTTTTCAGGACTAGCTCCACCTTCATTTCTTCACTATTTTTTGTGGCGTCATCTCACATGCAGCACCAGAGGGGGACCACGCACGCACGGCTTGTATTTATTTGTTTCAAATCTGTATATTCTAATTTCCTCATAGTTAACTGCATAAATTGCATATTTATCTAGTTAACCCTACTCGCTCACGACCGTAGGGCCTCAATCTGTGATAGTAGCTCAAGACGGAAAAGGTACTACACTTTGATCTTGGGTAAAATAAAGTATTTTTTTCTTCAGTTTTTTTAGAAAACATGCAGAACAGCTTCCTCGTTGCGCGTCTGTAAAGGATGTGATTATACAACAGTTTTCCACATTTTTTTACGCAGTGTTATCGTATTCCGCAAAATTTTTCAAGCTGTACCGTTTGGACAGTAGAGGGAAAACAAGGCAGTGTTGCATCATATGGTTCTCCCTCTCCACATTCGCAAATGGTTGGGTCAGTTTTGTTTGTTTTACGGCATATCAACCCTTTTCAGGTTATTTAATGTAGAATCTAGTGATTTTGAAGAACAATTTTTTAATAGAATATATTTGTTTTTTTAAGTCGGCTTCTATTTAACCCATAGTTGGAACCCTAACAGGTACTACCACTCTGGGGCAGAGTGGACCTGGGAGCAATAGCAATTAAAGGATGGCTCCACACTCCCTAAAGCCTGCAAGCTGAGACCTCACCATCGGATATAGTTTAAGGTCATATCTAGGACCTGGGGTCAGTTTTGTAGCACCCATCTGGTCATTGCAATTTCTTTGCAAGTGATCACAAATTAATATTATTATTATTTATTATTATATATGTAATATTATTATATTATTATTATATATATAATATTATTATATTATTATTATATATATATTATTATATATATTATTATTATATTATTATACTAGCATGGGTGCCCGGCGTTGCCCGGGTATTTGGAGGTGTATGTTGAGCAAAAAAAAAGTGGTCAATTTTTTAAAACTTTGACCCCTATTATGACCCCTTAATATTTATTGTTTTGGGCTCAAATCAAGTTATTAAGTTAGATCCATGTCCAAGGAACCTATATCTAAAATTTCAAGTGTTTAGACCCAAAATTGTCGGAGGAATTTGGTAGAGTTCTCAAAGGTCAAATTGTTGAACTTTGACCCCTTAATGTTAATAATGTTTATATATTATTAATATTTAATATAGTATTATTAATAATAATATACCTTATATTAATAGTTACTTTCATGGTACGTGCTTGACTGAACTTCTGTTTGTGCCTCTCCCCCACCACATGTACAAGTCATGGCAAACGCTCGTCTAGCTATAACCACTGCCAAAATTTTCCCATTAATCTCTCTACCTAAAATTTAATGAAAATTACATGAACAAAGCTTCTTTCCTAGAACTACCCATCTGTGGAATACAGTATCACGGGTCTGATTCTTAGCTAACTATAACACAGTCTTTTTCAAGTCCACTTGTTGAGCCGTCCTTGTGAATAGTTAGTTTCCTCTAATTTCCACGATTACCGTTTATCACAGAGTTTACTCATTAACACTTATCACCGTGGCCTCTGGACATTGAATGAGCAAACAGTTAATAAAATATGTTAAAAAACACTTTGAAATGAGTTAAAAACATATTTAATCTGAAAAGGAAACACTAGATAAATGGATTAAGGAAGGACTATCTATTTATCTAGTGTTTCCTTTTCAGAATATGTTTTTAACTCATTTCAAAGTGTTTTTTTTAACATATTTTATTAACTGTTTGCTCATATTATAAGCTCTATTTCCTATTTGGTTTTATCGAACTTTTACATCTGGCTGAGATAATTTTATAAATATTAATTCTTTAATGTTTATAATATACTTTAATTTTACCATCTTGGATCATTTTGGTAAATTTAATTGTAATTTTTATTTATATATATATATATATATATATATATATATATATATATATATATATATATATATATATATATATAATACTGAGATGAATAGGATCCCAGATTATTGAATCTGTGGTATCAAGTCGTACAAAATATTTTTAGGAGGTAATATTTTTATATAAGACAATCCCAGCCAAAAAGGAATAACTCAATATACTTGATAGAGCGAAAAAAAAAAAAATTTCAAAAATTTATTGAACAAAGAATGCAATTCTAAGTTATTTCCTTAACCCATGAATTTTCGATGTAGGCTCATCTCCTCAGAGGAAAAGGCATTATCAAAATATTAAATCTGGTTTGAAATAATTTTGCTATTCAGCACGTACATGGAAAATATATCGAAGATGAAATCTTTTTAAGGGACATAGATATAGAAAGTAAGGGTTGAAATAATAATTAAAAAAAAGTATGAGATTTGGGTATCCGAATGAACTAATAATCTTGGAATATTATTACTCAAGGATTATATTTTTCGCAATGAAATTTATATAAAAAAAAAACTCTCTATATATAATACTCCCCCTCATCCCAGCTGTGCAACAAACCAATAACTTCATAGAATCAAAGGAAAATGACGACTTACAAAAAGATATGGCTTTAACGCGAAATCATTTATTTTCCATAATAACATATTTATAGTTTCCCTTTTCGCCTTCCGTAGAACTAATAAGGTAAACGTGGTGGTTTCTCGTTTTCGGTACGACTACACTCAACGAAGTGACCAACAGATTTGTAATTTAAAAAAATATTTTTAATAATTCTAATTTTTTGTCACAATCTGAAGAGGTTAATAAATTATATTCTGCTTGATCATTTTTTTCAGTTAAACCTGATAAAATCAATTGACATATTAAAAATTTATTAAATCGCGAAAAAAAAAATATATATAGTAAAAATTGTTCTGCTAGTCGCGGTTGTACTATATTTTTGATAATAATAACAAGTGCTTTATTTTTATTATTTTTGAAAAGAATTTTTTTAAATTATTTTTTTATTTAATTATTTGATTCTAGGATGTTTCTCCTTCGTGAGCTTCTGTGAAATAAAGTAAAGAATAAATTCTTAAAAAGAAACAAAAAAAGAAAAAAATTACCATGTTGTCCACGACAAATCTATGGAAAAATCCATTTTCCCCGTCTGTCTGGAGACATAATTTCTCCGGGGCAAAAACTACTCGTAGTATTTGCTTTCCAAATCATATTTTTATTTTCGGAAATAAATGCAAAGTATTAAATTTGAAACTAAATAAACTTATTAGATTCATATAATTAATTAAAAATTAATCATTCATTTTTCTTTTTCGTTGTTTCAATGAATGAATTCATGAATGAATGAACACACATAATTAATTTTTTTTTTTTTTTTTACACGAGTAATATTTTATCGCTGATACGACCTTATTCCGAATTCCTGCCCGTAGGCTGCCACCAGTAGACTGCATTTTCTGCATCAAACGGCCAGAATGAAAAAAAAAAAAAAAAATTTGGGAAAAATTTTATAATTAAAATAATGACACTTGTACAATTTAATCAAGACATTAAAACATGAAATTATAAAAAAAAAATAAAAAAAAAGAAAAGGTTATATTGTACATATCCGTTTTGGACTGAAGATCTCCGAAAAAAGAAAATTCATTTAATTTGATCAAGTAGTTTTTTTTTTTTTTTTTTTTTTTTACAGCGGAAAAACACGTTTTTATGAGAGCGCGTTGAAGTCAGCCATTGTGGAAATTTATTGAACACGCCACGGGAGATAACTCCATGTAAAGCACCGACACTCCCTCCCCATCTTTATTACTAGCTTTTCTTCCTAGAAATCGAACCTTTTGCTAATTGTTTTTTCGCTGTAAAAAAAAAAAAAACTACTTGATGAAATTGAGTGAAATTTTATTTTGGAGAACTTCATTCCATAACGGATACGTACAATATAACCTTTTTTTTTTTTTTTTTTTCGATATTTTCATTTTTTTAATGTGTTGATTAAACTGTACAAGTGCCAAACTAATCTATAAAAATGTGCTTGAATAACTCCTAAAATGAAAATTGGTTGGGTTTCTCTCAATATTTTCCTTAATTTTCTATTTTTGAGCCATTATCAAGACTCCAAAAATGTGATCCTCTCATGTCGGCCATTTTTTTCTTGTTTTCACGGACACTCGACACTGTTTTTTTTTTTCTTTCTTTCTGTTATTTCGTCCCAAACAAGGCAGATTAGAACCTAGGCGCGGAGAAAACCCTCTCAGGGCTGACGGACCCAGTAGGTCTTCCCAGATCATCCGTCTGGGAGAAGGAAAACTCTGAAACTAAACCAAAGGGGAGAGAGGCCTCTTCAGCCTTGGATGACAACCTTCCTAGAGCTGGTGACTCAAACAAATTCACCGGTTTGCAAACCTAAATTGCTTAAGGAGTAGATAGGCTCTGTCTATCGCCCGGCTTCCATACTCCTTCTTTGCCTATTAGTCAAGTGCAGAGACACTATCTCAGTGATTCGACAGAAACACCCAGCGGTAGATCTTGTTTCCTGGCTAGGGCAATGAACGCCGTTCTTCCCCATTCCCAGCATGCCCCACCCCTAAAACTGAACATTTGGGAGTGCTTGAGTATAAGATATGCCTGAGCGATTAGATTGGGTTGACCTTCTTCTAAAGGGTTGAGGGTACCGGATTGACAGTTCCTGGCTGCTGTTCCCGACTGGTAGTACAGGATCCCTAACTCTTTGGTAGCGCTTAGAGCGGCTGCTCCATCAACAGTTGAATAATATCGGGTTGTTTGCAGTGCCATGTCGCGCATGGAAAGGGACCCTGCACTCATCCCCGGTGGGCTTTCCTGAGGCCACAATCCTAATTGGAGAAAGGTTAGCTGATGGTCTACTTGTGATGCATGTCTGAAGCTCCGCATAACCTCTTGTTTAGCTCCCCCTTACCGAAACTCTTAAAAAAAAATATGACGACAGTACAATCTAAAAATAAGCTTAAACCAGGATTAGGGACAAACAAATTCAACTTGCCTCCTCCCTTGAGGCTCTCATTCACAAATATCCGTGGGCTTAGAACTAACTTAGCTGATGTTGAAGCATTTCTCTTAACAAATACCCCGGATATCTTAGCACTAAGTGAGACTAACCTACACTCCTCCATTCCCTCTAACCACTTTAACATGCCTGGATATCTCCCACTCTGCCGTAAGGACTCTGACAGACATATGCACGGACTTGGAGTTTACATTCGTAATACCCTTCCCTTGACTAGAGAAACAAACCTAGAAACAGATGATCAAGCCTTTATGTGTTTTAGACTAAACGTGCAACACAGTATTAGCTACTATTATTTTCTCTACCGCTCTCCCTCGACTCAGGACTGCTCCATAATAAACAAAGTATCTGACAGCATAGACACGGCACTGTCCCTCGACACTAGCGCACAAATACATGTGTTTGGTGACTTTAATGTCCACCACAAAAACTGGCTTGGATTCTCTACTCACACAGATGCAGCGGGCAGCACAACCCATAGCTTCGCTATATCTCACTCCCTATCACAAATTGTTACGTTTCCAACCCGTTTCCCTGACCAGGAAGAACAACACGCATCACTTCTAGATCTGTTTTTGACCACAGTTCCCGATGACTGCATAACGAAGGCCCACAGCCCACTCGGGAACGCTGATCATGCAGTGATAATGGTTGAAATCGCCCTAAACTCTAGACCCAAAACTGAAGAGCCAGTGCTCAAAACAACGAGATATTATAATAAGGCTGACTGGGAAGCCATCAGGGAACTAATTAGAGATGCTCCATGGAAAAATATTTTCTCTCTCCCTGCTGAACAATGTGCAAACGAGACCACTGACTGGTTCAAAACTGCAATCGAAGCGCATGTTCCCATGCGGAAATTTTATAGTAAGCCCCACTCTCCCCAATGGTTTACGTCGACTTGTGCAACTGCCATTACTCAAAAGCAGCATGCATACCGTAGGTTTAACCGACATAAGTCCAGTTCAAACAGACTGAAGTATATAGAAGCTAGAAATAACGTTAAGAAAGAAATAGCGACAGCTAAGAGAGAATTTACGGAAACCACTAAAAAGCGCATCGAAGCACAAAAACTAGGAACTCGAGACTTCTGGAAAATCTACAACAGTGTAGTAAATAATGGGCAATCAACAATTCCCCCACTAACCAACAATCACGAGGTTCTTTGCTCAGTAACCGACAAGGCTAACATGCTTGCCAGTCGGTTTGCCTCAAACTCCACACTGGACCCTTCCAACCACCCCCTACCTGACTTTCCTATACGGACAGACGCCACACTAGACGATCTGAAAACCACCCCTGCTCAGGTGCATGCTATCATAAAAAACCTTGACACCTCAAAAGCATGTGGACCCGATCTTATCCCAGCTGTGCTATTAAAAAAGTGCTCAGCCGAAGTAGCTCCAGTTCTCTCCAAACTCTACAACAAATGTCTTAATGAAGCTTGCTTTCCGGGCTGTTGGAAAACTGCTTCTGTTGTATCAAGAATTCTGGCGAAAGGACGGACCCATCAAATTATCGCCCCATTAACCTCCTCCCACTTTTTGCCAAAATATTTGAGACCATAATTAACCATGCTCTAGTCCATCATCTTACAGATGTTAAACTACTGACTGACAAACAATATGGATTTAGACAAGCCCGTTCCACAGCAGACATCCTCACTGTGATCTCTGAACGTATATACCATTCACTAGACAAAGCGGGGGAAGGCAGAGCGGTAGCTCTAGATATATCTAAGGCTTTTGACAGGGTATGGCATGAGGGTCTCCTCAGTAAAATCAGATCATACGGTATCACTGGTAGAATACTTAACATAATTAAATCCTTCTTAGATAAGAGAAAAATCCAGGTAGTCCTCGACGGTCGCACATCTAAACAATATGATATAAATGCGGGAGTGCCCCAGGGTTCTATCCTTGGACCTCTATTGTTCCTGATATTCATAAATGACCTCCCCGACAACATTGCCTCTGAGATGGGTATATATGCTGATGACACTACACTCTATGGCAGACACGACAGGAAGACGAATGAACACATTTCTAAAGAAATGGCAGAAACACTAGAGGAAGACCTCCAATCTGTAGTGGAATGGGGACAAAAGTGGTTGGTCGCGTTCAATGCTGCCAAGACTAAACTAGTTTCATTCAATAATTACAAGAAACCCTCTCTACCACCCATAGCAATGGCCAACAAATCTTTATCTGAGAGTACATCTTTCAAACTCCTTGGCCTAACGTTCACAGGAAACATGAGTTGGAACAATTACATTGAAGGCATTGCCAGGGCCGCTGCAAGAAAGGTAGGCTCTCTCTACCGTGCTAGAAAACTACTAACACCCGAAAGTATCCTGTACCTCTATAAGGCCACCATTCGCCCATGTATGGAGTATTGCTGCCACATCTGGGCTGGTGCATCTGCTACTAGTCTCTCGCTCCTTGACAAGGTTCAAAAGAGAGTCGCAAACCTGATAGGCCCTGAACTGGCATCTAAGCTTCAGCCTCTGTCCCATCGACGAAATGTTGCATCCCTCTGCCTTTTCTACAAGTATTTTAGTGGTGAATGCTCTGACGAACTGCAATCACTTGTGCCCCCACGACGCGAGCACCCTCGACAAACCCGACAGGCTACTAGATCCCACCCCCACACTGTAGAGGTCCCTAGATGTAAAAGATCTTTTTACTCCAATAGTTTCTTCCCCAGAACCGCAAGACTCTGGAATTCCATTCCAGGTCCCTGCTTCCCCAACAGTACTGACGTGCAGAAGTTCAAGTGTAACGTGAACCGACGTCTTGCTGCCCAAATCCCTACATAGTACCCCAGTAGTTGTTGCCCCTGATAGTAGCCCCCTACACCAAAGTGGCAATTTGCCTTGTTTGGGGTGAAAATGTAATAAAAAAAAAAAAAAAAAAAAAAAATTACCACTTGGGCGTAAGGTGCTACTATTTGGGACCAAATCTACAGGGACATTATATAGGGAGTTAAGAAGCGAGATGTCTGTTCTCATTACACTTGAACTTCTGCATGCCAGTATAGTTAGGGAAGCAGGAAACCGGGAGGAAATTCCAAAGTGTAGCAGTTTGAAGGAAGAAACTATTAAAGTAGAAGGCTTTCCGACATCTACGGATCTCTACTGTGTAGGGGTGGGATTTTGCTGATTGTCAGGTTAGTCAAGGGATATTTAGGTTAAAGGAGGTACAAGTGCTTCTAGTTCATCGGAGCACATTCCATTATTTGTAAAACAGGCGATCGGACAGAAGCTGGGGTTTGGTTGATAGTGTGGGACCTATTAGGTTAGAGACTATTTTTAGACCGTCTCTATGAACGATAGACTATTGGCAGATGCACCAACCCAGATGCGCAACAATATAGGAGACTCTCAGGTGTGAGCAACTTTCTATCATGGTAGAGGGAGCCCATTTTCTTTGCAGCAGCCTTGGCAATGTCCTCAATTTATTTGTTCCAATTCCTGTTAAGCCGAAGACTTTGAACAAAGAGCTTTCAGGTAGTGTATTAATAGTCTTGGCAATCAGTGCTTGAGAAGATTTCTTGTAATTATTAAAGGAAAGAAGCTTAGTCTTAGTAGCATTGAATGTTTTGAATTTCAACTAATTTCAACATGACACATGAGCACGTAATAATGTTTTCACCTGAAATGTGTTAGTCTAATAGATCACCAATCTAGACAAGCACCTAATTTCTATTTTAATCTGGCGAGAATCTACTTCAACATTAGTGTTACATCCACGTTTCAACCATGAATATTGACAAAACAAACCAACTATTTATTCAATGCTCCTATGATCATCATCATATTGTATAAATCCGAAGATTCTATTGTTGGCATTGGTTTCCCCGATATTTTTCTAGTCAGAATTCTATCTGGAAAGACATCAGGGATTACAGGCGGGACTATGTGAAGGTTGCCAACATCCTAAGTGAAAGTGATTTTTTGTGGAATGGACTGAATTCGAACTTGGGACACTCGGGTGGTCAGTCCGTGTAGTTAATCGCTTGACCAGGGTCATCTCCCTGCTCCTATGATGCCGGTGACTGAATTTAACCATTCTGCAATTTGTACATTTCTTACTAAATAAAATTCGTTATGTAACTTTAATTGCTTTGTTTGCTATCTTTATCTACCCATTGCCGTCTTGGCATTGTGTCTCGCCAAAGTTTTGGGGATGACATTCACTACGCGCTGGCCACGTGACACATCATCCAGGTTTGATTTTAATACAACTGTCAAGACGATCAGATGCTCAACTTTCTCTTCCAGAGCAATAGCTCGTGGATTTAACATCGCCAATAACATGAGGGTAAAACAAAAAAAACATTTTAGAAAATCTGAAAGTTTCAGAATTTTTTTTGGTCCCCCGACAAAAGAAAGATGGACCTGTAAATTCACGCTTGTCCGTTCGTCCGTTAGTCTGTCCGCACTTTTCTCAATAACTATGCCTTGGAATGTTTTTAAATTTTGCACAAACATTAAACATGATATGAGTAAAAAAGTAAAAGAATGGATTTTCTGGGAAGCTGTCAGCCTTAATCAGTCAAGAATCTCTGGATCTCTTCAAATTTCTCAACAGAGGTTTTAAAAACAACCTTTCATGTTAACAGATATATAACGACAATGAGATAAAAATTATTATTTGTTTTTTTCTCTTTCTGACAAAATCCCATAGACATTTCAGTTTTGTCCCAATCAGACATCAACACCCTCCTCTTCTGCCCTCGCTTCCTCTATTTGAAAAACAAGACCATCTCTTTTGACATTTAGATAGTTCCAAATCTGTTTCCCTTTTTGAGGCAACACAACATCTGCTTTGCGTCTAATGACACATCAGCGGCTGGTCTTATTTTCCTAGCTAAGGTTTTGCATCTCTCTGCACTCCCTCACACCATCCCGTCCGGTCAAACACCCCCTCTCACCGCAATATGCACCTCGCTGCATGCATTCATGACGCCAATTGGTATCATATCCCTTCCATCTTTATGGGGGAAATGCAGCCATTGCAGCATTTCCACCCAGCCCTGTCAGAAAAACAAAGAAACAAAATACCCAGTATAAACCTCAAGTAAAAAGTTCAATTGCAACCTCAACAGTTTCTGAGTCAGGGATTCTATATTCATCTCACATGCATTATTTTTTTCTCAGGGGTTAATTCCTCCTTTTCTTTTCATTTTACTAGTCCTTTTAATGTGACTGCAAACTACATACATCCAAAACAGTTTTTTCTTCTTTATTTTCAGTCATTCTTTATAACTGCAACTCATCAAATTATGTACATGCAAAACATGGGGTCTCTTTCACTTTTTTCCTTTTCTTATTTACTTTCAGGTCCATCTCCACGACTTAATCTATGTGCATGCAAAACATTTTGTTTTCTTCCCTTTAACTACAACCCATTAGACCATGTGCGTGCAGAACGTTTTTTTTTTCACCCCCCCCCCTTTTTTTTTCCATTTTTAATTTTTTTAATTTCGGTCCTTCTTTACGACTTGGTCTATATGCATACAAAACAATCTCTTTTTTTTTTTTTTTTTTTTTCAGTCCTACGTCAACCATAATTTTGTTCGGTAACTGGGAAGGCTCAGCCTCAGCTCATCTCCAATCGCCATTTGCTGTCCCAAAATAATGTGTCACCTGAGATTTCAATTGGTTCTAGGCCTTTCTGCCTATTTAATTCTACTCTAAAATTGTTTGCTGGGGGATTATTTTTACACACATCCAATTTTTCAACCTATTTTTGTTTTTTATTTTATTTATTATTTTTTTCACTCAATTCTTTACATGAAGAGAAAGAACTCACTTCGTCAACTCATGCACACCTCTTGGCATCGGGGAAAATTTCCCAATGATATTTCATACTTCCACAGTTTCAAAGCCTTCTCAACGACTGCATATTTAATTTTTTTCAAAACAGAATACTATCAGCACCGATAGTTTCTTTAAGACATTCTACTTGACAGTTTAAATGCTTCAAAACTATTTACCATGCGATTGATTTCATTTTTTATGTAAATTCCCAGGCTAAATAATTTTTTTCTTTGACAGCCTAAACGTTTTAATGTCACTTCCAACCAATTTACCACCTCACACCCTGTAAAAACTCTCAGGCCAAATGACTTGCTATTCGGCAGTTTAAATGCCTTAACATATAAGGAACAAACTCTCTCTCTTGCACACACACACTCACACGCGCGCGCGCACACAAACACACACACACATACGCAGTTCCTTTTACATAATAGTTGAGATAGATTATTCAATGTATTCTTGAGGTGTCGACGTGACACATTATCGACGTGAAATCATGAAATAAAAACAAAATCCTATTTTTTTTGTATTGCTTATGTGGGGGCAAAGGGTAAAATTTAACCTCAAATTGCATCGCGACATCATGTTTTTCATTAAATCTTTTTCTTTCTTTCATACAACAAACATGAATTGCTGGAGCGTTACCCCCCCCCCCCCCCACTCGATGAATTCTTATCAGTTTTGTCCGCTCAACAATAACATCATAATTGTCCACGGCTCAACAATGACGGACCGTTGTTGCTTTATTGAAAAATGATGACGTCAGAACACGTGAGAAGATGCGCACTCCTCCCAACTTTTCATTTTTGACATGAATAATAAGTATTGTTCGGATTATTCAAACTATTGTTCTCATCTTGAATGTTATTCGCAAAACGTTTCAGCTGATGTAACCTCCAACCTTCTTTAGATGTATCTTCTTTAACTCGAGGGAGAGGGGATTTTTCTATTGAACTTTGGAATCTACTTAGAATTTCGAATGGAACGTTTTATTTAATCCATGACGGTAGCATGTTCTCGTTCTGTCAGCCATGACCAGGTAGAAATCTTAAGTAATTCGTGCATGTATTTTTTTTTCATCAGCGGCACTGAGGATTGAACCTTCAACCTCCAGAAGAGTGTCATTTAGAACTGAATTTTTACATAGTATTTTATGTTATTTTAAATTTTTTTACTGGTTTTTTACCCCAAACAAGGTACACTACCACTTGGATATAAAGGGCTACTATTTGGGACAAAATTTGGAGAGGTACTATGTCAGGGTTAAGCAGCAAGATATCTGTTCACATTACACTTAAACTTCTGCATGTCAGTACAGTCAGACAAGCAGGGGCCTGGGAGGGAATTCCAATGTCTAGCAGTTCGAAGCAAGAAGCTATTAGAGTAGAAGGCTTTCTGACATCTAGGGACTTCACCAGTGAAGAGGTGGAATTTTGATGCCTATTGGGTTACTCTGAAATATTTACATCAAAGGAGTGCAAGTGCTTGGAGTTAGTTGGAGCACTTTCTGTTAAATCAGGCACAGTGATGCAGCATTTCATCAATGGGATGAAGGTTGGAGTTTAGTTGACAGTGTAGGTTGGCGAGTCTTTTCTGAATCCGGTCTAGGAATGAGAGATGCACCAGCCCAAATGTGGCAACAATACTTCATAGGTACAGGATACTTTCAGATGTAAGTAACTTTCTAGCATGGTAGAGGGAGCCCACCTTCTTTGTAGCATCCTTGACAATGCTTTCTCTCTGCATTTGTTCCAATTCATGTTTCCTGTGAACATTAAGCTGAGTTGTTTGAACAAAGTAGTTTCAGATAGAGCATCATTAAGCATGGCTATTAGTGGTTGACAAGGTTTCTTGTAATTATTAAAAGAAAGAAGCTTTATTTTATCAGCAGTGGGTAGCCGGGAACCAGATCAGAACAAGACACTGCAAGACTGCAGTAAACAAACACAGGTAGAGATAAATAGACTCCCTAATCTGCCCAAAGTGCAAGAAAGCCCCCCCCCCTCCCTGAACACAAACCACCTAATCCTACATTGTCCAGTTCCCCGACTGGGAGGAGTCTATGCAACAGCCCATCTATCTGAACACAGTTTCTCAGACTGGTTAAAAAATAGCGATATAGACGTCTAACCCATACACTACTACTACTACTACTACTACTACTACTACTACCCTCTTCTTGTAAGAAAAAATGAATAAATATAACTCTGATCCTTATTGGTCCCCTTACAAAGGAGGGATTGGACCTAGTAATTCACCCCTGTTCATCTGTTTGCACTTTTCTCAATAACTACGTCTTGGAATTTAAAAATATTTTGCACAAACATTAATGTTGCAATAATAATGGGGGGGGGGTTATGGTCCCTCAGAGTTGGAAAATTCTATTTATAAACGATGCTGCTGCTGGTAACTGACGAATCAAATTAATTCACGTTCTGCTAACAACCAATCAGAAATTAGAATTGCTCCATAAAAATTAAACCTTTTAGCACATTTTTTTTTTCGTGCCAACATGAGAAGAATCTTCTGCTCTTTGGCTGCAAAATTATAAAGTCCAGAACCTGTACAGAACAGTTGCCCACTGAGAATTCTTCATCTCAAGGACTTGTATAGAATTAACTACTCATCGGAAACTCTTCTGAAACTAAACATGGCTTACAACTTCAAGATAAAAGTTGATGAAAAGTACATTTTTGCGAGAACTAGAGGGCATTATAGAGTAAAACATTGCCCCCAAATCGTTTATCCGTTCACTTGTTCGCACTTTTCTCAATAACCACGCCTTGGATTTTTTTTGGGGGAAATTTTGCACAAACATTAGTCATGGTGAAAGTAAATTTTTCACTCATGGAGAGAGACCTTCCACGCGCGACTTGTTTACTTGCCTCTCCATGAGGGTAAAGGTTAGTTTTAATATTGGGTATACGCAGTTCCCCAAAATGGAGTTATTTTCTAAATCTTGATAAAAGTGTTAAGTGATAATTATCTGCAGTTATTTAAAAAAAAAAAAAAAAAAGAAATTATTTTATTATTACCCCAATACAGATCGGCTTCTATTCCAAAGCTCCCCATATCCTTGTATATGTCTTGTTGCACGTTGCTATTTTTGTAATAAATTTTATTATTCTTGATTTTTTAATTTTTTTTTTATGGATATCATTCGAGACAACTTGCCACTTGAAACAAGGCATGAAGCCACTTGATGTAAGGCGCTAACAAGAACGAAAGCGAAAGCTGATCGTTGCAAAGACAGGAGATGCTTATTAGCCTTAGTCTTGAAAAGACCAAGTCTGTAGGTAGAAGGAAAACAGTGAGCAGGAAGAGAGTTTCACAACATTGCAGTTCTTGGAAAGAAACTACTGGAATAGGAAGTTGTATTACAATGAGGTGTTAAAACAGTGAATTGATGGAGACCACTAGACCAACAAGTCAAACGAGCTGGAACAAATGAAGCGGCGAAATTGATCAGACAATTCTAAAGAACACGTCATAATAATATTCGTAGAAAACACTGAGACTAGCAACATCACGTCTATGTGAGAGAGATTTACAGAGAAGAAAGTGTAGGGCCAATCAAATTACAGATATGTTTTTGCACGTTATCAAGAACCTTCAAATGGGACACAGATTCACCAGTCCAAATATGACAACAATACTCCATACATGGTCTGATAGTAGATTTGTAGATATAACGATTAGCTTCTGGTGTGAGAAAGTGTTTAGATAGAGAGAACAGATTTTACAACAAGCAGAAAGAACAATGGATTTAATATATGGACTCCACGAAAGATTTGATGAGAAAGAAAGACCAAGGAGTTTTAGTTGATTTCTCATCGAGAGCAAAGCTATCCAGAAGAATCCCAGGAAGAAAATGGACACGCCTATGATTGAAAGAAAATAGCTGAGTCTTAACAGGCTTGAATGAAACAAGGCATTTCTTATCCCAATCCATAATTGAAACCAGATCAACTTTTAGATCAACTGCATTTTTCAACTGATCTGAGGAAGATGGGCGAGAAGCAATATTAGAATAGAGTCTTGTGTCATCAACATAAACTTGGGAATTTGGATGAAATTTCAAACAGAACCCCTTATTTACTTCATGGGGGTAGCATGTTCTTGTTCCGTCAGCCACGTAAATAAAGTAAATAGTAAATAAAGGGTTCTGTTTGAAATTCCATCTAACTTCCTGAGTTTCAGAGAAACATTCACGAGTTCAACAAGATACACTTGGAGGTTACATTGATTGACATGTTATGAAAATGACACTCATGATGAGAACAGTAGTCTGGAGAATCCAAATAATACGAATAACCAATCCTTATCCAAAAATTCAGAAACATAAATCTCTCGAAGGTCATTTATGTAAAGAAGAAACAATGGCAAATTATTTTTGTGCTTTTAAATCAAAGAAAATAATTTTCATCACATGCACCTTTTGGATCAAATAATCCATATTGGATAATGTATGAAATCAAATTTCAAAATATATTTCTTTTTAGCATCACTAGTTGTGCTGACTAGGCAGTGCCCAAAATGCAGTGAAGTCATTTTAGTTTTTATTATTTTATTTATTTGCACATTTTAAAACTTATGCAGAAAAAAAAAAAGAATTTAGTTGTAAGGTAGATAATTTTTATATTCTTCAATATAAAATATTAGTTATCTCCCTTGCTGATTTGTATTTTTAAGTATTTATTTAAAAATGTTTCGTATAAGCAGTTGTCTGAGCCGGACAATTAAGTAATTTAAAAAAAAAATATATATATATATATGTATATATAGTACAGTGAAACATGTTTTTTTACAAAAAAGTCATCACTTATCAAGGCCTAAAGGCCACTAGAGGATAAGGATTAATGAGTGTACAGTAGTCAATGGGACAATGTCATAGTAATTGTTAGTAGTGCAAAGTTGGTAAATTGGATTACTTAAGGAGACGGCTCATCAAGAACTTGTTTACGTTGGACTTGAAGACAACCGTATTGTAGTCAGCTGGAAAGCAGGGAAAGAAAATAGTTCGACAGATGTGCAGTTGTAAGAAAGAAGCTTTGTTCATAGAATCTACGTTTAGGATTAGGCACAGATAAAGATTGGGGGAAATTATTGATAGTGGTTTCAACTAGGCAAGTAAGTAAAATGATAAATAAATAAATAATATTTGATTATTTATGTCCCAAAAATATGGGCGATTTTTCTAAGAAAAAAATATTTTCCAGTTCTTCAAGGTTGGAGCTGCTAATAACCATATTTAATACTCGCTAAAAAAAATAAAATAACATTATTAACATAAGTTTAAAAGTGATAAAAATAATACATAAAAGTAATCTAGAATTTCATGACGTAATGGTTAACGCACCCAACTGTAGCACATATGGTTGGTTGTTTTTGTTTTACGGCACATCAACCCTTTTCGGGTTATTTAATACCAAGTCCAAAGATTTTGAAGAAAAAATTTTTTAATAGAATATATTTGTTGTTTTCACGTCGGTTTCTATTTAACCCATAGTTGGGACCCTAACAGGTACTACCACTCCAGGTCAGAGTGGACCTGGGAGCAATGGTAATGAAAAGGGTGGCTCCACACTCCCCAAAGCCCACAAGCTGGGGCCTCACCACTGGATATAGTTTAAAGTCATATCCAGGACCCCCATTGAGGGACTTTTACCCTCTGCAGGGGTGCAGTCGGCGTATTCTAATGCCCCACCGACAGGGCCATGTAGCACATATGGTCTGATGTTCGAATCCTAGAACGGTCAAACTACGCTGATGAGCTGTAGTACAGCAACACATGTTCATAGATTACTGTTATATATAGTGATGGGATGATTCCAGTATTTTTCCCGATTCCAATACAATCACTGATTCCGATTCTTTATAAATCTCTAAATATTTAACTATAAAATGGTTATGTTGTTCCGATTACCGTAAAAACATATAATAAATGTGTATATATTTCCTCAAATGTAAAAAAAAAACAACGCTTGTGAGGGGGTGATTTACAGATTGTAGTTTTATTGATAGTTTAAAATCAATAAATATTTATTTTATTATTGCTACCAGCAGTTGAAGTTATTTTTAAAAAGAAATTTAATAAAAAAAAAAAAAGAGAATTAAAGGAATCGTTTTTGGCATCGGAAAATAGGCATACATTTTTCCGATTCTGATACCCTAAAATGTTCCGATTTTTCAAATTTCTGATTCTGATTAATCATCCCAACACACACACACATATATATATATATATATATATATATATATATATATATACTAGCAAAAGCACCCGTCGTTGACTGGGTTCAAAAACAGCCTACAGAAAATGGACTCTGATTTATGAAAGTGTGATAGGTTATGAAAAGGAAGGGTTGTAAAGAGATAGCTTCGAATTTGGGGGTATCAAAATCAAAGCAAAATATGATGAAAGTAAAAATAAAATAGATAAACCCCATAATTTATTATACCATACCTGTTCACACTGAAACACTTATCACAATATTCTGTGGATCTATATTAAAAAACCTTGTTAAACTTTGTGACATATTTCCATTCTATGGAGGTCAGGCGTGAACGAACACCCCATAATTTTATTATACCATATTTCTTCAAACTGAAACATAATTATCAAAGTATACTTATGCAGATAGATATGAAAAGTCTTTATTAAAGTTTGTGCCTATTTCCATTCTATGGAGGCCAGGCGCGAATGCAGACCCCACAATTTTATTATATCATCCCTATTTAAGTTAAAACATACTTATCAAAGTATTCTTATGTACATCTATATCAAAAACACTTGTAAACGTTTTTTTTTAATTAAAATTTTTTTTTTATTTTCATACTTTGTGGACCATGCACGAACACAGACCCCACAATTTTAATGAACCACCGTTCTGCCAGATCAAACATACCCATTCCTGTGTCTCGATACATCTATCATTATATGTGATCAGTTTTTTAAAATAGTCAACCATATAGAAGCCTATTCGTGACCAGACACACACACACACACACACACACACACACACACCCAGCTTTATATTATAAGATATATATATATATATATTGCTTTTAGTTTGCTTGTGCATTCCACTTTTTCTCAGAAACTACTGGTCCGATCTGGTGAAAATTTTGTATATGGATCTTTATTCTGGTAAGGTGCAGCGAATTAAATATGGTATCCGCTCGATACATAGTTAGGTATTAATAGGGATTAGCATTTCATGCAAAATTAACGCAAATTTAACTATTCAACCATGAATCTGGCATAAAGTGTCCATTGTAAGTCAACTGGTTATAACTTTTGCCCATTTTTAATCGGCAAAACGTCTAGTGCTATTACATTGCCAAATGGAAATTAGCTAGTCAGATGCAAAGTTTCACGTGTCAGGTTAAATGCTATTTAGGCCTGACTTTGTAAATCTGACAGGATAGATTTATAGTTTAAAAGATTTGGCACGAAGATATTTTACCGGACTTAAAAACATCCACAAAAGCCTTTTGTCAAAAAGGGACAATGTATAGTCTCAACCCACGTGATAGAGAGATTGGATTGAAAAGCATGTAATTATCCGGATTATTGGGGTCATCTTATTACTTTGCTTAAATAAGTGCATTATGGTCCTTTTATGTGTAAGCGTTTCAGTTGCATTAAAAAAAAAAAAAGCAGTATCTTCAGTTGCATTAACCCCCCCCCCCCCCCAAAAAAAAACAGTATCTTAGTGAACAAATGCTATGTTAATATTAGCTACTAAACTATGCCGCTATAGGACACATCTCTCACATTCTAACATTTTAATGAAATTTTTGATTTAATTCTTTGGATTATTTATGAACTATCCAGCATCATTGCCCGGAAATAAAGTACTTTTAAATTTGTTTATTTTTATTTTTTCAATTTTTACATTTAAGGTAGATAACTCCTATCATATTCTTCATTTAAACATGAGTCATTACTTTGACTGATTTTTATTTTTAAATGATTATATTATCAACTAGCTAGCATCATTGCCTGCAATATAGTGAAGTACTTTTGAAATTATTTATTTTATTTATTTTTTCAAATTTAAGGTAGATAACTCCTATCATATTCTTCAATTAAACATGAGTCATTGCTCTTGGTGATTTTTTATTTTTAAATGATTATTATCGACTACCTAGCATCATTGCCTGGAATATAGTGAAGTACTTTTGAATTTATTTTCTATTTTTTCAATTTTGAAATTTAAGGTAAGTAACTTCTATCATATTCTTCATTTAAATACGAGTCATCACTCTTGCTGATTTTTATTTTTAAATGATTATTAATATCATCAACTACCCAGCATCATTGCCCAGAATATAGTGAATTACATTGGAATTTATTTTTTAATTTTTAAATTTAAGGTAGATAACTTCCATCATATTTTTCAATTAAACATGAGTCATCACTCTTGCTTATTTTTATTTTTGAACGATTATTTAAAAATATTTCATTAGCATTTGTTTGAGGTAGATTCAGTAATTTTTAAAAAGAAATTGTAGCTAAAAATGTTATATTTTGAACATGGTGCAATAGTAACAAATGCGAATTAGCTAATCAGAGATAAGATTGCATTTGTAAGCTTAAATGCTGTTTGAGTCTGACTTTCAAAATCTGACAAGATGTTAGATTAAGAATCAAATTGTCAGATTCGGAGAAAAAGAAAGATTGAACAAATTAGTTGTTAAATTTTTAGAAGGGGGATTGAAGGGGGATTGCAATTGCAGCTGAAACTACTGTCAATAATTTTCCCCACTCTTTATCTGTGCCTAAATCCAAACGTAGATTCCATGAGCAGAGCTTCTTTCTAAGAAGTGCACGACTGTGGAACTCTCTTCCATTTGCATGTTTCCCACCTGCCTACAACTTGGATGTCTTCAAGTCCAACATAAACAAATTCCTGACAAACCGCCCGCTTAAGTAAGACACTCTATCAAATCTCCAATACTAATGATTACTACAATACTATCTCATTGATTACTGTACACGCAATAATCCTTATCCCTGAGTGGCCTCTGGGCCTTGATAAGTGGTGACCTCCATGTAAAAAATAAAAAATTTCAGCTCGATATTTTTAATGGCTTTTTAGCTTTGTAATCATGTTTTTTTTTTTAATGTGAAGCCGTGGATATCATTTTTCGTTAAATCTTGATAGTACTCTTCCTCTTAAAAAATGAAACAATATTTCTCCCATTTTTTTCTGTAGTTGTCCCGTGGCAACTGACCCTGCTACCTCAACTGTTCTACATGTACTAATTCAAACCCTCCCGTCCATTCATTTAATGTTGCCATAGCATCTCAGTCGCCTGTTCAGCACACAGTTTTTGAGTGGCATAAGAGATTCAAGGAAAGCAGGAAGTCTGTGAGGAATGATGAGAGGTGTGGAAGGAGTAAGGAAGTTACAATACCAAAGTTGATTGGCCAAATAAAGAATTTCATGCATAAGGACCGTCGTATGTCTATAGAGACAATAAGTACACAGTTTGATGTCAGTGTGGGAACTGTACACACAATTGTTTGCGAGGAACTGAAGATGCATACGATTTGCACAAATGAATCAGTCCACAACTCCATTCTTGTCACAAGCTATTTGACCAAGATGGGCATCAAGACAGTTCCTCACTCTCCTTATAGTCCAGACCTTGCTCTCTGTGAGTTTAAGTTATTCCCTAAGCTGAAGGAAAACATTAAAGTGTTATCCTGACGCTCCACACTCCTCTGTTTACCTCGGAAGTGACGTCACACAAATCTTATAATACGGATGGCTACAATTGTAAAAATAATTTGTTTTATTTTTCTTTCATTTTGAGCTAAATTAATTACCAACACAGTAGCGAATTTAATTTTTTTTCTCTCCCATTTGTTATATTGGTATTTGAGCGGAGAATCTAACATTTCTTTTCATTTTGAGAACTTGTTTTAGTTTTTAATTACTAACACAGCGGAGAATTTAACTTTTTTTTTTTTCTCCCATTTCTTATTTTGAGCGGAGAATTTATTTTATTTTCATTTTGAGCTCGTTTTCCGATCCAGCGTTACCTTTTATAGGTACTCCTGCACTTTACGACCCGAGCTATTTTTAACACTATTATTTAGAAACCTATTATTTAACATGGGGAAGGGAGGGTGTATTGTAACTATTCTGTACTTTCACCTAACAATTAAATTTAAAAAAAATATCGTGAAACTTGAATTTAACTTGAAAATACTATTAAAAAATAGCACGGGTCGTAAAATGCAGAAGCACCCTTTTATAATATAAAAGTTTGATAAATATCCAGATCCGCTACTACAGAACACCGACCACTCTGATTTGTTTTTTTTTATAGGTAATTGAGGTCGCTGACAACGAACTGGTTTATTAATTGTAGAAAACAAAAACAAACGGGAGAAAAAAGGAGCTCAAAATGAAAGAAAAATAAAACAAATTATTTTTACAATTGTAGCCATCCGTATTATAAGATTTGTGTGACGTCACTTCCGAGGTAAACAAAGGAGTGCGGAGCGTCAGGATAACCCCTTAAAGGCTTTCGTTATGAGACAACTGAGGAGATGAAAGAGGCTGTGATGAGGGTCATTAATCCACTCACACAAGAAGTCTTCCATGAGGTTTTTCATAAATTGTTGGAACCGTACAACAAATGCATTGCAGTCGAAGGAAATTACCTCGAAAGGGACTAGAGTTCCATGTGTGTACTATCAATAAAAATGCCCATGTGAAAAAAAGTCTGAAAACTTATTAAAGGCACCTCGTACCCCCTTTTCAAGAGGTGAGACACAAGGTCAAGTGTTGATTTGATAAAAAATGTTTTTTTAAAGCAAATTGGATTCAAACTTGGCACAGCCTGGTTTTCAGTTTGCGTTGTTAACAATTTAGTCCTCCCTTCTCGAGGTAAGGCTTTTATTAATCTTACTTTCTCTCAAAGCCGTCTTCATCATTTCCTCCCATTTTTTAATGGTCATCCTCTGCCAGTTGACCTTGCTATTTCAACTGTCCTACACTTACTAACCAAAGTGCTCTCATCTATTCTTTTTTCATCATCTGTTTAATGTTTGTTTTCCATGCTGGCATGTGTTTGATGGCTTTTAGAAATTGAATTTCAAAGGATGAATTCCTTTGAAAGCCAATTTCTGTCTGGCCAGGTCCTTATTTATCCTATTTTGTCCCAAATCCTTCCTTACTTTCTCTCATGTTTTCTGTAGTCGTCCCGTGGCAACTGACCCTGCTATCTCAACTGTTCTACATGTACTAATTCAAGCCTTCTCATCCATTCATTTAAGGTGACCATACCATCTCAGTCTCATGTTCTACACATTTCTCCCTTTTACTGAGGCCATCAGAACAAAACCTTTCTTTAAAACTCACATTACACATCCATTAATTTTTAGACATGAATGAAGAACTTTCTCTGATTACAAATGAGATCATGCTGGCAAATATTTAACCTATCTCTGGCCAGGTCTTTATCTATCCCTCTTTCTCTCAAATCCATTTTTATCACTTCAATGTTTTTCTTGCCACTTCTCATAAGAACTGAACCTGCTACCTCAACTGTTCTACATCTTCTAACCAGTTTGTGGATATGTCAAATGCGCTTCTTAAAAGTTAACAGAATAAAGCAAGATTTCTTAATTTTAAAACATAACGAAGACATTTCTACGATTATAAATGACATAATTATTAGAATTTTTCACTGAAAGAAATTTAAGAATCCAAATATGATGCATTAAACAGCTTTAATAAATTGACTTTCAAAATAACCTATCTCTGGCCAGGTCTTTATCTATCCCTCTTTCTCCTGAATCCATTTTTATCATTTCCTCCCATGTTTTCCTCAGCCTCTTTCTGGAAACTCAACCTGCTACCCCAACTGTTCTACATCTACTAACCCAAGAACTCTCATTCCTTCTTTTAACGGTCCTGGATATGACCTTAAACTATATCCGATGGTGAGACCTCAGCTTGCAGGCCTTAGGGAGTGTGGAGCCACCCTTTAATTGCCATTGTTCCCAGGTCCACTCTGACCCGGAGTGGTAGCACCTGTTAGGGTCCCAACTATGGGTTAAATAGAATACGACTTAAAAAACAAATATACTATATTAAAAAATTGTTCTTCAAAATCATCAGATTCGGCATTAAATAACCTGAAAAGGGTTGATATGCCGTAAAACAAAACAACCAACCAACCAACCAACCTTCTTTTAACATGGCCATACTATCAAAGTCTTCGATTCTGTACACACCTATACTGTCCAGATTTAATATTCCTCTCAGGTAATCAGATCTAAACCTGTCTTTAAGATTCATATTACACATCCATCGTATCATTCTCATATTATTTCTCTTCATGCAACACATATCCTCAACCCTCACTCGCCAGGTTTAACTTTTAATTATCATCACACTGCATATACATACCTGATAAACTCTTCCCCTAATTGACAGTGGTAATTCTCTGCTGGTTAGTGATAATGGATGCTTTATGAACTTACGGAAATTACTCCAATCACACTAGCATCTACTCCACCTTATGCTGCAGTGGTATCATCGACGTAACAAAACTTCTCGACGGCCTCATTTAAAAAAATTTTTTTTTATCAAAATCTAAAGGTCACTCAAGGTTAATGAGTGTACGGTGGTCAATGAAACAACAGCATAAGGATCAATAATGGAGAAAATTGAGCAGAATTTGATTATTTAAGGAGATGGCTCAATTTTACTATTAATCAAGTACTTATGGGGGAATAACAAATCCTATTAATAATGTTGGGACGGTTAAGCAGAATGAGGAATTGGAAAAATCGGAACTTTTTGGGGTATCGGAATCAGAAAAATTTGCGTCTATTTTCCGTTGCCAAAACGATTCCTTTAATTATCTTTTTTTATTTGATTTTGGTTTAAGCAAAGTCTTCCACTGCTGGTAGAAATAATGAAATAATAAATATTTGTTACATGATAAAGTCTACCGTGTTAAAAGCTATGAGTTGATATGAAATTTAAAGTTTAGCAGTTTAAAGACCAATCAAGTGCAGAATTTTTTTTTTTTTTTTAATAAATAAACATTATTTTATTAAAATCAAATTCGATATTTCGATCCATAACAGAATCTTCATTCTTTTTTCTTTTTTTTTTGTGCCAGGCATTACCACCAGCAGCATTGTATGTAAAACAAAAGAAGAAAAAAAAACTGTTATGGATCGAAATATCGAATTTGATTTTAATAAAATAATGTTTGTTTATTAAAAAAAAAAAAAAAAAAGAATTCTGCACTTGTTTGGTCTTTAAACCGTTAAACTTTAAATATTTATTAATTTTAAATGTCCAGTAAAACTAAAATTTATAGATCTCTCCTTCACAATTGGTTTTACATTTGAGAAAATGTGGGTATATTTAATATCTTTACAGTAATCAGGTCAAAATACTAATTTTATAGTTAAATATTTAGAGATTTATACAGAATCGGAATCGATAATTGTATCAGAATCGGAAAAATATTGGAATCGTCCCAACACTACCTAATAGGTTTCTGAATTTTTTTGATGAAGATCGATTATTCATATTATTTTGATTATTCCAACTAATATTATCTATTTGAATTTTATTTTCACAGTATTTCGGTTGATGTGACCTCCGACCTTCTTCAAGCGTATCTATAGCTACAAGGGTAGCATGTTCTCGTTCTGTCAACCATAACTGGGTAGAAGCTCCAAGTAATTTGCAATTGTATTTTTCAAGTGTTGTCTGCATTGAGGATTGAACTTTCAGCCTCCAGAAGTTAAAACTGATTTGAAAAGTTTGGTTTGAAATTCTATGCAGATTCCCGAGATCAACAAGATACACCTGGAGAAGATTGGAAGTTACATCAACTGAAACGTTGTGCAAATAACACTCAAGATGAGAACAGTAGTTCAAACAGTTGAATTTATTTTTGTTACTCCTGTTTTCGTTAACTATAGTGTACATTTGCCAAAAGTCAAACCTATTTATGGGATTTAAAGACGTCTGCAATTGATTTTTTATATGTCCTGTGAGAAGGATATGTTCGTTTGAAGTAACTGAGTGGTCATAGCTACTTATTCAAGTAATAATCTCATAAGTCGCCTTACTGAATGCATGTTCGTGGTCGAAGCTTGTATATCCTGAAATGGGAGGGTTTCGGCATACCTTTCAACGTCTCTCCTAAGCTACTCTACCAGTTCTTATGTATGACACAACCATGAGTTGCCACTTATCAAGGCGAAAACCCACTTGAAGATAAGGGTTAATGAGATGGTTGATAGTTGATTGATGAATTAGAGGTTTTGAATTGAAAGCCATGTTTAATTTCAGAAGAGTTTCCAATGGGTAGCTAATCTGTAAAAGTCCTGTAGATAAAAAATAGTTTTCAGTGGGTAGCTGATCTGTATAAGTCCTGGAGATGAGAAAGAGTTTTTGGTGGGTAGCTGATCTGTTTTAGCCTTGGACATTAAATTTTTGTAGGCAAAAAAAAAGTAAAGATCTTTCTTGTGTGGACATGAAAAATTATATATGGGAAGTCTTAAAGATTTGATATTTTTATGCAGCGCCCATGTCTGGAGTATTGCTGTCACATTTGGGCTGGTGCATCTACTGCTAGTCTCTCGCTCCTAGACAAGGTTCAAAAGAGAGCCGCCAATCTGATAGGCCCTGAACTGGCATCTAAGCTTCAGCCTCTGTCCCATCGACTAAACGTTGCATCCCTCTGCCTGTTTTACAAGTATTTTAAGGGTGAATGCTCTGACAAACTGCAGACACTTGTGCCCCCACGATGTAGACACCCTTGACAAACTCGACAGGCAGCAAAATCCCACCCCACGCAGTAGAGATCCCTAGATGTAAAAGATCTTTCTACTCCAGTAGTTTCTTCCCCAGAACTGCTAGACTCTAGAATTCCATTCCAGGTCCCTGCTTCCCCAACTGTACTGACATGCAGAAGTTCAAGTGTAACGTGAACCGACATCTTGCTGCCCAAATCCCAACATAGTGCCCCAGTAGTTGCTACCCCTGATAGTAGCCCCCTACACCAAAGTGGCAATGTGCCTTGTTTGGGGTGTAATTGTAATTAAAAAAAAAAAAAAAAGTTACTGATTGGTTGCTAGTAGAACGTGGATCCATTTGATTGATCAGTTTCTATCACTGGTGTCTATAAGTTTCTTTAAACATACCCTCACTTATATGAAAAAAATTAAAACGAGGATTCAAAGGGATGAATGAAATTAATAAAATTTGATTAATTTATGATATTTATTTATTTACATTGGATTTGAAGATGACTGTTTTAATCTGCAAGGAAGCAATCCTTTAGCAGTGTGTTCCACAAGCAAGAAATCTTTGGAAAGAAACTTTCTTCATGGAAATTTAGCCTAACATATTCTGAAAAATATAAATATTTTCTTACAAGAAGGTAATCAAGAGAAAATATAAATGGGGAAGCTGACTTTAACAAAAATGGAAATAAAAAAACTCCCGGACAACGCGAAGTAGAGTTAGTTTGTTATAAGATTTCCTAATAATTACCCAATCTGTAACGCACATGAGTGTTACTGTTATTTCAAGTTGCTCAATAACATTTAAATAGTGTTATGAAACCTTTGTACAGCAATTGTTTGATAGTCAATAATTATCCACCCGGACAGAAGACAAATGAATAGACTTTGATTGAAGTGGGAGGAATAATCATATCTTTTATACTTTCTTTCTTTTTTCTTTCTTTGATTGTTTTTTTTTTCTGTTGTTGTTTAACTTTTTTTTTTCATTTTTACTTTTCTTTTTTCTTTCTTTGTTTCTTTCTTTTTTCTCGTTTTTTTCTATTCTTTTATTTTTTCTTTCATTTTTCTTTTATTTTTTCTTTCTTTCGTTGTTTTTTTACTTTCTTATGTTTCGTTTTTCTTTCTTTTTTCTATTGTTTTTTCTTTTCTTTCATTTTTTCTATTGTTTCTTATTTCTTTTCTTTTTCTTTTCTGTTTCCTCTTTCTTTCCTTGACTTTCTTTTTTTCTTTATTTATCTTTTACTTTTCTTTCTTTTCTGTTTCCTTTTTTCTATTTTTCATTCTTTTTTAGTTTTTCCTTTTCTGTTTTCTTTTTTTTTTTAATTTTCTGCTTTTTTCTGTTTTTCTTGTCTTTTTCATTTTTTCCTTCATTTTTCTTTACTTTCTCGATCATTTATTTTTGTCATTGCCCTTCTTTTCTATCTGTTCTTTCTATCTTTTTCTTTTCCACTTCTTGAGTGTCGATGATTATGCAGTGATCTGATTTGGGCCTAGAACTCCTCAAAGGGCATTATGATATACATCAGGACCTACTCACTCCTGAAATATTTCTCCATATCTAATACGTAATATCTAGCATTTGAAGAAAATTCAAAGACTAGTTACTCGAATGGTGCAAGGCGACAAGTACACAATGATCTCATTTTGGCCTACAATCTCATTGATGATCATTATGATATACTTAAGGACCTATTATTCACTCCTGCACCAGAAAGAGGTCTACATGAACACAAGAAAATATTTCGTCTCTGATTTTGAATAAACTGAACTATTTCTATGCTGATTTCAGTTGAACTCAAGGATTTCTTTCTCAATTAGAATTGCTAGACCTTTTTTTTTTTTTTTTTTTTACACAGTGATCACCACTTATCAAGGCCCGGAAGCCACTCAGGGATAAGGGTTATTGCAAGTACATTACGTTAGTTTGGAGATTTGATGAAGTGTTTACTTAAGGGGGTGGTTGATTAGGAATTTGTTAACATTGGACTTGAAGACATCCAAGTTGTAGTCCAGTGGGAAGCAGGCAGACGGAACAGAGTTCAACAGGCGTGCAGTTCTAAGAAAGAAGCTTTGTTCATGGAATCCGCATTTTGATTTAGGCACAGATAAAGAGTGGGGGAAATTTTTCACAGTGGATTCAGCTAGACGGGTGTTTTTCGTGAAAGACCTTGGAATAGATTACCAAATGAAGTAATAAAGTATCCTGTTCTAGATGCGTCTCCTTATACTGTGAAAATTTAATCTTCCTCTGAAGTCATCAGATCTAAGTCTAAGACTTATGATTTGCTGTTGTCTTTTAAATCTTCAAGACCTCAACAATATAGAGACTCAAAAATGATTTTAATATCAGCTCTCAAAAATAAATGAAATATCTTGACAAGATGAGCAACGCCATTGACACATTTATTGTTGTTTCCCAACTTCTAATGATGATTGTCGTGTCAATTACCAATCAACATATTTATGTTGTTGAATATTGCGATGTTGTATTTCGAGCAAGTTGTTTTTGTATGTGGTTAATTACGCCTTTTAATGTTTGATTTACTAGTGCGTTGCATAAATATTATGATTTCTCTCGAGCAAACATTTGTGAGTGTTTTATGTGTTGTCTGTCAAACAGATGGGGAATTGATTAAAAAGAATCCAACGGCGGGGTTATTAAAAAAAAATCTCACTTAAGAAATCTTGATAGTTGCTCAGAATTTCCCTCATATTAAAAAACAAAAATAAAGCAATACCAGTATAATGTATGTACCTGTAAAAAAAAACGAAATCATGTTCCAAAAATCACATAATGTGATCAAATAGTTTTATTTTGAAATAAGAAATCAAATTTTATGAGTATCCAAAGTGTGATTGTCTTGCACGTTATTTTGAAAAAAAAAAAAAAAAAATCTAAAAAAAAAAAAGAAAATAAAAGAAAACAAAGGGAGATAACAATAATTCATACTTACTAAATTTGTTGTAATATTTATAAATTCACATTAATTGCTTCAAATGATTTTTTTTTTATAAAAATAAAACTATTTGATCAATTTATATGATTTTTGGAATATGACATTTTCGTTTCATCACAGATATGTACATTGTAGAGATTTTTCTTTATTTTTATTTTTTTATATAGGGAGAACTCTGGACAAGAATTGAAATCTTTCTTCGGATAAAGGCTAATGAAATATATAGATTGTCAGTTGAATGATGAAGAATATTATGAGAGGATTTAGAATGATGAATGGAATGAACAGTATTTGATTTTGATGAGTATTTGTTAACATTATGAATATGAGCAGGTTGTATACAGCAGAGAAGTAATCTCGTAGTAATGTGTTCCACAGACTTGTTTGTCTTTCTCTACACTTTTGTTGTTTTGTTATTGGAAAGAAACTCTGTTCATGGAAATTCTGTTTCAAGGAAAATTCTTTGTAGTTGTGTTAATAAGACGAGTTTTTACTGTAAATGCCTTTTACCATTTACTTTTAATGCTGCACAGGGAACCAACACGTTGAAGCCTCAGTTGTAAAGTAGACAAAGATTAGGAAATGACTTAATTTGTTTTATTTTTTATTTTTTGTTGTTGTTGTTGTATAACATTTATTTACTCATTCTCCCGCCATACGTGACTTCCTGTTACGGCTATGATGTCTCTCATGTGATCATCTTCTCAAACATCATCCACATCTCTAAAGTCTTTTCTCTTTATCCTTGTTGATTTTGTGGTGGGAATTTAGTTCTGTGCAGGTGTAGGAGGTCTACCCTCCCAGGCTTTGCCTTCTCTCTTTGAGAAAGGGTTAGTATATTGCTAATCGCCTGAAGCGCCCTCATTGGGAAATGCTGACAGAGCTTCCCAGGCATTTTTTGCAGGTCAGAGGGCTTCTCCTCTGGGGCGCTGACTTTTCAATCCCACTTTCCTTGTGTCCAAGTTCTTGCAGTGGGATAGAACTAAAAACCCTTTTTCTTTTTTATAGTCTTTTTCTTTGCATGCAACTTGGCATTTGCATATAGTCGTCCACGCTATGTTACAGATGAACCTGAGATTGGAGCTCAGTCGAGCATCCTCTATAGAAATAACAAAATAGTAGAGAAAGACTAGCAACGTCTTCTGTGAGAAAGGGGCTGTAAAGAATAAAAAAGATCAGATTTCAAAATCTTCTATATAAAAGCTAAGAAATAGTAACTTCAGTCGCATTTTTAAGACATAGCAATATCCTATCTTAAGACATGCTTAGCTATTAGATAGGAAGAAGATTGAATCAGGAGTCTGGTACTTTCTGGAGCAGTAGAATGATGTAATCATCTTTCTTCCTCCATTTAAATATTGCTATCAGGACTACTCAGCATTTCCCAGGGCAAAAATGTAACAAAATTTCTATCCCCCTCTTTTTTCTCTTATCTCGTTTCCCCTCCTCTCCCTTTCTTCAACGTCCAACCCATTCCTCGCTCTAGATTCACACACACATAATTCTGGTTGGCATAAGGTAAGTAACTATGTGAAAAAAATCAGTTACTTTCCTTTACGCGATAATATTGATAGATACATTAATAACATTAGAAGATATAAATGACTCCTAAATAATAAATTTTTTATTTTAGATATTATATATTCTGAATTACATTGATCTTATATTAGTGTTTGGACGATTAATCTGGATTGGGAATCAGAAAAATTGGAACTTTTGTGGATATCTGAATCGGAATAATTTGTGCTTATTTTCCAATGCCAAAAATGATTCTAATTATTGGTCTTTTTATTTTATTTTGCTTAAAGCAAAATCTTCCACTGCTTATAGTAATAAAATAATCAATATTTATTGGTTTAAAAATACCAATAAAACTAAAATCGATAGACCATCTTCAACAAATGTATTTTTACATTTAAGAAAATATCTGCATTTAATGTATTTTTATGGCAATTGTGACCCCCCCCCTCTAAATTTAGATATTTAGAGATTTAAAAAGAATCAGAATCGGTAATTATATTGGGAATAATATTGGAATCGTCTCATCATGACTCCAACTTTGCGGGTATTTGTTGTATATTTCAAGTTTTAGCTAGATATGCAAATAGATATTTGCCCTTAGCCTGTCAAAAGTTTTAGGCAAATATACAAACATACCTACATTTAAACTATATATATATATATATATATATATATATATAATGGATTAAAATAAAATAAAATTTTGTTCACCATTAAATTTTGTTCCTCATCTAAGCCTTTTCTTCTTTTTATAATCTGTTTGTTATTTTTTCTTCGATTTAAAGCTGATTGAAATTGATGAATTTAATGGCTTGACAATCCGATGGAGAGTGCAGTTTCAGAATCCCCCGCAGAAACAAGCAAGAGACAATGGACGGACATTTTAGTAGAATCTTCCTTGGAACCACTCGGACTTCCACTTCAAGGATCCACCAGACTAAAAGTAAGTTTAATGTAAAATTGTTGTCCTCGATTTTTGCAACAATTTTTTTTTTTTATGACAATCGCTTCAGACAAGGCATGAAGCCACTTGATGTAAGGAACAAAAAAAATTATTCCTTTAAAGTCAAAAACTTGCCAACAATAAGTGTCAGATGGACTAGATTCTAGCCTTCGAAAACAGCAATTATTCCCTCTTTGTCAGAAACATAGCTTAGGGAATGATTTTTTTATGGGAGTTATCACTTATTAAAGCACAAAAGTGACTCAAGGATAAGGGTTGATGAGTGTACACTGGTCATAGGAATTATAGTGTATTATAGTTATTTCTGGAAATGGGGTAAAAATGGATTATTTGGGGGAGGGGGTCTCTCTTGTTCACATTGGACTTAAAGACGACTATATTGTAGTCAGTTGGAAAGCAGGCCAGAAGAACAGAGTTCTACAGACGGGCAGTTTTAGGAAAGAAGTTTTGTCTATGGAATTTGTGTTTTAATTTATGCACAGATAAAGAGGGGGGGGACTGTTGATGGTCGTTGTAGCTAAATGAGCGTTTTTTGTGAAAGTTTTGCAAGGGGGGGGCCCATGAATTGGAGCTCAGGCGAGAACTTGCCATGAAAATAATGATAAAGCAGAGACAGGCTCACAATGTGTCTTCTATGGGAAAGAGGGTGCAGGGAAGAACAAAGGGCATCACCTCCTAAGTTTTGAAGCCGGTTTTAAACATTGTCAAGGCAAGATAGGGTGCTCCAAGCAGCTCCCATCCAGACATGGTAAAAGTACTCTATTTTAGGACGGATCTGGTTCTTATACCTGTAGAGGATTGTGTTGAGAGTTAGATACCTTCTGGAATGGTAAAATGATGCAACCATTTTTCCGGCTACTTTGGCAACAGATTTGATATAAGGTAAGTCTTCCATTTCAGGTTAGGAGTAAGGTCAAATTTAGAAACTTGTCAAAACTAGAAGCCTTTTTTTAGATGAGAGCCATTCTTATCAATTGGAGCCAAGTGGGGATCAGAGCATTTATGCTGAAAAGATAAAAGCTTGATTTTGGATTTATTAAAAGTAACCACATTTTACCCCATTGCACCAGATCCTCACGGTCTAAGGAGAGAGATTCAGAGAGATCTTTGGTCATCGTTGGTCTTTGAAGTGCCGCAGTAGATCATCGTGTCATCATGGAAAGACTAAAGAACAAAATAAGGGAAGCTGGAGTTATTTCTTACTCCCCTTATTTACAAATGGCTTTTTGCAATGTTGAGCACATTTTTGTTTTTTAAACAGGATAATTTCGCTTTTGTTTGATAGAATAATCCAAAGATTTGTCTGAAAATATTCAAGCAACAAAAGTTTTAACTTATGATAAAGAAACTTGTTAAACTTACAAAATGAATTTTTTGCTTTTGTTAAAAATGAACAAATTAGTAAAACACTTTTTTTTTTTGTTTACATTGATGATCTTCTAAACCAACGCATTTCAGGTGAAAACATTATTACGTGCTTACTTGTAATGGTGAAATTGGTATAAATTCTAGCAATTATGAAAAATGATCGGGTAGATAATGTGTGAGAAGTATTTCAAATAAGCTACAATTACATTCCTAAATATCGTCTTTAAAGATGGCAGATGCTTAATTTAAGTCAAGGGTTATCTCCCTTGTTTGTCGTACTGAATTAGTTGCATAAAGTTTTCACGTTAAAACATACGATAAGGTTCGATAGTTTGATAAATTGTATTTTTGCTTGTAATTATTTCTCTACTTGGTCATTTTCCATAATTTTTTAAATTTTGCCATGACATGTAGATATGTAATGTTTTCACCTGAAATGCGTTGGTTTAAAAGATCACCAATGGAAACAAGACCTCCCCCCCCTTTTTTTTTTTACTATAATCTAGAAATGTTGTACTTTATCATAAATATTCCAAATAATTAAGTAAAAAAAAAATTGATAAAATAGATAATATCTACTAAGATTCTAACCATCTCTTTAAATGCAATTGTTTGTATCTCTCTTGCACTTGGTTCACCGGGTATATTTGTTAGGTAGTTTTTGAAGTTCTTTTTCCTGAGTCCAGTCATTCCTATAATTACTGGAATGATGGAAATCTTCCTAAGATTCCAGTTTCTTTTCATGTCGTACATAAGATGTTGGTATTTTGTTATCTTTTACTTTCTCAGTTCTTTTTAACCCAGCATCATTAGGGACACTAACTTCTACTAAGGTTGCTTCTTTCTCTTTCATGTCCTGTATCATTATGTCAGGTTTAATAGCTATGTTTTCTCGGTACCTAGCTGTAGTAATTGCATCGTCATAGTGGATGGTGTATGACTTCTTTCCAACTGTTGTTTCTGGTAAACATATTCCCAGTTTTCCAGGACTTGCTGCTGCATTCAATATAGTGTGATGTTTATGTTAGATTATATAAAGAGATGAATATATTTAAATTTTGTTTAATTTTCATTTGTATATATATAAAAAAAAAGCAATTTGATTTTATTTGTTAATAATTGTTACTTTTTCATATAATTATATTTAATTAATAATTAAACTATTAACATTTTTTTATCAAAAAAACATCCCAATTAAAAAAAAAAAAATTTGTTTCGATTTTTTAAAAATATTTTCAAAATTAAAAAAAATTTCAATTATAAAAAGCAGTTTGATTTCATCATTTTTTGACAATTCAAAAAATAAAATTATTGAAAACAATTTGTTAAAAAAAAAAAAAAATCTGGCCTAAAATATAGTGAGGGAAATTTTATTTTTTATTTTTGATTAATACCAATTCGTAATTTCTAATTTCAGATATGGTAGCCACAAGGAAATGGATATTTTATATTTTATCAAAACGTTTCTAATAAAAAAAATTTATAATGGGAAAGAAGTCATGCAAACGTCTGCTGAATTCTTTTCTAGCTTTGAATATCTGACCATTTTTTTATTTTTTTTTTAATTTTATTTCAGTACACATGCATTTCTGTTTCCAAAAGATATATTGCCCTCGGCAGCAACACTGGTGGAATCTACATATTTGGAAGACAGAATTTGAACAATCTCCGGGTCGTCTTCGGTGATATGGTACATTTTGTTTTTACATATTTAATTTGAATCTTAAAAATTATGTATTTTTTAACATATAAGCTATGCATTATCCAAGATTCGGCAAATAGATCATAAAAAATATGAGGTTTGTCCATCATTAAAAAAAAAAAAAAAATTAAGAAAATTCAGTATGATATACATACCCATGATGAAACAAAAATATCATATCCTAAGGTGAATGCACTGATGAACTAAAAGCACTTGTACCCCCTCGACGTAAATACTACCGACAAACCTAACAAGCAGCTAAATCCCACCCCTACACAGTAGAGATCCCTAGGTGTAAGAAAGCCTTCTATTGTAATAGTTTCTTCCCCAGAACTGCTAGACTTTGGAACTCCCTTCCAGGATTCTGCTTTCCCAACTGTACTGACATGCAGAAGTTCAAGTGTAATGTGAACAGACATCTTGCTGCTCATCTCTCTTCATAATACGCCTGCAACTTATATCACTGATAGTAACCCCCTGCTTCAAAGTGGCACTGTGCCTCATTTGGGGTGAAAATTGAAATTTTAAAAAAAATTGATCAAGTAGTTTTATTTTTAAATAAGAAAATCAAATTTTATGTGTAACCTAAGAGCAGCTGTCTTGAAAACAATAAAAAAACAACAATAAAAAAAACAACAAACAAATGAAGATAGCTGAATCAATTTTAACTTGTGAGATTTATGCCTACGAATTTTCATTAATTGCTTAAAAGATTTCTTTACAAAAATAAAACTATTCAATCAATTTACATAATTTTTGGAATATGATATTTTTATTTCACCATGTACATAATACAGATATTTTTTTTTTATCATACTAATTCTCTCACGCATGTCACTTCTGTTGGTCCCCAAGTTTGACTACCTAGAAACTCTGTTCTCTTCTCTGAGCACGTGATATAATTTCTATGTAACGTTACAGGAACAAACAAAGGAAAGAAATGCAAATGTGACTCAGCACCTTTTGTTTTAAATTGCAAATGAAATGCATTTATCTGCAGTTCCTTCCAAACTATGCATTTCATTCTTTTTCATTTCTTTTCGCACACACATGTGCTTTTTAAAAATCTCTGTCGTGGCAATCTCTTGTTAGGAATATCAAATTTTACGAGGAAGCAAGGACAGACTGTCTTGCTCTGCCATTTTGAATAAACAAACGGAGATAATTCAATTCGAACTTTAAGATGTTTTTGTTTGTTTTCAACCCTGTAATGGCTACAAGTAACCATTAATCGTTTAAAATCGATTTTCTATATAAAAAACTACTTGATCAATTTATATAATTTTTGGAATATGACATCTTTTCGTGTTGTAACATACATTACAAATTTTTTCTTATATATTTTTATTTTTTAATATAAGGAGAATTCTGGACAACTACTAATGTGCTTTTTAAAAATCTCTGTCGCTGTTACCTCACGCTGACATTAGCCAGCATTTTCCTGCCCTCAACTGTTATAGGTCCATCTTGCCTGGAATGCAACTAGCCTCTTCCCTTGACCACATAGTGTATTTTTCTCCCTTTCTTGTGATGCAAGTTTGCACACACTTGCTAATTTGCAAATGTGCTTTAATGGCTGCTACTAATATTTTCACTAATCAGCTATCTTTCAGCAGCTTCTGCTATTTTCACACACGCCCATATATGCTCTTACATATGTAATATTATTCGACACCTGACTATCGAGTACGTTTTGTCTAGAGAGGTAACTCTTAACTCTACCTGCTTCAATCATGCCACCTGCAGCTGGATCTATTTCTGTCAGGTTATCCTGATATGCACATTATGTTACCCTTGCCAAAATTTGTACTAGTAAATATAATCTCTACTTACTGTCCTAGGGTCCCAATACATAACAAAGCTGTGTGTGGAAACTGAGTTCCTCCTAGCAGTAAAGAAATGGAGGATATTTTCTTGACTTCCCACCAAGTCTGGATGTGACACAAGAACAGCTTAACATGGAAATCCCATCTGTTGTAAAAAAAAAAAAAAAAAAAAAAGTTGGAGAGGGGGTGCTCATGGATGGGTACAAAAATAGCCATGATAAAACCCATTGACATTCCCCAGTGAAAACACACTTCATGATATTGACCATAAACCAATCCTCTCTCCCAAAGGAGGAGATAATTTTGACTAGCTAATCATCTGGCCTGCTTCGGATAGGATTGAAACAGCTATATTCAGACAATGCTCACGTGGAACCGTAGAGACTCAACGCCTCTGTCCATTGCACCACGAGCACTGTTGTGTCATGGTTAATTACCTGAAGAAGGCCATAAGATGAGTCGTCCGAAACGTGGTGAAATAACAATCATGAAGATGAAGATAACAGATCGCAAATAAATACACAAATTACTTCTCTCAAAGGATTCCAATAAAGAAATAATATATTTTATAATTTTTTGTTTTTATTTATATTTATTTAATAAAGAAAAATGTTACTCTTTGCAGAAAACAGACCCGATTCACCTTGTCTCTCTTAGTCCGATAGATAACAATGTGGGATTTGCCAACAGGTAACCAAGTTATTTTTCTTTATTTTGATCAAATCATAAAAACAGAATTTAGAGTCTCGGTTTTACATGCTGGCATGTGTTAAACAACTTTAAGAAATTGACTTCCAATCTAACTTATCTCTGGCCAGGTTTTTATTTATCCCTCTTTCACTCTAGTTCATCCTCTCATGTTCTACTTGATTTTATTATCCAAAATTAATAATTAAAAAAAAAATCAAGTTAAAAAAAAATGTAATGATTTTTAATAAAATATTTGCATCCTGAACTTTGTCTTTGAAACCATGTTTATCTGTTTTTTTTTTTTTTAATTTTTAATTTCAAATTTCTTAAAGATGTTTCTGAGATCTTTTGACAAATCTTATTAAAAAAATTCTGTTTGAATAATTTTTGGTACTTGTACAGTTTAGTCAAGACATTAAAAAATGAAAATATTGAAAAAAGATTATATTTCACGTATCCGTTATGGAACGAAGTTCTCTGAAAAAAAATTTCACTTAATTTCATCAAGTAGGTTTTTTTTTTTTTACAGCGAAAAAACAATTTGTTATGATACCGAGCAAAAGGTTCGATTGTTAGGAAGAAAAACTAGAATTAAAGATGGGGAGGGAGTGTTGGCACTTTACATTGAGTTATCTCCCCGTGGCATGTTGTTCAGGTTCAGCAAATTTCACAATGGCTGACTTCAACGTGCTCTCATAAGAACGTGTTTTTCTGCTGTAAAAAAAAAAATACTCGATCAAATTAAATGAAATTTTTTTTTCGGAGATCTTCAGTCCAAAACGGATACGTACAATATAACCTTTTTTCGATATTTTCATTTTTTAATGTCTTGACTAAACTGTACAAGTGCCTAATTTTTTTTTTATTAATCTTAAAAAAATTACCAAATTATTACTATGGTGACAGATTGGAACACACTTTATTATGTATGTGTTCTTTTTGTTTTTTTTAATACATTTTAAGATTTTTTTTAATAATGTAATAATGCTTGTAATCAGCTTGACCCTGCTTTTTGTTTTAAATGTTTAACAAGTTTTCAACAAAAAAGCATTACTGTAGGTTCGTATAAATTTGAATTTGGAAAAGCAAAAAACTGAGATCCAAATTATGATTTTATAACAGCAGCATCTTTTTAACACTGCTACGTGGAAGCGAAACTTGGCATCTCAAAATCAACCAAGAGAAGAAATCAGATGCGTTTGATTCCAAGTGCCTTAGAAATATTCTAGGGATAAAATAGAGTGATCAAATTACTAACCAAGAAGTTAGAGATCGCAGTAACGAACAGGTAGTATCGTCAATAATCTGCAAACGATGTCTAGACAGGCTGAGACATACCCTAAGATTGGCATCAGAAAAAATTGCCAACCAAGTCCTTCAATGAACTTTTGATGGAAAAGAAGAGGAAGATCAAATATGAATTGGAAGCTGACAATTGAGAGAGATTTGATTCCAATGAAAAGAAACTGGAGAAAAACTGTATATGGTATACTTTGACTGCTTCATGCGTCGCTAGACATGGGAGTTCCTAAGTCTAAGTAAGATAATTTTTCTGAGGTCACTTCTGTTAAATGGCTTTGCAAACAAAGAAGTGCGATACTTAACTAAAGCCGGTAACCCCCCTTTCCTTCTCCATTCTCTAAATGTGTCAGAAAAACAGATTTTCTCAGGCGAATAAAAAAAGAAGCAATTTGCATTATTTGAATTACTATTCTCGTCTTAATTGTTCTCACAACGTTTTGACCGATGTATCCTCCCACCTTCTTCAGGTATGATTTATTGAACTCTGAAATCTTTGTGTTGAATTTTGTAATCTGTATGGAATGCCCAACAAACGGAACCCTTTATTTAATCTATCCGGGTAGCTTGCTCTCGTTCAGTCAGCTCTGATTGGATAGAAGTCTTAAGCAATTTTAAAAAATTATTTGTTGCACTGGGGATTGAAACTTTAACCTCTAAAATAGGGGGTAGGCAACCTTTTGATAACTGCGTGCTGACTTAAGTTTTCAAATTTTTATTTATATAGATGAAAATATAAATAATATTAACAGTATGATAATTCCTCTTTTTTGTTGAAACAAGGAAGGCAGTATGGACTATGAATTGCAGTGCAGGATAGTTAAAGCCTCAGTAGCATTTAACCAGCCCTGAAAGATATGGAGGAAACAAAAAAATTCACCCTCAAATCCAAATTAAGATTTTATAACAATATCTTTTTAACACTGCTACGTGGAAGTGAAACTTGGCATCTCAAAATCAACCAAGAGAAGAAATCAGATGCTTTTGATTCGAAGTGCCCTAGAAAGATTCTAGGGATCAAATTACTAACCAAGAAGATAGGCCGTACTAGCCAATAAGTGGTATCGTCAATAATTTACAATCCATGTCTAGACTGACTTGGACATACTCTAAGATTGGCTCCAGAGAGAATTGCTAACCACATGCTTCAGTGGACCTTTGATGGAAAAAGGAGAGGAAGATGAAAGATGAACTTTGGGCCGGTGCATCTGCTACTAGTCTCTCACTCCTAGACAAGGTTCAAAAGAGTCGCCAACCTGATAGGTCCTGAACAGTTATCCAAGCTTCAGCCTCTGTCCCATCGACGAAATGTAGCATCCCTTTGCCTGTTCTACAAAGAGTCGCAAACCTGATAGGCCCTGAACTGACATCTAAGCTTCAGCCTCTGTCCCATCGACGAAATGTTGCATCCCTCTGCCTTTTCTACAAGTATTTTAGTGGTGAATGCTCTGACGAACTGCAATCACTTGTGCCCCCACGACGTGAGCACCCTCGACAAACCCGACAGGCTACTAGATCCCACCCCCACACTGTAGAGGTCCCTAGATGTAAAAGATCTTTTTACTCCAATAGTTTCTTCCCCAGAACCGCAAGACTCTGGAATTCCATTCCAGGTCCCTGCTTCCCCAACAGTACTGACGTGCAGAAGTTCAAGTGTAACGTGAACCGACACCTTGCTGCCCAAATCCCTACATAGTACCCCAGTAGTTGTTGCCCCTGATAGTAGCCCCCTACACCAAAGTGGCAATTTGCCTTGTTTGGGGTGAAAATGTAATAAAAAAAAAAAAAAAAGCACTTGTACCCCCTCGGCGTAAATACCCCCGACAAACCCGACAAGCAGCAAAATCCCACCCCTTCACAGTTGAGATCCCTAGATGTAAGAGAGCCTTCTATTCTAGTAGTTTCTTCCCCAGAACCGCTACTTCCGGGTTCCTGCTTCCTCAACTGTACTGACATGCAGAAGTTCAAGTGTAACATGAACCAACATCTTGCGGCCCAACTCTCCACATAGTACCCCTGTAGCTTATGTCCCTAATAGTAGCCCTCTACATCAAAGTGACAATGTGCCTTGTTTGGGGGTGAAAATGTAATCAAAAAAAAAAAAAAAAACTGGAAGCAGACAATTGAGATTAAATTGCAATGGGAAGAAGTTGTAGATTTGGCTTCAGATCAAAAATGATTTTATACTTTGACTGCCTCATGTGTCATCAGGCGCATTCCTAGGTTAAAGTTTGAATTTACTTTGGGTGCAGTTGTTTGACACCGTAGAAAGTATGAGTGCTCATGTTATCTTCTGTGAGTTTGACCAAACACTTCTGAGATTGGCGAAGTGTCGTGAGTTTTGCTGAATGGCTTGAATTTGTCTTAGTGATTTTTTTTCTTTGTTGGTATTTGTGCAGTTTACGGACCATGCTGAAATAAAAACGTTAGTATTTAGAAAACTATTCTTAACATGAGAAGGAGGGAGGGCTTTATTAGAAAACCATTCTTAACATGGGGAGGAGACTTTTTCAAACTATCTATTACATGCATTTTTGGCTTTCTTCATTTATAGTTGGAACTTCTTACGTCGTGTTTGCATATCTTTAGGTGTCTATTAAATGATATCATCTTTGCTTGATGCAACTTTTTTGGATTTTGTTTGATTTAGCATTAATTTCTTATATTTTTCCAAAATTACTCGTAAGAGGGACCACATGAAGGTTGCCAACATCCATAAGAGACAGTGTCACTATTCGTCCAATCAGATTCAAACTTTGTTATCAATCCACATCATTATCATTGTTCACCACCACCACCACCACCACCACAACCCTAACCTTTTTTTTTTCTTTTTTTTTTTTACACGGTGGTCACCACTTATCAAGGCCCGGAAGCCACTCAGTACAAGTACAGTATGTTAGTGTGGAGATTTAATAAAGTGTTTACTTAAGAGGGTGGTTCATTAGGAATTTGTTAACGTTGGACTTGAAGACATCCAAATTGTAGTCAGATGAGAAGCAGGTAGACGGAACAGAGTTCCACAGGCGTGCAGTTCTAAGAAAGAAGCTTTGTTCATGGAATCCACGTTTTGATTTAGGCACAGATAAAGAGTGGGGGAAATTTTTCACAGTGGATTCAGCTAGACGGGTGTTTTTCATGAAAGATTGGCGAGGGGGGACCTAAGATTGGAGTTCAGACGAGCACCTACCATGGAAATAACGATAAAACAAGGAAAGGCTCACAACGTCTCTTCTGTGGGAGAGAGGTTGCAGGGTAGAGAAAAGGCCATCCCCCACTAAGCCATGAAGTCTATTTTGTACTCTGTCAAGGCATGATAGGCTGTTTTTGGCAGCTCCTGCCCAGATATGGCAGCAGTATTCCATCCTTGGATGTACTTGGCTTTTATATAGATAGAGAATTGCATCAGTAGTGAGATATCTTCTGGAGCGGTAGAAGGATGCCACCATCTCTCCAGCGACCTTGGCAACAGAATTAATGTTTGTGTTCCATTTCAGATCAGGAGTAAAGGTCAAACCCAGAAGCTTGTCAAAACACGGGGCTTCTCCTAGATGAGAGCCATCCATTTCAATTGATGCCAGATGGGGATCAGAGCGTTGATGATGTAAAGATAGGAGTTTGGTTTTAGATGCATTAAAGGTAACCAGCCACGTCTTCCCCCACTGAACCACGTGCTCGAGATCAGAGAGAGACTCAGAGAGAACTTTGTCATTTACAGCCTTTGATGTGTTGCCGTAGATGGTTGTGTCATCAGCATAGATATCAACGAATGATTTAAGTATGTGTTTAGGGAGGTCATTGATGTAGATAAGGAAGAGAGTTGGACTCCAGCATTAATACTGCAGGCCTCTGATTTTTGTCCATCGACCACTACTCTTATGAGCCAATCGGAGAGAAATGATTTAATGATTGAGAAAACATTTCCAGTTATACCGTAGCTGGAAATCTTGTGAAGTAGACCCTTATGCCATACCTTGTCGAAGGCCTTTGATATGTCAAGAGCAATTGCCCTAGAAAGGAAGCCTTTGTGAAGAGATTCACTAATCCTGTGAGATATAACAGCACATCTGCGGTAGATCTTGCAGAACGGAAACCATATTGTGTGTCACTAAGAAGGTTGTTTCTGCTGAGGTGGTTGACTATTTCTCTATTTAATATGGATTCCAGCAACTTACTCATAACACACAGGAGACGTATTTGTCTGTACTGAGAGGGAGATGATTTATCACCTGAATTCTTAAGTACAGGGCATACTGATGAGGTTTTCCAGGGAGTCGGAAAGCACTTCTCCTTAAGGCAACGCTTAAACAGTTTTGTAAGTATGGGAGCAAGTTCTGGTTGAAGCTTTTTTAACACTATAATTGGGATGCCGTCAGGGTCAGTTGCTTTACTGGAATCAAGGTTCTTGATTAGCTTGGCGACCTCATGGACAGATATTTGTATGTTACCTAGCGTGTTCTGTGTTATAGGAGGAAATATGGGGAGTTGATGGCCTTCGTCGCATAGGGTAGAATTAGCTGCAAAGTTCTTTGCAAATAGTTTGGCCTTGTCTGATGCTGACGAGATGACCTCTGGTCCATTGATAATGGTTGGGATAGAACGCACACTTCTGTTCAGGATCCTATTTGTTATTTGCCAAAACTGGTGGGAACCAAGCCGCTGATCAGCTACTTTAGATTTAACAGATTGGGCATATAGCTCTCTTGCATTTTTTATTACTCTTTTACAGTGGTTGCTGGCAGTCCTGAAAGCAGCTTTAATCTCAGTGCATCTATTACGTTGGTAGTTATGGAAAAAGTGATTTCTGTGCGTGATAGCAGCAGCACATTCTGGGGAGAACCATGGCTGACTCTTAGGTTTTTGTTGGAATTTTTTAGATGGTATGAATAGGTCTATGCCTACAATTAACCATTCAGTCAGATCTGATACTATAGAGGACACATCCTTTTTAAACATGGAATGCAGAGGTAAATCAGATATGAATGTACGGAAGCTATCCCAGTCATGGAGTATCGGTATACAGTACGTCTGGGGACCTATTACATTTCATTTTTATCTTAATTGATACGACGGCGTGGTTGGAGGATCCTAGAGGAGAATGAACGGAACATCAACATAGCTCAGGGGAAGTAGAGAGAAAAAGGTCTAGAAGGCTTGCATATTGACCAGTAGTATTGGGCACACGGGTGGGTTCACGAACAATCTGAGGGAGGTCATAAGCAATGGCAAAATCATGACAAAACCTCCCCTCATTGTCTGTCTTATTTGAATGGGTCAGCCATTCCACGTTATGGACGTTGAAGTTACCACAGATGTGGATGTTAGCCGAGGGATGATCAGAGAGGATGTGGTCTATTTTCTCAGATATAATCTTAAACATAGTAACTCCGCTGTTATGGGGCCAATAGAGGGCAAATATAAATGCAGTGGTGTTAGCAAGTGCAACCCGGAAGCACATATAGGGTAAATTAGGATCTTCTCTAGAGATATCCCTGCCACACGGGAAGCCATCTTTAATGTAGGCACATATTCCATGCCTATGGCGATCTTGGGGGTCAGATTTAGCTGTTAAGTTAGAGTATCCATTAATTATGAACTCATCTAGGGAAGTGGTCGGCCCTATTCCAGTTTCGCTTAGAAAGAATATGTCCAGTGTCGTCTCCTGTAATTGGGTTTTAACCTCTGGAAGGTTGGAATGTAGACCCCTGATGTTGGAGAAGAAGACCTGGTAGTAGGGGTCTACGTTGGAAGATGGGGTTCTAGGGTTATTCGAGTTTTTTTCTGGAGATATTTCATGTTGAGGTTTTGGGATTTGTGGAACAGGGCAGCATACCTAGTTAGAGCAGTACAGAGAGGGAAAGTAAGAGAGAAAAAGACAGGAAATTTTTTTTTTTTTTTTGTAGCACATGAAAAGGTAAAGCCGTAACAATTACTCACTAGTATGGCATCGAGAGGCCCCACCAGAGAGTACTGCATGGTCCAGAATCCATACATCAAATAGCAATACAGCAGTCCCAGTACTTTGCGCCTGTTGATAGGACAGCCTCCTTAGTTGTTAATCCAAGGTTCGGGTCCCTGACTATCAGGCAGATAACGTCAGCCCAGACAAAATGTTTACCTCTAGCACCCTTACTAGTGACATGGCCACAAGGATAGACATAGACAGAAAAATTTCTGACATCTCAGACTACTGTTTACCAAGTACTACCGACCTTTAAGCAGCTTTTTCTTCACCCTTTGTCAGAAAAATCACTCATTTGAATGAGGACTGAGGGACAAAAAAGGAGAAGCGAGAGTTACTGGAGCTGCCGATAACACATCCACTGTATTATCTACTCTCCATTAAAAAAAAAAAAAAAAGAAAAAACGGGGAGGAGGGGAATGGGTACAAGTAACTTATTAATATCTAAGTAGTAAAGTCCGGTGCTAAATTATCAATTCAGGACACTTTTGCACTTTTGATGATAATCACCCCTCCCATATTAATGGGTGGAAGTTTTTGTCATTATCTATCTCGAGTTTGAATCATTGGAGCTTCACCTTATAATTAAAATCCAATAATTAACTTTTAGCAATTTGTAAAGGCGGCTTAATAATTAATTTACATTTGAGTTTAGATAATTATTCAAGGTTTTAATTTAGGAGGTTCGTTTTCATAGGTGACTTTTTCTTTGCTAATGTCACTATTATATTTTGAATATAATTAAATAAGACCAACTATATTAGATGGTTTGATTGGCTAGCCAGGAAGCAAGCATTTTCAATATAAGCAAGCTTATGGTAATAGTATATATTAAGTATATTACTTAAATAAAGTCCTAACTTTATCTACTGTAATAGAGAAAATAATTCCCGGCATTTTGGTTTTTTATCGCTAGTTTACTTTGTAGCATGGCTGAGCAATGTTTTGCCTGTTTCAATAGCAGTCGCGAAGGGGGGGGGGTGACGAATAAGACAGGAAAAGTAGAGCAAATAAATACATATACATAAATAAAACAAGAAAAACAAGTTTAAACAAGGTAACATGAAAAACATTTGTTAGGATGAATTTTAAAATACTTAACGTCTGTTTGCCATAATGGTTTGGCGTCCGTTTTTGCCAACTGGCATATTGGCGTGTCTTTCTAGAGCGAAAGATTTCTATTTCCGGATAACTTGTTCACGTGTGCCTATCTATTTATAGAATAAAAGTCGTTACGTTCAAATGTGTAAATATATTTAATTTACATTTTTTTTTTAAATAAAGTCCTAACTTTTTTTTTTTTAAATAAAGTCCTAACTTTTTTTTTTTTTTAAATAAAGTCCTAACTTTTTTTTTTTTTTAAATAAAGTCCTAACTTTTTTTTTTTTTTAAATAAAGTCCTAACTTTTTTTTTTTTTTAAATAAAGTCCTAACTTTTTTTTTTTTTTATCAAATAAAGTCCTAACTTTATCTACTGTAATAGAGAATAATTCCCGGCATTTTGTTTTTTATCATATGTTCTCATAGTAATGTGATATATTTTAAATGTTTTTCGTTTTCAGTATGGGTCAAGTTTTTGTTATGGGCACCAACATTGATAAAAGATCCAAGCCTGAAAAGTTACGCATGTCCAACATCCATGTTGGTCGTATTGTGACAGCAGTGGCCTGGAATGCTTCTGGGTCACAGTTTTTCATTGGTGACAATATGGGAACTGTCTCTATTGCATACATCTCAACATCAAAGGTAACGCTTTTATTTTTGCCCTTTATTAGAATATATATTATTTTATTTCAAAACCAATGGATTAAACTTCCAAACATATCGACGGTTAATTATTTTATTTTTTTTTTTGTGTTTTATTTATTTACAGTTGTCAATTATGAAAGACAATATACGTTATATAAAACAATTAAAATTATTTAATTTTTACTTTACCTTTTAGAAGGGAACATCGATTTCCATTCAGGACTACTAGATCATAAAGGTAAAAGAGATTGTTAGTTGAGCAATGAACAACACCATAAATTGAATTCCAATTAATTAAAAATTTGTAATATGTTTCTGAATTTTTGAGATGAGGATTGATAATTCAAATTATTTGGACTACTGTTTTCATCTTGAGTAAAATTCTCACAACGTTTCAGTCCACAATGACCTGTGGTGTAACTGATAAAGTACTAAGTAACTCCAGTTCTAAATAACTCTTCTGGAGGTTGAAGATTCAATCCTCAGTGTGAGTGATGCTAAGAATAAAATTGCAGATTACTTAAGACTTCTACTTGGTCACGGCTGACCGAATGAAAGCATGACATCCTTATGGATTAAATAAAGGGTTTCGAAATTCTGTACAAATTCCCAAGTTTGACATCATCATTTTCAGTTTAATATCTGTTTACATCTGAAGGAGGTCAGAGGTTAATCAAGATGAGAACCGTGTCCCTGATAATGAATGTATATTACGGTAATTTTTCTTGTACTATAGCCTGCTTGAAGTTATGCTAAATCTCTTGGGGGAGCTGGTTTTCCCCACCTTTTGCTGCTTTTTATTAGAATTGGAAGCCCTAGGCATCACTACTGGGAATACGGATGGACCGATTCAGGCAATTTTTATTAGTTGTCACTTACCTGTCTTGAACGTTTTTTGTGATACTTAATTCTGTGCAGATTTCCAAATTTGATGGGAAGATTCTCGAGTTTGACAAGATAGACCTGAAAAAGATCGGAGGTTACATTGACAGAAACGTTTTGAAAACATGAGAATTGTCGTATAAATAATTCAACTTATCCAAATGTTGTTCTATTTTTTAATTTTTCTTTTCAGGCTAAGAATCTGTTTACTCAACCACTTGAGGTCATCTTAAACTTGGACTCAGCCGTTGTGCAGATGGATTGGGCGGGCGAACGACTTCTGCTTTCAACACTCAGCAGGTGCTACTTGTGCTTTACCGACAGGTGAGCAACACTTTGTGAAATGTCTCTAATTAAATAGAATACATTTCGTCATCTTTTTTTTTCTTCCTTCCTTCTTTCTTTATTTTATCCTCCTTTTTCTTTCTCTTCTTCCTCCTACTTCTTCTCCTTTCTTCTTCTTTTCCCTCTTTCTTCTCCTCTTTAATTTTTCTTTTTTTCTTCTTCCTTCTTTTTTATTCCTTCTTCATCTTTTTCCTTTTTTTCTTTTTCTTTATTTTTCTTCCTCAAACTACTTGGGTGCTGTTTATGCTTTACTGACAATATTTCCAATTAAATTTTACTGCTGTTGTTGATGTCTTCCTCTTCTTCCTTTCTTCTTTTTCTTCTTTTTCTTCTTGCTGTCTTCCTCCTCAAACTTTTATCATCTCATGAGCTTCATAATCATTTTCTGTGGCATTAGAGGATGCTGGTGCCTTGATATGTTCGTGTGTGAGCAACGCAAAATGTTTCATATTAAATAGAATAAATTTCTTATTGTCATCATCATCATCATCTTTTTTCTTCTTCGTCCTTTTTTTCTTCTTCCTCCTTTTTTCTCCCTTTTTCTTGTTTCTTCTTCTCCTTCTTCTCTCCCTTCTCAGACTACCCATGTGTTACTTACATTTTACTAACAAGGTTTCCAATTTCAACACGACTATTATCATCATCGCCATCTTTTTCTTATTGTCTCCATCCTCAAACTTTTATTGTTTTATGAGTTTCGTAATCATTTTTTGTGGCATTAGAGGACGCTGGTGCTTCGACATGTTTGTTTGTGGTACGAGGAAAAGATCATGTGACGCCTTCTTCTTCTTTTTTTTTTTTTTTTTTTCTTTTTTTTTCTTTTTTTTTACACAGGCATCACCACATTATCAAGGTCAAGAGACCACTCGAGGATAAGGGTTAAAGAGTGTACAGTAGAAATTGGACAATATATTCTTCTTCTTCTTATTATTATTTATCATCACCATAATCATAACAATAATAATAATTGGTTTAACATTAATTTTCCATGGGTCCTGCGTATAATTTAAATAGATATCCAGTGATGAGGCGCATCTATTTTAATGGTATGTTTGCATCGTTTCTGCTGGGTAGCATTTTTGTCGATAAATATTGTATTGTTTCAGATTTTTTGAGATGAACATTGATAAATTGTATTCTCATCATGGCTGTTATTCATTGACACCTGGTGCAATCGATAAAGGTGTTGAGTTACAATCAGTTCTAAGTGACAGTTTTTTTTTTTAATCAAATGTTTAATCCTTACTGTAGGTGATACTATTTCAAATTCTTTTATAAAATATTTTTTTCTATTTCAGAGCCAAATATTTTCAGATTGGTAAAAAACTAAGGTAATCTATTCATTTATTTTTAGAAATGCAGGAGATGTTGCAGTATATACAACAAAACGAAATAGTGGTCAAAAACAAATATAAAACAAATAAATGTTACCAAAGGCAAGATAAGTTACTTTTCTACTTACCTGGGTAATTTTAGTGTAGTCTAACATTTTAAAGCGTCTATGTAATTCGAAACACAAGTAGTGCCATGTTGGTAAGTTAGAATGGCTGACATCAGATGTTCATCTAGGAAGTCTTGATAATAGCTTAAATCATGAAAATAAAAAAAAATACTGATAGAAATTCATGCATGATGACACTTATTGGGTGGCTTTAAATCAGTATTTTATTTTTTTTTAGTTTTGAGTCATTACTGACTTTCCAAAAAAACACGTTCTTGTTGACTATATTGTTATTGGTTTAACTTGACGCTACTTATTTTCGAACTGAATAAAAGCTGTAAAATATCTTAAAACACAGAAAACTTATTCCGGTAGATAAGAGTAACTTATCTTGCCTTTGGTAACAGTTATGTTATATATTTGTTTTTTTTTTTTTTGTTTTTTTTTTACCACTTTTTCGTTTTGTTGTATGTACTGCAAAATCCCTGAAATTCATTGTTTTTTGTTTTTTTTAAGAATTCGTGTGTGTGTGTACTCTAAGAATGTTCCTCCTAGAATAGGTAAAATGTTGCCTTACGAAGATTAAAAATCAATAAATGATGATACTAAATTTTATGCCTAGAATACTTATGTTTCAAAATTCATAATGGTTGGTTAATTAGTTTAGGAGTGAATCCTGTCCATATAAATATATAAACCAGGGCTCTACATTGCGAGTGAATTTTCAAAGTGGCGACTAGAAATAATGAAACGCTTATCTTTTGGCGATTGCATTTCTTTCACTGAAAATCTTCCAAAACTCACGGCTGAGTGAAAAGTATCTTTTCAACATTTTTAGATTAATAAAACGAACAAAGTTAAATTATTTAAATAAAAGTTTAATAGAACCTTTTGACTGTTTTCCCTGTACTTTTACTTTTTTGTTTGATGAAGGCTGTTTAAAAAAACACCTGAAGAAATTTGAATCTTTATACCATCAAGTATCAATATAAAATTTGTTGTATATTTAGAATTACACTTATTAAAAAAAAAACAAAAGTCTTTATGATATACGTACTCATCACAGAACGAAGATGTCATATTCTAAAAATCATGTGGTTTGGCTAGTAACTTTTCTATTTGCCTAGTAAATGAAAATTTTTACTTGTCAAAGGTCAACTAAAGATAAATTTGTTCATTATAACATAGAACCCTGTAAACATATGCACATAGATTAATAAATAATGAGAAAGAAATCCTACTCGTTTCGCATTGATCACTAAAATCATACGCATGACGCCAGAATAGCACAATATTTCAGGAATATAATCCCTACCCCAAGTGTTTTTAGTTCTTTATCTTGTTACTCTGCCTCAATATAACAATTTGTTTTCTATTTCAGAGAGGGGGCATTTGGGACAACTTTTTACTATAATTCAACAGTTTCAACACCTCTCATCTTCTGTGCACGTCCAAGCTCTCGCGTGTGGGAGGTAAAATGAAACTTCTTGCATTTTGTTTTTCTCACTATTTTGTGTTTTTTATTGTTTTATGTTTTTAAAAAAAATTTTTTGTTTTTATTGTTTAAATATTTTTGTCTTATGTTTTTATTTATTTTTTAAAATTATTTTTTGTTTTTATTTTTTATTTTTTTGTTTTTATTGTTCTTTTGTGATCTTTGACACTTTTTGATCAGGAACTATTTCCTTGTCTTTCATGCAAGTTGTTGTTCTTGCCTCCTCTTGTCTCCAGAAACAATGGATACTCCTTATAAAAAGGGTTTTTACTAGTGATGGGACAATTCCAATATTTTTCCTGATTCCGATATAATTACCGATTCTGTACTAAATTACTGATTCCGATTCTTTATAAATCTCTAAATATTTAACTATAAAAGTGGTATTTGGTTCTGATTACCAAATAAAGTACATTTTAAATGTACCTATATTTCCTCAAACGTAAAAGCACATTTATGAGAAGGTAATCTAGAAATTTTAATCTTACTGGAAGTTTAAATCTATAAATATTTATTTCATTATTACTTCAAGCAATGGAAAATGTTTCTTAAACCAAAATCAAATAAAAAAGATAATTTAAGGAATCGGTTTTGGCATCAGAAAATAGGCTCAAATTTTTCCGATTCCGATACCCCAAAAAGCTCCGATTCCGATTAATCGTCCCAACACTAGTTTTTACAATGCATATAATAACTCACAGGAAAATTGAGGAAACCAATTGAGATACCGCCATGTTGTTTTTTGGTATCGCTCAAGATGGAAAAAATATTAAAATGTCTTTTTTTACCCTTATTACTATGTAATACTAAATTGATTTTAACCCTAAAATGTTTCTAATGCCATAAAAGTATTATCAAAATCTTTAACCTCTTCATTTACCGATTATTGTCTATTAAGGTCTTCCATAACTCATTCATAAAAAGTGATTGTAGCTATTTCGGTTATGTACCCCCATCTAATCACTGAATGGACTCTTCCTGACATGATGAACATATTAATTTATTTATTGCTAACTATTATCCTCATCTTTCTTAGTTTTTGTTTCACAATAACTATTTCTCAATAATGAATTCCAATTAAATATATACCATTCAGTACGGACCCGACCATGGAAGATCAGATAATAAATAAACGTGGATTTATAAGACCAAAAAATTCAACCTTGATCACCCTTCGTGTGCAGTGGGTAGAGACGTTGAATCTCTATGGTTCCAGGTGAGAATTGTCTAAAGATGGTGGTTTCAATCCTACCCAAAGCTGGCCAGAGGCTTACTTGGCCAAAACGTGAGAAAACAACAACTATGGAAGGCAGTAATTGCTGAGGATGCAGTTAGAAGATTCAGAGTTCCTATCCCGTCGCGGTTATCACCTGACTAAGGCCAGAGGAATAGTTGGCCGAAACGTCATGTAACAACTAAGAAAGACGAGTATAATAGTCCGCAATAAATGAATAAATAATACTCATCTCAATAATGAATTTCAAGTAAATAATATATATACGATGAACAGCGTCGTTATTATCAATCAGGGTAAGTGTGGAAAAAAGCAAAGCAAGGAAACAACCTCTGTTGATCCATTACTTCTGTACTTTTTGTTAATATATTTTCTTTTAATTACCTTTTCATGTTATTTCTTTTGGCTGTTTAAAATTCAACACTGACAAACTTTATTATATATTAGACAAACTGTTGTCGTGATCTACCCTATTCCCTCATTGTATGGACTATTTCTGACTCTATGAACAATCAGCAGAAGTAAAGTGAGGAGGCAGCCTCTGTCAATCCATTACTTCTGTACTTTCTCTTAATATTGCTTTCTATTCCAGTAACTTCTTTCCCAGAAAAGCAGGCTTGTGGAACTCTTTTCCTGCTGACTGTTTTCCTCCTACCTATAACCTTGGTCTCTTTAAGACTAAGGTCAATAGACATCTGCTGTCTTTGCTATAATCCTCTTTCTTTCTTGTTAACTCCTTACATTAAGTGGCTTCACGTCTTATCTGGAGCGATATTCATGAAAAAGATTTTTTTTTATTAATTACTTTCTGTTTGTGTTATTTCTTTTGGTCTTTTAACACTATAACGGAATCTAAGTGTCATTTCTTTTGGCTTGTTAAGGTCACAACACTAACATAATTTGCTATACGTTATTTAAAGAAGTACTTAATCTGATCAACAGTGTGATACTATATAGACATTCTTAAATAATCACCTTAAAAATTTTTCTATAGACAAACTGTTATGGTGATCTACACTGTTTTGTCCCTGTCTAGATTTCTTATCACCAATCAATAGAGTTGAGAGAAAAAAAGCAAATTGAGAAAGCAGCCTCTGTCAACCCATTACTTTGGTACTTTTTGTTAATCCAATTTTTTTTTGTTAATTAATTTCTGTTTGTGTTACTTCTTCCAGTCCCTTAAATCAACAGCACTAGCAACATGTATTTGGACTTATGTTGGATACAGCATCATCTTTACTACAAAACTTGCAACATTAGATTTTCGAAAAGGACTTTAGAGTGCACACAAAACTTATTACTACAACATTAGCAGCAAGAAACTAAGACGTCTTGGAGAGATAAAGCTGCCTCTGTCAATCCATTACTTCTGAATTTTTTTCTAAGACAATTTTCTAAGATTACAGCACTAACATACTTTGCTATGCATTACTTTTTAAAAATAATTAATCTGGTCAGCAGTGTGATACAATACAGATATTCTTAAATAGTCACCTTAAAAGAAAAATCAGCTAGATCAACTGCTGTGGTGTCACTGTACAGGGTGGAATGATAAAATTGTTGCCCCAGAAAATATGGCATGAGTCCATTTCCATTATGATAAAAACCGGTTTTCTTTTTTTGTTGTAGGCTATCTATTAGTTGGCCGGTTGTGTACAAATCCCGAGCATGATAGGAGCCTTCTATCATGTCTGAAAGTGACACAATGTTCAAAGAGTTAGATCAGAGATGCACCGCTGTACAACTTATGCTTTCTATTGATCCGAGTTATGACTGCAGGACCATTGCTAGCACCCTCGAAATGCAAATGGTTAATGCTTGAGGGCACAGCTCAATAAAGTTTCTGGCCATGGTTATAGACTTTTGTGTAGTTTCGAGTGAAGGCCACATCATGCCACCTGATATCTTGAAAGTCAACGCCAAAGTGTATCAGGATGTGCTGAAGAGTGTGGTGATCCCCTGGTGCAATCAGGTGGCCACTGGCAGACCTTAGGTGTGGCAGCAATGGGACTCTTTACCAACCCACAACTCCACAGAGACTTGGGCTTGGCTGCAAAAGGAGTGCTATGAGTTTGTCTCCCTTCTCTCACTGGCTCCCCCTCCTTCCCCGACCTGAACCCGCTGGACTACTTCATTTGGTCATACGTCAAGAACATCACCAACATGACTTCCCACAACACCAAAGCCAGTCTGATAGCTGCCATCCACCGAGTATTCGCAGAGCTCCAGGCAGCGCTTGAGGAAAAGGCATGTGTGGCACTATTTTGTGCTATGGCTAGTTTTTTTTTTTTTTTTTACGTAGTGAATGGATCGCTGCATGAACAGCATAACAAAAGAGGTATGTCTCCATTTGATTTTCCGGAGAATTACAGATGGGAGCTGATTGAAAAAACAAGAAAATCTCCCCCCCCCTTCCAAGAAACTAGTGCCGTTACGACCAGAGATGAACAACAACAAAGAAGAAGAAATCCAACAGACTAAGGTATGTTTTTATTGTTTTCTGGAATACCGTTTGTTAAAACGGGCGGGGCCTGGAGTCATCCGCATGATGAAGCAAGTGGTTCTCCTTGGCAAATGATCGTTTGTAACATTGGTAGAGCAGAAGAGTTCCAGTGACGACCAGGTAACACCCTGCCAGCAAACGTACATTACTACATTGGTTGCAGTTCCCAGGACGTTTCATGACCAAGTTAACCAATCTAGGCTTCCTTGTATTATCATACATGCTCCCAGTTCCGGACCAGTATCGAGGTGGTGATTGAGGCTGAAGGCGGCTACATTGAATAGATGTCAGCTCTACTACATAATCAAGTTACCTGAATTGTTTTTTTTCAATAAAAGTTTTAAAATAAAGCTGTGGTGTTGTTTTCTTTAAGGCGACACTTTTATCGTTCCACCGTGTACAAACTTTTTCTATTCATAGTCGTTATGTCCAATCAGTAAAATTGAGAAAAGAATCAAAGTGAGAAAGCAACCACTGCCAACCCATTATTTCTATACTTTCGCTTAATACAATTTTTTGTTAATTACTTTGTTTGTCTCATTTATTTTCAGCCAGTAGTATGTCAACATTGTATAATTTTTTTGGACTTTCAATTTATGAAAAATAGTTAAAACACGTTATCAATATATTTTTTAGCTATATTATTTATAAGATATTTTTATACATATATATATATATACATTTTATTTTTTATTCCCATATCTTTCTGTTGTAGCTTCCTCAGACTTTTACAGGAAGTCTGAGGAAGCTACAGACGGCCAAAAAAAATGGCCGAGTAGCTGAAACAATAATGTAACTCGGCCGTTTTTTTAGCTACAGACGGTCAAAAAAACGGCCGAGTTGCTGAAACAATAATGTAACTTAACAGAAAGATACGGTAATAAAAAATAAAACCCATATTTGCTCTACAACAGTATTGAGCACTTTCTTCAGTTTTTATTAATTACCATCTCCACTAAATATATATATATATATTTATTTATTTATTGCTTTTTGTCTTTAAGGTTGATTTTGAAGGCCAGGTTTTAAACACACATCAGTTCAAGCAGCTGCTAGCCATCCCACCATTACCTGTGATAAATTTAAAGTAAGTACAGAACCCCCCCCCCCCAAAAAAAAAAAACAAAAAAAAAACAGTGTGCTTGTACATAATAGTGAGATTGCAAATAAATGCATTCTAGGTGAAAACATTACGTACTTACATGTCATGTCAAAATTTAATGAAAATTTTTAAAATTATGAAAAATGATTACAAATAAAAATAGAATTTATTAAATTATAGGGATTTATTGTATTTGTTACTGTCAAAGAGTTCTTAAAATTCAGGGGACGTCCAACCTGACTCCTCTCCCTTGCTTTCAATTTCAAAGTCCACAATTTCATAATAAAAAATGGCGGATCGCTATTGTTTTTTTGTTTTTTTTGTAAAAAAATAGTTCTAGCAAATCATTTATTGGATTATTTTTTTGTAATTTTTGAATTTTTACTAATTTCGACATGACACATAAATACGTAATAGTGCCTTTTTATCTAAAATACATTTTTTTAAAAGCTTATTAATCTACACAAGCACCAAAAAAATAAAGAGTAATTCTATATATGCAAGGTGTATGAAAAAATATAGTCACTTGGGTTTAAAAAAAAAAAACTGTTGGGTCTATTAGTATTGTAGCAAATTGTGCCCCATAGCTTGAAAAGTGGTATACTAGCGCTCCCGAGAAGGCACTGATTGGATAGAAAAATAGCTGAGGATGAGCCTGTCAGCATTCACTTATAGGGCATCTTCAGCAATACCCCTGTCTTCAGCTACCATGTATTCATCTATATATGGAATATTTTTGCATCATATGGACCGGTGCATCACCCACTAGTCTTTCTCTATTGAACAAGGTTAAAAAAAAAAAAGAGTCTCCACTCTAATAGATCCCTGACTGTCAACCAAGCTCCAAACTCTGTCCCATCGCTGTGCCTTTTTTATAAGTCCTTTTTCGGAATGTGCTCTGACATACTTATATTGCTGGTGCCCCTTTGACTAACACGACAAGTAGCAAAATCTCACACCTTCACTGCACAAGTTCCTCGTATCCTGCTTCCGACTGTATTAACCCTCTGAAATTTAAATGTGAAGTGAATAAATATCTTACTGCTCAACTTCCTACTTAGAATGTCACTGTAGGCATGGTCTCTAATTTACAGTATGTCTTTGTGGAAATTTGCCTTGTTTCAGGTGGATATGTGTAAAAAAAAGTCCGCCTTTAACTTGCTAGAATGATGCTGAGGCTGATATATCATTCAAACAGTAATGTTTGAATATATGGTTAAGTGGCAGTTTTAATCATTTAGAACTGCTTTAAAGCTTCACTGCTCACTCATTTTTTGACCAAATTTCAAACAATTATTACAGTTTATAGATCACCTTAGCTATATTGTGAAAAAAAAAACATTTTCAATTTTCGTTCAGTAAAACAAAAGTTATGATGAATTTACTGGTGTTCAAAATCTTTAAAGAAAATGTAAGGAGGTGAGCAACGTTTTTTATGACTGGTTTCCATAGCAACCACGTCGCTTCAGTGACTACTGTTGCTACCAATTCACCGGGCTCACGAAAAGAGAAGTAACAAGTGAAACAGAATGAAAGAATGAAAGGGAAATAATTGGAGGGGATTTTATTGAAAGCAGATGAGTGTCATACGTTGTTATTACATATGTGTATGTTATGTTTATGGAGACAAAAAAATAAAACTGAAATTAAACAAAGGACAAGTGAATTTACTGGAAGCCTGGAAAAATCATGGATTACAATAGAAAAATGCAAGCATTAAAAGTTAAATGGTTAAGCTAAAACATGGAAAAGTAAAGGACTAGTTGTTAAAACTGGAAAAGAAAAGGGCAAGATATTCTAGTAAAAAATATAATAAATTTATAACTTAAAATATTGCAGCATTAAGAATATTTTATAACATATAATCAATTCTGGCTGCAATATTTTAAGTTATAAATTTATTATATTTTTTCTTTCCTAGTTTTAACAACTAGTCCTTTACTTTTCCATGTTTTAGCTTAACCATATTACTTTTCATGCTCACATTTTTCTATGGTAATATATATATATACTAGCATTTCAGCCCAGCGTTGCCCGGGTGTTTTGAGATGCATGTTGAGCAAAAAAAAAAAAAAAAAAAAGAAAAACGATCAGTTTTTTATAATTTGTCCCCTATTATTACCCCTTAACATTTATTGTTTTGGGCTCAAATCATGTTATTAAGTTAGATCCATGTCCAAGGAACCTATATCTAAAATTTCAATTGTTTATACCTAAAATTGGCGGAGGAGTTTGGTAGAGTTCTCAAAGGTCAAATCATTGAACTTTGACTCCTTAACAGCCAAATTTCTTGACGAAAACCGATCATTAAGATTCTCCCAAATCTCAGTACCCTGTATATCAAATTTCGAGTCTGTAGACTGAAAATTGACAGAGTTATTATTGCGTAGGAAAATGTACACAGACACACACGTACACACGTTCACTTTTATAGATATACTAGCATGGGTGCCTGGCATTGCCCGGGTGTTTGGAGGTGTATGCTGAGCAAAAAACAAAAAAAAAATGGTCAATTTTTTAAACTTTGACCCCTATTATGACCCCTTAAAATTTATTGTTTTGGGTAGAGTTCTCAAAAGTCAAATTGTTGAACTTTGACCCCTTAACAGACAAATTTCTGACCGAAAACCGATCACAAAGATTTTCCCAAATCTCAGTACCCTGTATATCAAATTTCGAGTTTGTAGACTTAAAATTGACAGTTATTGTGTGGGGAAATGTACACACACACAGACAGACAGATACACAGACACGTTCACTTTTATATATATATATATATATATATATATATTCACCTAGTCAACGACGGATACTTCTGCAAGCATATATATATATATATATATATATATATATATGCTTGCAGAAGTATCCGTCGTTGACTAGGTTAAAAAAGAGCCTTCGAAAAATGGACTGATTTATGAAAGGTTATGAAAAAAAGGGATGTGAGTGTAAAGAGATAACTTCAAACTTTTGGGGTATCAAAACCAAAGCAACCCCCTCAAACAACATGAGGGGGCAGTAGTGGGAATCTTTATTGACACAAACATACGAACACTTAATAGGGTTCGCCATTAATTATAAGTGACTCCCATAGGGAACCACCTCTGTTGGTGTGAGTGAGCAATTTAACCCATAACCCCCCCCCCCCCTTGCCATGGTGGGGTTATCATGGCAAGTTCGGTAGCTCTACATCGAACCGTGTGAGTGTGCATAGGGTTCCTATTTATAAGTAACACCCCTGGGACCTCTACCCCGTTGGTGAGGGTGAGCAGTATAACCTGTCACCCCCCCACCACCACCACCACCACCACATGGTGGGTTATCCTGCCATATTTGGTAAGTCTACAAGTGTAAATCAAATGGTGTGAGCATGCACAGGGTTTCCAGTTATAAGTGACCCCCCCCCCCTTCCGGGTCCCCACCCCTGTTGGTAACCTGTCAAATTTGGTAGCTCTACATGAAATGGCGTGAGTGTGCAAAAACTAACATAACATTGTTAAACTATTTCGCCTGAGCAAATGCATAGGTGATTGGACATAGCTTTTGAATTTGATATATCCCAGAAACTTCCTCCTTTGGAAGAAGCTCGGTAAAATCATTCATAATTAATGTGTCAGAACAGGAGGAAGGCTTGTGTAACTCGACATATTCAATTATCCCTTGTATTGCAGACTTTACCAACTCCTTGCATATGCAGTAAAACCCTGGGATACGCCATTAAAAATTAGTAACAAAATACAATACAGTATATAGTACACATGTATAGAATCAAATAACATTATGAATAACATCATAAAGCAAATATCGTGATCAGGAACTGGGAAAATATATTTCACAGCTTAACCCCCCAAAAAACGTATCGTGGGGCCACTGTATCTCGGGGTTCTACTGTACTAGAAGTATTCCCGCCCTTGACTGGGTTTACATGACAAATGTTTGTGTGTTGTATTTATTGTCTACATTTTCTTAAAAAAAATTACTGGTGCTACTAGATCAGGCTGTTTAAAGATCTCGGCTTCCTGACTTAAATGCACCAAACATTGATGTTATTGGTTTTTTTGTTTTTTTTACCTTTCTCTTTGCAAAACTCATGTTTTGCAAAGTCTCCCACCCCCAAATAACAATTTTATTCTACAAAACAATCAAACTAAATACCATCAATAAATATTTGAAGATGTAGAAAACTTGAAGCATGGGAACTTTTGCTAAAATGATTGAACCTGAAAAGGGTTGATATACCATAAAATAAAACAATCAAACCAAACCCCATAAATACATCGTTGAAGATGTAAAGATCTTCAAACATGCAATCTTTTTCTAAAATTACTGGATTACTTAAATCGGATTCTTGCACACAAAATGATACTAAATCTAAGATACTTGATCAATCATTTACTGAAATGCTATCTGCAAACATATATTGTAATGAGACCATGTAAAAGAAGCTCCCTCCCTTCTCCAAATATTACAGAATATCTGGAACTTTTACAGAAAATTGAAAATAAAATGGGATACAAAACAATTTATCAAGTAAAGTTGTTCAATTTAAATACATCTGTTTTATTTTTTTTCATCTAGTCCATCATATTTTAAAATGTCAACGATCAGCAAAAAAGTTTCGAAATTTAAATTGATGAAAATTGTTTCTAGTCATCTGATGGGTACTATGCTGTGTGGTCACCTGCTGAGTACAATGTCATATGGCCACCCGCCGGGTACAATGCTGTATGACTATCTGATGTAAATAGTTCAAATGAAAATGAGATAAAGAAACAAAATAAAGTGGCTCCATTTTCATTAATTACTACACAAAAATTTAGGGGAGGGTGCCACTTCTTTCTCAAGATTATTCTGCTTACGCTTGATTCTCACAATATAATGTTGAATGTTTAGCAAAAGGGCCTAAAGCAGTATTTTTATTTTTTAGCCTTTCTTATGACTTGACCAAAGATTGAACCCTAGCCCTGGTCTCTCGGCTGATAAGCAAACACCTTTACCACCATGATAAATCGGTCAACATAATTTGATAGAATAAATTTTTAAAATGATTGATTTAACAAAATGTAACATTTCTTTGTCATTTCTAACGAAATGAGTGATTTAGTATTTTTCAAATCCAATTTTTAATTCGACTTTCTGACTCAACTAATTTATATTCTGACATTTTTATTTTTGTGTTTGTGTTCCCAGGGATGAGCAGCTGAATTTCCAGGAAGATGGAAAATGGAATACGCAGTCCGTAAATTTTGTCCGTATAAAACAAATCAAGTAAGTTCTATCCATTTTTTATTTTTGATTTAAATTATGTCTTTGAGTGTTCTTCCATGCTGTTTGCTGCTGCATTTAAAAGAATTCCGGCAGAAAATTTTGCATAAAAATATATGATGTATTGTTTGGGCGTTTAGTAGTGATGGATGATTCTAATATTTTCTCCGATTCTGATACAATTACTGATTCATTACTAAATTCCCGATTCCGATACAATTACTGATTCCTTACTAAATTCCCGATTCCGATACAATTACTGATTCCTTACTAAATTCCTGATTCCTATACAATTACAGATTCCTTACTAAATTCCTGATTCCTATACAATTACAGATTCCTTACTAAATTCCTGATTCCTATACAATTACTGATTCCTTACTAAATTCCCGATTCCGATACAATTACTGATTCCTTACTAAATTCCCGATTCCGATACAATTACTGATTCCTTACTAAATTCCTGATTCCTATACAATTACAGATTCCTTACTAAATTCCTGATTCCTATACAATTACAGATTCCTTACTAAATTCCTGATTCCTATACAATTACTGATTCCTTACTAAATTCCCGATTCCGATACAATTACTGATTCCTTACTAAATTCCCGATTCCGATACAATTACTGATTCCTTACTAAATTCCTGATTCCGATACAATTACTGATTCCTTACTAAATTCCCGATTCCGATACAATTACTGATTCCTTACTAAATTCCTGATTCCGATACAATTACAGATTCCTTACTAAATTCCTGATTCCTATACAATTACTGATTCCTCACTAAATTTTCGATACAATTACTGATTCCTTACTAAATTCCTGATTCCGATACAATTACTGATTCCTCACTAAATTTCTGATACAATTACAGATTCCTTACTAAATTCCCGATTCCGATAACAATTACTGATTCCTTACTAAATTTTCGATACAATTACTGATTCCTTACTAAATTCCCGATTCCGATACAATTACTGATTCCTTACTAAATTCCCTATTCCGATACAATTACTGATTCCTTACTACATTCCTGATTCCGATACAATTACTGATTCCTTACTAAATTCCCGATTCCGATACAATTACTGATTCCTTACAAAATTCACGATTCCGATAAAATTACTAATTCCTTACTAAATTCCCGATTCCGATACAATTACTGATTCCTCACTAAATTTTCGATGCAATTACTGATTCCTTACTAAATTCCTGATTCCGATACAATTACTGATTCCTCACTAAATTTCCGATACAATTACTGATTCCTTACTGAATTCCCGATTCCGATACAATTACTGATTCCTCACTAAATTCCCGATTCCGATACAATTACTGATTCCTTACTACATTCCTGATTCCGATACAATTACTGATTCCTTACTAAATTCCCGATTCCGATAAAATTACTGATTCCTTACTAAATTCCTGATTCCGATACAATTACTGATTCCTCACTAAATTTCCGATACAATTACTGATTCCTTACTAAATTCCCGATTCCGATACAATTACTGATTCCTTACTAAATTCCCGATTCCGATACAATTACTGATTCCTTACTAAATTCCCGATGCCGATACAATTACTGATTCCTTACTAAATTCCCGATTCCGATACAATTCCTGATTCCGATACAATTACTGATTCCTCACTAAATTTCTGATTCCTTACTAAATTCCCGATTCTGATACAATTACTGATTCCTCACTAAATTTCTGATTCCTTACTAAATTCCCGATTCCGATACAATTCCTGATTCCGATACAATTACTGATTCCTCACTAAATTTCTGATTCCTTACTAAATTCCTGATACCGATACAATTAATGATTCCTCACAAAATTTCCGATACAATTACTGATTCCTTACTAAATTCCCGATTCCGATACAGTTACTGATTCCTTACTAAATTCCTGATTCCGATACAATTACTGATTCCTCACTAAATTTCTGATTCCTTACTAAATTCCCGATTCTGATACAATTACTGATTCCTCACTAAATTTCTGATTCCTTACTAAATTCCCGATTCCGATACAATTCCTGATTCCGATACAATTACTGATTCCTCACTAAATTTCTGATTCCTTACTAAATTCCTGATTCCGATACAATTAATGATTCCTCACAAAATTTCCGATACAATTACTGATTCCTTACTAAATTCCCGATTCCGATACAGTTACTGATTCCTTACTAAATTCCTGATTCCGATACAATTACTGATTCCTAACTAAATTTCTGATTCCTTACTAAATTCCCGATTCTGATACAATTACTGATTCCTCACTAAATTTCTGATTCCTTACTAAATTCCCGATTCCGATACAATTCCTGATTCCGATACAATTACTGATTCCTCACTAAATTTCTGATTCCTTACTAAATTCCTGATTCCGATACAATTAATGATTCCTCACAAAATTTCCGATACAATTACTGATTCCTTACTAAATTCCCGATTCCGATACAATTACTGATTCCTTACTAAATTCCTGATTCCGATACAATTACTGATTCCTCACTAAATTTCCGATACAATGACTGATTCCTTACTAAATTCCCAGTTCCGATACAATTACTGATTCATTACTAAATTCCCGATTCCGATACAATTACTGATTCCTTACTAAATTCCTGATTCTGATACAATTACTGATTCCTTACTAAATTCCTGATTCCGATACAATTACTGATTCCTTACTAAATTCCTGATTCCTATACAATTACTGATTCCTTACTAAATTTCCGATACAATTACAGATTCCTTACTAAATTCCCGATTCCGATACAATTACTGATTCCTTACTAAATTCCTGATTCCTATACAATTACTGATTCCTCACTAAATTTTCGATACAATTACTGATTCCTTACTGAATTCCCGATTCCGATACAATTACTGATTCCTCACTAAATTCCCGATTCCGATACAATTACTGATTCCTTACTACATTCCTGATTCCGATACAATTACTGATTCCTTACTAAATTCCCGATTCCGATAAAATTACTGATTCCTTACTAAATTCTTGATTCCGATACAATTACTGATTCCTCACTAAATTTCCGATACAATTACTGATTCCTTACTAAATTCCCGATTCCGATACAATTACTGATTCCTCACTAAATTCCCGATTCCGATACAATTACTGATTCCTTACTGAATTCCCGATTCCGATACAATTACTGATTCCTCACTAAATTCCCGATTCCGATACAATTACTGATTCCTTACTACATTCCTGATTCCGATACAATTACTGATTCCTTACTAAATTCCCGATTCTGATACAATTACTGATTCCTCACTAAATTTCTGATTCCTTACTAAATTCCCGATTCCGATACAATTCCTGATTCCGATACAATTACTGATTCCTCACTAAATTTCTGATTCCTTACTAAATTCCTGATTCCGATACAATTAATGATTCCTCACAAAATTTCCGATACAATTACTGATTCCTTACTAAATTCCCGATTTCAATACAATTACTGATTCCTTACTAAATTCCTGATTCCGATACAATTACTGATTCCTCACTAAATTTCTGATTCCTTACTAAATTCCCGATTCTGATACAATTACTGATTCCTCACTAAATTTCTGATTCCTTACTAAATTCCCGATTCCGATACAATTCCTGATTCCGATACAATTACTGATTCCTCACTAAATTTCTGATTCCTTACTAAATTCCTGATTCCGATACAATTAATGATTCCTCACAAAATTTCCGATACAATTACTGATTCCTTACTAAATTCCCGATTTCAATACAATTACTGATTCCTTACTAAATTCCTGATTCCGATACAATTACTGATTCCTCACTAAATTTCCGATACAATGACTGATTCCTTACTAAATTCCCAGTTCCGATACAATTACTGATTCCTTACTAAATTCCCGATTCCGATACAATTACTGATTCCTTACTAAATTCCTGATTCTGATACAATTACTGATTCCTTTCTAAATTCCTGATTCCGATACAATTACAGATTCCTTACTAAATTCCTGATTACGATACAATTACTGATTCCTTACTAAATTCCTGATTCCGATACAATTACTGATTCCTTACTAAATTCCTGATTCCTATACAATTACAGATTCCTTACTAAATTCCTGATTCCTATACAATTACTGATTCCTTACTAAATTCCCGATTCCGATACAATTACTGATTCCTTACTAAATTCCCGATTCCGATACAATTACTGATTCCTTTCTAAATTCCTGATTCCGATACAAATACAGATTCCTTACTAAATTCCTGATTCCGATACAATTACTGATTCCTTACTAAATTCCTGATTCCTATACAATTACTGATTCCTTACTAAATTTCCGATACAATTACAGATTCCTTACTAAATTCCCGATTCCGATACAATTACTGATTCCTTACTAAATTCCTGATTCCGATACAATTAATGATTCCTCACAAAATTTCCGATACAATTACTGATTCCTTACTAAATTCCCGATTCCGATACAGTTACTGATTCCTTACTAAATTCCCGATTCCGATACAATTACTGATTCCTTACTAAATTCCCGATTCCGATACAATTACTGATTCCTTACTAAATTCCTGATTCCTCACTAAATTTCCGATACAATTACTGATTCCTTACTAAATTCCCGATTCCGATACAATTACTGATTCATTACTAAATTCCCGATTCCGATACAATTACAGATTCCTTACTAAATTCCTGATTCTGATACAATTACTGATTCCTTACTAAATTCCTGATTCCGATACAATTACTGATTCCTTACAAAATTCCTGTTTCCTATACAATTACAGATTCCTTACTAAATTCCTGATTCCTATACAATTACTGATTCCTTACTAAATTCCCGATTCCGATACAATTACTGATTCCTTACTAAATTCCTGATTCCTATACAATTACTTATTCCTTACTAAATTTCCGATACAATTACAGCTAGAATTACTGATTCCTTACTAAATTCCTGATTCCGATACAATTACTGATTCCTTTCTAAATTCCTGATTCCGATACAATTACAGATTCCTTACTAAATTCCTGATTCCGATACAATTACTGATTCCTTACTAAATTTCCGATACAATTACAGATTCCTTACTAAATTCCTGATTCCTATACAATTACTTATTCCTTACTAAATTTCCGATACAATTACAGCTAGAATTACTGATTCCTTACTAAATTCCTGATTCCGATACAATTACTGATTCCTTACTAAATTCCTGATTCCTATACAATTACTGATTCCTTACTAAATTTCCGATACAATTACTGATTCCTTACTAAATTCCTGATTCCGATACAATTACTGATTCCTTTCTAAATTCCTGATTCCGATACAATTACAGATTCCTTACTAAATTCCCGATTCCGATACAATTACTGATTCCTTACTAAATTCCTGATTCCGATACAATTACAGATTCCTTACTAAATTCCTGATTCCGATACAATTACTGATTCCTTACTAAATTCCTGATTCCGATACAATTACTGATTCCTTACTAAATTCCTGATTCCTATACAATTACAGATTCCTTACTAAATTCTATATTCCTATACAATTACTGATTCCTTACTAAATTCCCGATTCCGATACAATTACTGATTCCTTACTAAATTCCCGATTCCGATACAATTACTGATTCCTTACTAAATTCCCGATTCCGATACAATTACTGATTCCTTACTAAATTCCCGATTCCGATACAATTACTGATTCCTTTCTAAATTCCTGATTCCGATACAATTACAGATTCCTTACTAAATTCCTGATTCCGATACAATTACTGATTCCTTACTAAATTCCTGATTCCTATACAATTACTGATTCCTTACTAAATTTCCGATACAATTACAGATTCCTTACTAAATTCCTGATTCCTATACAATTACTTATTCCTTACTAAATTTCCGATACAATTACTGATTCCTTACTATATTCCTGATTCTGATACAATTACTGATTCCTTACTAAATTCCTGATTCCGATACAATTACTGATTCCTTACTAAATTCCTGATTCCTATACAATTACTGATTCCTTACTAAATTTCCGATACAATTACTGATTCCTTACTAAATTCCCGATTCCGATACAATTACTGATTCTTCACTAAATTCCCGATTCCGATACAATTACTGATTCCGATTCTTTATAGACACTCAATATTTAGCTATGAAGTACTTACTCTTTCAAAGTTATAGTAAAAATATGGTTAATGTGCAGATATCTTCATAAAAAAATACACTTGTAAGAGATGATCTATAAATTTAAGTTTTACTATTAATTAAAAATCAATAAATATTCATTATTTTATCATTACTACCTACAGTGGAAGATCTTGCTTTTAACAAAATTGAATAAAAAAAAAAAAGTAAAAGAATCGTTTATTGGCATTGGAAAGTAGGCGCTAATTTTTCTGATTCTGATTAATCATCCCAACACTAGTATTTAGTGAGATTTGTGAAGGCTACACAAGAGTTGACGAAAGTTAATCCCCTGAATTTGCTAACTAGCTGCTTTCTGTTGATATCAATTAGAGCCAGTTAATATAATATTTTTGGACACCCATGCTCATTTTGAGATTTTGCTTACACACTCCAGCTATGTAGTTGCACCTTCTGCAGGACATGTGTTGTTTATTTAACAAACATATGTATTCCTCCCAGTGCATCTGCAAGTGTTTCTGCATCAATCAGTCGGATGTTATTGCTGATGTAACCAAATTGCTTACTGGGAGGGAGTGAGTTTTTTTCTTTTTTTTACTCACGAAAAATCAATTATTTAAAAAAAAATTTTTATTTATTAATTTCTTTTTATTCACCTTCACCCCAAACAAGGCATATCGCAACTTGGATGTAAGGGGTTAATATTTGGGAGCATGCCTAAGAAAGATTAACAAGATGTTGGTTTATGTTACATTTAAACTTCTGCATATTAGTACATACATGCAAACAAACAAAGTCAGAGAAGCAGGTAGCAGGGAGGGAATTCCGAAGTTTAGCTGTTTGAGGGGGAAAAAACTATTAGAGTAGAAAGCTTTCTGGCATTTAGGGACCTCAAGACTGAAGGGGTGAGATTTTGTAGCCAAGCGAGTTTGTCGGGATATGTACAATGAGAGAGCACAAGTGCGATGAATTCATCAGAGCACATTCCATTAAATTACTTGTAAAACAGGCACAGAGATTCAACATTCGATATACATATCTCTGACAAACCCACTTAGCAACAAAATCACACCCCTTCACTATTGAGGTTCCTAAATGCAAGAAAGCTTTTCAGGCGAAGAAACTATTAAAGTAGAAAGTTTCTTCCCTTGAACAGCTAGACTTTGGAATTCCCTTCCTGCTACCTGTTTCCTCAATTGTGCAGAAGTTCAAATGTAATGTAAACTAACATCTTGTTAATCTCTCTTATGTATCGTCCCACGTCTAAGTGGCGACATGCCTTGTTTAGGATAAAGGTGAATAAAAATAAATAAATAAAAAAATAAAATACTGTTGCCATATCTGGGCAGGAACTGCTAAAAACAGCCTATCCTGCCTTGACAGAGTACAAAATAGACTTTGTGGCTTAGTGGGGGATGCCCTTTTCTCTTCCCTGCAACCTCCCTCTCTCCCATAGAAGAGACGTTGCGCGCCTATCCTTGTTTTATCGTTATTTCCATGGCAGGTGCTCGTCTGAGCTCCAATCTCTGGTCCCCCCTCGCAAATGTTTTACAAAAAACACCCATCTAGCTGAAACCACTGTCAAAAATTTTCCCCAATCTTTATCTGTGCCTAAATCAAAACGTAGATTCCATGAACAAAGCTTCTTTCTTAGAACTGCACGCCTGTGGAACTCTGTTCCATCTGCTTACTTCCCACCTGACTACAACCTGGATGTCTTCAAGTCCAACGTAAACAAATTCCTGATGAACCGCCCCCCCCCCCCAAGTAGACATCTTTATTAAACCCCCACACTAACATGAGGTCGCCAAGCTAATCAAGAACCGTGCATGAGGTCGCCAAGCTAATCAAGAACCTTGATTCCAGTAAAGCAACTGGCCCTGATGGCATCCCAATTATAGTGTTAAAAAAGCTTCAACCAGAACTTACTCCCATACTTACGAAACTATTTAAGCGCTGCCTTAAGGAGAAGTGCTTTCCGACTCCCTGGAAGACCTCATCAGTTTGCCCTGTATTTAAGAATTAAGGTGATAAGTCATCTCCCTCTCAGTACAGACCAATAAGTCTCCTGTGTGTTATGAGTAAGTTGCTGGAATCCATATTAAATAGAGAAATAGTCAACCACCTCAGCAGGAATAACCTTCTTAGTGACACACAATATGGTTTCCGCTCTGCAAGATCTACCGCAGATGTGCTGACGGTTATATCCCACAGGATTAGTGAATCTCTTGACAAAGGCTTCCTTTCTAGGGCAATTGCTCTTGACATATCAAAGGCCTTTGACAAGGTATGGCATAAGGGTCTACTTCACAAGATTTCCAGCTACGGTATAACTGGAAATATTTTCTCAATCATTAAATCATTTCTCTCCGATAGGCTCATAAGAGTAGTGGTAGATGGACAAAAATCAGAGGCCTGCAGTATTAATGCTGGAGTCCAACTCTCTTCCTGATCTACATCAATGACCTCCCTAAACACATACTTAAATCATTCGTTGACATCTATGCTGATGACACGACCATCTACGGCAACACATCAAAGGCTGTAAATGACAAAGTTCTCTCTGAGTCTCTCTCCTCTGATCTCGAGCGCGTGGTTCAGTGGGGGAAGATGTGGCTGGTTACCTTCAATGCATCCAAAACCAAACTCCTATCCTTACATCATCAACGCTCTGATCCCCATCTGGCATCAATTGTGATGGATGGCTCTCGTCTGGGTGAGGCCCTGTGTTTTGACAAGCTTCTGGGTTTGACCTTTACTCCTGATCTGAAATGGAACACGTACATCAAGTCTGTTGCCAAGGTCGCTGGAAAGATGGTGGGATCCTTCTACCGCTCCAGAAGATATCTCACTACTGATGCAATTCTCTATCTATATAAAAGCCAAGGATGGAATACTGTTGCCATATCTGGGCAGGAGCTGCTAAAAACAGACAGAGTAAAAAATAGACTTCGTGGCTTAGTGGGGGATGCCCTTTTCTCTACCCTACAACCTCTCTCCCACAGAAGAGACGTTGCGAGCCTATCCTTGTTTTATCGTTATTTCCATGGCAGGTACTCGTCTGAACTCCAATCTCTGGTCCCCCCTCGCTAATCTTTCACGAAAAACACTCGTCTAGCTGAATCCACTGTCAAAAATTTCCCCCACTCTATATCTGTGCCTAAATCAAAACGCGGATTTCATGAACAAAGCTTCTTTCTTAGAACTGCACGCCTGTGGAACTCTGTTCCGTCTACCTGCTTTCCACCGGACTACAACTTGGATGTCTTCAAGTCCAATGTTAACAAATTCCTAATGAACTGCTCCCTTAATTAAACACTTCATCAAATCTCCACACTAACGTAATGTGCTTACAATAACCCTTATCCCTGAGTGGCTTCCGGGCCTTGATAAGTGGTGATCATCTTGTAAAAAAAAAAAAAAAAACTAATTGATTTTTCTTTTGCAATTTTTATTGTTCCATCATGCTTAAGTTTGAAATAGCATTTCCCTTCTAAATGAGCTGATAGAATGGGCAAAAACCAATTCTTGTTTTAACTAATTATGTTTAATCTTATCCAATGATTATTTTTTTTTTTTTTTTTAAACTTTCAAAAATATCTTAAGCTATATATATATATTTTTTTTTAAATGTAATTCTTGCAGAAATTTGCTCCTGGGGTGGACGCCTGGTGCTATATATATTCTTGATCCTCTTCATGTTCGAGCAGTTTTATGGAATGCAGAGTTCGAAGGTAAATAACAGATAAAATTTACAGTTTTTATATTTAAATTTCATTCAGAAAAAAAAATAATTTTCCAAATAAAATATTGTTTGAACAAACAATAAATTATTTATATTAATTTCCTTAATCCATGGATTTTCGATGTAGACTCATCTCCTTGGAGGAAAAGCCATTAGCAAAATATTAGTTCCGGTTTAATATAATTTTGCTATTCAGCACATACATAGAAAATGTATTTTAAAGATTAAATCTTTTTAATGGACATAGAGAGAGAAAATAAGGGTTGAAACAAAAAAAGATATGAGATTTTGGTATTCAAATAAAATATTAATCCTTGGGTCATGTTATTAGGTTCCAGATTATTTGAAAATTGGTACATTACAGGTAAAATCCAATTATATTTCTCAATCTAGTATATTGAGCAATTTTATTTGGCTGGGATTGTCTTATATAAAAATATTACCTCCCAAAAGTATTTTATAAGACTTGAAACCACAAGATTCATTAATCTGTGATTTAATTCATCTCATTATTCAGTACTTGTGCAGTTTAATCAAGACATTAAAAAATGGAATTATTGAAAAAAGTTTAAATTGTACGCATCCGTTATGGAATGAACTTCTCTGAAAAAAAAATTTCACTTAATTTCATTAAGTAGGTTTTCTTTATACTTTTACAAAATATTTTTTCTATATCTATGCATACCTTAACATCGCGCAGATATCCCCCCTAAAAAAAAACAAACAAATTAACCCTGAAACATAACATTATTATTTACGATTAGCATTGTTTATTTCAAAGTAGCAGCTAGTACCCATGTGAATGCAAAAAGAAATTTAAAAAATTAGCCTGCAGTAGATATAGAAAAAATATTTTGTAAAAGTATAAAGATGGAAACGGCCCATTCTAAGCTAAAGTTTATAAAAAAAAAACCCAAAAAACCATCATTATCATTTTCTTAAACAGATTTGAAAAGGGGAAAAGGAAAACAATGCTATGCATAAATGTTATGTATTTTGTTTCAGGGATTGTTTTTTTTTTGTAGGGATGTAATTAACTCTGAGTGTATAAGTATGTGAATGTATGATTATGGGCTGTTAATATTTTTGTATTTGGTTTAATATTCGTAAAATTATTTTTTCGTGTAGAGAGAGAGCGGACGTATTTGTAAAGGTCAGATGCGTTTGCTTTTGTAAAAATGTATGTAATCTGGATTAATGGATTATTCAGCATTCAGCCAATGAGAAATGCCAGAATTTTAGGAGGGAGAAATAATTACTTTTGAATTTGGAAGTGGAAACATAATTGTATGTCTATGTCTCCAGTTATGAAGGGGACAAGACAATATAGTCTTCCTGGTCCTGACTGGGGCAGTGGGAGGACTTTAGATTTAGAGGGAAAAGTAGGAACTACTTCATCTATAGAGATTGTGATGATGTTGCTCCCAGGATGTAAAGTAGGATTTTATTTTAACAACTAAATGTATGTAAAATGTTGTTCTAAAGTTACATAAGATAGTTGCTGATAATCTAGACGTAATATGTTGTTGTAAACCTATAGTACTTTGGTCCAGAGGGGAATTTTTGCAATCATTTTATTATATGATAGATAAATTACTTAACTTTGATGTGATTTATTTGCATACTTTATAGAACTTTGCTACATACTTGAAAACAAAATTTCGCCATTTATTACGATCTTGGTTCAATTTTTCAGCTAATAGAAGTGACATGCAAGATCAACACTTAACTGATTGTCGTTTTTTTTTAATCTTTTTTGAATGAAATATTCTTGATACGATTTATTTACATGTCTGGATTGCAATCAGTTAGGTTTTAAGAACCCCAGAAAATAAGCAAAATTAAAGATACGACCAGTTGACATTCAATACACAGAGTATTTGTAAACAAATAGATAATAAAGCCAAGTTGTTATTTTTGATATGGGGCAAGATTTATCTTTTTGAGGGGGTCCTTGAAACCTAATTGATCCATTCAATGTATATTCACTTAAAATGCAATTGCATAGATACCTATACAATCTCATTTTAAGTATTACACATATTATCGTTATATATTTCTTTTTATGCTTGTTTCCCTCAGATATTACCGATATTGCTGTTTATGAAAATGAACTTTACGTCTTCTCCCAAGAAGCCGAACTTAAGAAACTGACCCTCATGCCAATCGAGGTGTGCGCTTCCTGGCTACATTCCAGACAAAATACAAAACTTGCTGAGGACATCCTCAATCATTTTGTGATCTCAATTCCCCCATCCGTGCAATCTTCACTTGAGTCACCCTTACCCAGCTTCCAAGATGCCCTCAGTCAACTTGACGGAAGCTATCAACTTCCAAAAATCGTACCAAAAGATATGGCAGTGACAACAAGACTTGCCACCCTTCCAGCGGAGAATGGTGGCAATGCGACTCTTTCGCAGTGTATGGTTGAAAAATCATGGCATTCTTCGGATAAATCCAATCCGGTATTTCCATCTTTGGACCGTTCTCCCGGGGCATCACAAAAGAATAGCAGCAACAATCTTCAGATTGACCGTCTTTCGCTATTCTTGAAAAGTCCCGACCAGAATGGTGTTCAACCATACATTGAGGACCACAAATCGCCATCAGAATTCTTCGAAAGTTCCATTCAGCAGATCCTTATCGAGCATGATGAGTCTGACGCCAACCCTGTCCTGACATCCCCTGAGAATTCCGAAGAACCCTTGGACCAATTATTTGATCAAGAAGTCCTCCACCGTTCTGCTGCTGCATTTTCTTTGCAGCAAAGTTTCTTTTCCGACTTAAATTTCTCGAGTGGACGATCAACACTTAAACCTGTGGCCATTCCACGGCCGCGACCATCAAATCCATCCCCTTACAACACCACCCTCATTTCACCATCTGTATATGCCATGCTTAATTATACCAATGTGACTCAGTTTGAGGCCTCGGATCAAATCACGGAAACTGAAGAAGGATCTCCTAATTTAGGTGAGTTTTGTGAATACTTTTATTTAACCTCAAATAAGATATATTTCTACTTGAACGTAAGGGGGCTACGATTTGGGATCATGTTTACAACGGACTGTAGGAAGCCTGGCAGCAAGATGTCTGTTCACATGACATTTAAACTTCTGCAGATTAGTATAGTCAGGGAAGCAGGAAACGGAGAGAATTCTAAAGTCTAATGGAAGAGTGTTAGAGTAGAAAGCTTTCTGGCATCTAGGGAGCTTAACAGTGAAGGAGTGCGATTTTGCTGCTGGTCGGGTTAGTTGGAGATATGTATGTTTAAGGAGCACAAGTGTTATAAGTTCATCAGAGTACATTCCATTAAAGTACTTGTAAAACAGGCACAAAGATGCGACATTGCAATGATGAGACAGGGGTACCTATTAGGAACTATTTTATATTTGACTAGCATGGTTACTCAGCATTGCTCGGAGACATAGCCAATGAAAAAGAAGAGTTAAAAAATTGTGTGCAAAATCTTTCTTTTTAAACTGCTCTCTAGCTCTCTCTATCTGTCCACGCCCTCTCTCTTCCCTTGTCTCCCTCTCTATTTCCTTTCCCTGTCTCTCCCTCTCTCTTCGTTTTTCTTCCTTCTTTCTTCTCTTTTTCTTTCTCTCTTCCCTTTTCCTCTTTCTCTCTTCCCTTTTCCTCTTTCTTTCTTCCCTTTTCCTCTTTCTCTCTTCCCTTTTTCCTCTCTCTTCCCTTTTCCTCTTTCTCTTTTCTCTTTCCTCCTCTCTCTCTTTCTCCCTCTCCCTCTGTCTTCCTTTTTATGTCCCTTTCCCTCTTTCTTTCCTTCCTCTATTTCTCCGTTCCTCTTGCTCTCTCCTATCACCCCTTTCTATAGCAACTAAAAATAATTATTAACCAATTATTACATAACAAGACTAATAAATGCTCTAAATTGTGACTATCATGACTAATACTGTTTTTCCTAACCACCAAAACAGTGAATATTTTCTCATCATCATAATAGTGTTTCACTCCATCTTGAGTCCATCAGCGGGCAGTGTCCGAGACATACCACAGGTCTGCATTAGAGCATGGCTCGCTTAAAGGACAGTCTTTGAGGATCTGTGCGGTAGTCTCTCTCTCTCTCTTTTTCCTTTCCCTGTCTTCCTTTCTCAAGGTAAGTGTAACAAAAAGAATAAAAATTTTGTGGGTGCATCTTGTGTAGTTTTTGACTTTTAACTGGACACACAGGCATTTTTTTTTATATATATAATAGATTATACTAAATGTGAGTTAATTTATGTTTGTTTCCTTAAGATCTTTTCCCATATACTTCCATAACATAAAATATATATTAAAATAGCTTAGTCCTGGAATTGTGTTCTTAAAAAATTTCTGTGTTAACTATTCTAATTAGCTTTAACTAAGAATTCCTACAGCACTATCAACCAAGCTCCAATCTCTGTCCCATCGCCTCGATGTTGCATCTCTGTACTTGTTTTAAAAGTATTTTAATGGAATGTGCTCTGATGAACTTATAACTCTTGTGCCCCCTTGGCATAAATACCCTCAACTAACTTAAGGAGCAGCAAAATCCCACCCCTTCACTGTTGAGGTCCCTAGATGCCAGAAAGCTTTTTTACTCTAACACTTTCTTCCCTCGGACTACAAGACTTTGGAATTCCCTCTCTGTTTCCTGCTTCCCTGACTGTACTAACCTGCAAGAGTTTAAATGTTATGTGAACAAACATCTCGCTGCTCAACTCCTCACAGTCTCCTGCTAGAGCTGATTCCAAATAGTAGTACCTTACGCCCAAGTGGCGATATGCCTTATTTAGGATCAAAAAGAGTAAAAAATAAAAGAAAAAAACTTTCTCTCTTACATCTATATTTCTACCTCCCTTGATGTTGATTCAACCGCTCTCTAATATTTTTTAATGTTTCTGTAAGTGTTTTAAAATAGTGACTCCCTTTTTTCAGTGTCACCATGTACGACGTAATTTGCATATGTGTATCTGTACATACCATAAACGTATGTGTAAATTAGATGATAAAATAAATCTCTTTGCTTCTATAACATAATGTTGAAAAATAATAATACCTCCATGTAATAATAATCTATAAGATATATGGGGCAGTTTTCTGTGTATATGTATGTATGTATGTCTGGCTTCCATTGTAAAACTCATGTTCTTCAAAGCAGGGATCAAAAACGATAAAATCCACTATAAAACAACCAAACCAAACACTACAAACTAGCGACTGAAGATATAAAAAGCTTGAAGAATAAAATCTTTCTACAAAATAACTGGATGCAACATGAATACTATTTCCAAAATAACTGGATTCGACATTAAATAACCCAAAAAGGGTTGATATGCCTTAAAACAACACAACCAAACCTGTCGGAGCCAGGTGCGTCCAAGGATGGAGTGCTGTTGCCACATCTGGGCTGGAGCTGCTGGAAGGGACTTGTCTTGCCTTGATAGTTCAAAATAGACTTCGTAGCCTCGTAGGAGATGTCCTTTTCTCTTCCATGCAGCCTCTATCTCACAGAAGAGTTGTTGCGAGTTTGTCTCTGATGTATCGTTATTTTCATGGAAATTGTTCGACTGAGCTTCAGTCTATGGTCCCCCCTCGCCAGACTTTCACAAGAAACACTCGTCTAGCTGAAAACACTATCAAAAATTCCTCTCACTCTTTATCTGTGCCTAAACCTAAACGTAGATTCCATGAACAAAGCTTCTTTCTTAGAACTGCACGCCTGTGGAATTGTCTTCCGTTTTCCTGCTTTCCGGCTGACTACAATATGGTTGTCTTCAAGTCTAACGTAAACAAGTTCTTGATGAGCCGCTCCATATAAGTTAACAAATTTACCGAATTTCCATTACTAATGATTACTATATTGTCCAATTTCTACTGTACACTCTTTAACCCTTATCCTCGAGTGGCCTCTTGGCCTTGATAATGTGGTGGTTCCTGTGTAAAAAAAAAAAAAAAAAAAAAAAAAAAACTAAACTCTGCAAAAATATTTGAAGATATAAAGAACTTGAAGCATAAAAACTGTTTCCTAAATAACTGGATTCGGCATTAAATAACCCGAAAAGGGTTGATATGCCGTAAAACAAAACAACCAAACCAAACTAAACTCATTAAATAACCTAAAATGGTTAAAAGTGTAACAAAATAAGAAAAAAAAAGAAGATAAATTAAAAAATATAAAAAAAACAAAAAAATATTTTTATTCAAGCTGAAGACAAAACAAAAAGATTTAGTGACAAGGAGGTGATGAGGATGACTTTTTTCACTAAAAATCAACAACAAAAACGCTAATAATAAATTTGGTCAAGTTTCTTAGCATTTGTCAATTTTGTAAGTTTCCAGTGAAACTTGGAATTTTATGATGTAAGTACAGAAATTTCCTTGGGTACCTCTTCCTAAAAAGTAGCAATTAAAAGATAACCTCAACAAGATTAATAATCTAATAATCAAAAGAGACTGTCATAATTAAATTTATATTCAATATTTTATGATAAAGAAAAACAATAATTGCCCATCTATAAATATAAAAGCGAAAATGTGTGTATGTATGTATGTTCGCTTTTTGTGTATCGTCCGCAAAAGGATTTTTTTTGGCGGCTTCTTGAGGCCGTCGTTCATTTTTAAAACTTTTTATATCGCGTCGAAATCATAATATCTACGAGTTACGAACAGGCGTCGCCCGTCTATTTAATTTGCCTGTCTTTGAAACGTTAAATATTCGACATTTTGGGATCACCGCATATTGCTTTCGTTTTTCAGTATAAAAAAAGTGAAATTTGATTCGAATCACTCGCCCACGGCCAGTGGTCTCAAGAAAGCAATGTAACGTTTGGTCAATGTCGGCTTACCGTCGTCATATCAGACGGTTGCTTTCATTTGGAGACGAGACACTCCCCTAATAAACGGGGGAGCTGTTTTTCCCCAAAGTTAGGTAAAAACAAACAAACCGGGTTATTGACCTCATTAAAAACAGTCCCACACAAAATGTTAACTGCTGAATAGGTCGTCATCGTCACGCTCGCACAAAATGTTAACGCTATGACTTCCGTGCAGGCACCTGTCAATTCTCTTCTTAAATAAATTCAAACATCTTTCAGTTACTCATTCTGGCTGGCTGAGCGGTTAACGTATCATGTTTTTTTTCACATTTTATTTTCCAACTTCGCCTCAGGGCTTCAGGTTCGATCCTACCAACTTATCAAAACTTTTTTTGTTACCCCCCCCCCGGTTTCTTTTTGGTTTAAGAGCACACACACCTCGAAACACCTGGGCAACGCCGGGTACCCCCGCTAGTCTATACTATATACAAAGAAGGCAAAATGTGTGTGCACTTTTTGTGTATGTCTGGTAAAGGCTTTTTTTGGGGGGGGGGCGTGCTCGGTCGGGTCATTCCTTCTTAAAACTTTTTATATATTAAATCATAATATTTACAAGTTACGAATGGAGGTCGCATCTATCTTTAATTTGCCAGACTTTTACGCTCTATTTTCGAGATTTTTTTAACTGCTGCGTCTTCGTTTCGCTTTCCAGTATAAAAAAGCGAAACTGAATCCACACCATCAGTTCCCTGGCATTTGTGGCAGGGACGTCCACAACGCAAATTGGCTTTGATCAATGTGGCAAAAACCGTCCTATTAAACAATTTGGACACCTGCATTTTTTATCTTAGGTAAAAAAACAGCCAAAGTTGGGGAATGGAAAACTGCCTCGCAGCAAAAATTTAACTGCCGAATACGTTTGACCTCATTATCATTAAATTCGCGTACCTGTCAACTTTAAAAGCCTTAAATTAAAACAGTTTTCAGTTCCTCTCCCCTCGTGGCCGAGATGTCATGTTTTTTCCCCCTTTCTTTTCCACTTTCGCGTCAACGTTTTGGGTTCGATCCTACCAAAACTTTTTTTTTTCTTTTACATTTCCAAACACCAAAAACATTAATTCCTTCATCCTCAACTCGGCCATTTTTTACAAGGAAGGGGGTCGCTTTTTTCATTGACTTTTTTGCAAGTCATCATTGCCTTTGACCATCCTTAATTGCAACGCTTGCGCGATGGACGCATCAGCTAAGACGTTGGGACTTTTGAACCTTCGTTTCCTCCTTCGCATTACAAGTTCAAGCCTGTCTGCTCAACCAACACACTTACACATACCTCCACACATCCGGGCAACGCCGGGTATCCAGGCTAGTCATATTTAAAAAGTGAAATAAAAATAAATTATTAGTAATATTGTATGTATCTTGTAAAATATATAAAAAGAGTAAATAGTAAGAAATATTTAAATGAAGAAATAAACAATAATATATAAAAAAACATACATATAAAAATCAAAACAAACATGTAGAAATAAATAAAATGGATATGTAAAAAGGAAAAAAAAATATAAAAAAAAGAGAATGAAAGAAAAAAAAAACACCCTAAAAGGAATAAAATAAAAAACAAATATATAAATAGAAGAAAAAACAAAAACAAAAGTCAAACAGTTATCTATAAATATAAAAGCGAAAATGTATGTTTGTATGTGTGTTCGCTTTTTCTGTATGTCTACAAAAGGCTTTTTTCAGAGAAGCAGTCAGTCGCCTAACAACTTTTTAAAACTTTTTATATCACATATAAATCGTAATATCTCAGAGTTTAACAACGAAGCTCGCCTGTCTATTTAATTTGCTCAACTTTGGGAAGATAAATATTCAACATTTGTCGCTCGCCGCATGTGGGTTGGTCTTTTTCCTATAACATCTTGGGAAGCGTTCCCGCCGTAAATGAAATACTATCCCACAGTCAAACTTGACCTCATTAAGTCATTAAAACGAGCACCTGCCAAATCCAAGTAATTAAATAAATTCAAACGTGTTTCCGTTAGCATCTCGCGGTGGGGCAATGGTTAACGTCGCACGTTTTTTTGTTTTTTTTCACACTTTAATTTACAACTTTGCCTCAACGGTTCGGGTTCGATCCTCATACTTACCTACCAAAACATTTTTTTTAACCCCCCCCCATCCCCGGAGTTTCCACACACACCTCCAAACACCCGGGCAACGCCGGGTACCCCTCGCTAGTACTTAAATAAAAAAGAAATAGAAAAAAAACAGAAATCAAATAAAAAGTTGGAATAAAGAAAGGAATAATACCATAATTTCTTTTTGCTGCCATCTAAATGATTTTTATTTTATTTTTAAATGCATTCAGGGAAAAAAATATGCAATACTAGTTAGGGAGGGGGGGGATGGGCTTTGCCCGGTTGTAAAATACACTTAAATATGATATTTTAATTTGTCTAGATTTTGTATATATTATTATAGAGTTGTAATTTCAAAAGTAAAAAAAAAAGTATTTAGGGGGCCATCAGCTAGAATCGAAAGCAAAATTGTAGCATTCAAAGCTGGTGACGTTACCACTGTACCAATGTGACATGCATATGAACCGATTAAAAATAAACTAAAATGAATGTACAAAATGTATAACGATTTTTTAAATTTTGACCTTTTTTTGACCCCTTGGAAACTATTTTAACCGGCTAAAGACCCCAAAAATAATCTATATATATCTATAAAAGTGAACGTGTCTGTCTGTCTGTCTGTGTACATTTCCCTACGCAATAACTCTGTCAATTTTTAGTCTATAGACTCGAAATTTGAAATACCGGGTACTGAGATTTGGGAAAATCGATGTGATGGGTGTCAGCCAGAAATTTGGCTGTTAAGGGGTCAAATTTCAACGATTTGACCTTTAAGAACTCTACCAAACTCCTCCGACAATTTTGGGTCTAGATACTTGAAATTTTAGATATAGGTTCCTTGAACCTGGATCTAACTTAATAAAGTGATTTGAGCCCGAAACTATAAATTTTAAGGGGTCATAATAGGGGTCAAAGTTTTAAAAAATTAACCATTTTTATTTTGTTTTTTTGCTTTTTTTGCACAGCATACACCTCCAAACACCCGAGCAACGCCGGGCACCCCTGCTAGTAGTCTATAAAAAATTCAATCATTTAAAGCCCGTAGTGCCGCTCTGTGATTTTTAGTTTCGGAGGAGATAGTTTGAAAATATGGAGACAGACAGACAAGCATAGTGCCTTTTATATTTTAGATTAGATTAGCAATTTTATGACAACCAAAAATGAAGAAAAAGTCTGTCTTTTTAAAAATTACAAAACCAATAAAAAATAGTAAACAAAACTGTCCCCACCATTCTTTTGGCTACATTTTACCTACTTCCAGAGTGCCCCATTTTGGGGAGGTGAACCCCCACCCCCACTAACTATTAAAAATGACTGCTTTCATGGGGAAGCAAATAAATACATACAATCTAAACTTTAGCAGAAAAGTCATCCATTTTCGTATCGCTTCATTCTTTTTGCCGTTTATAATTTCTTCGTTCAGATGCTGTTCCGTTGAAAGAACAAACTTCTCCAACCAAAAAAGTATTCAAAAAGAAAAAACCCACCATTGTAAAACTTGGATCGCCAGACACTTCCATAACGAAAGAGAGTCGACCGAAAGAACGGAAGCCACGCAAGCGAGCCTCCACTGTCGATAATGCCACCGAGGAGGACAAATCTGCTGACAGACCCCAAAGGAGAGCAACAGTTTCATTTATGGAAGCTTCTGGAGACTCATCGGAACCACAAGATTCTTCCGGTAGGCTCTCTCTCTTGCTCTCTCTCTCTCTTTTACTCTCTCTCTCTCTTTTACTCTCTCTCTCTTACTCTCTCTTTTTTCTCTCTTTTACTCTCTCTTTTTTCTCTCTTTTACTCTCTCTCTTTTTTTCTCTGTCTCTCTCTCTCTTTTTTTCTCTGTCTCTCTGTCTCTCTCTTTTTTCTCTCTCTTTTTTCTCTCTCTCTCTCTTTTTTTCTCTCTCTCTCTTTTTTTTCTCTCTCTCTTTTTTTCTCTCTCTCTCTTTTTTCTCTCTCTCTCTCTCTTTTACTCTCTTTATTTATTTATTTAATTATAATTATTATTGTAAGTTTTATTAAAAACTTCTGTAAATATATTAAAAACGTACTCCGACAGGTACCCATTTATTTAAATATCTTTTATCTAAATATGTTCGTTTTGTTACTTACTTAAAAAAAATGTTTTGTAAATATATATTTTTCTTCTAAATCTTTAAAAGTTTTGTAAATATATATTTAAAAAATCTTGCTCGCGAATATTCGACCATGTCTGCTATTTAACGTATTGACAAACAACCAACGTCATGTGTTTGTGCCAAGAACTTTGCAGCTAATTCTACCCTATGCGACAATGACCATCAACTCCCTGAATTTCCTCCTATAACAGACAACATACAAATATCTGTGCGTGAGGTCGCCAAGCTAATCAAGAACCTTGATTCCAGTAAAGCAACTGGTCCTGACGGCATTCCAGTTATAGTGCTGAAAAAGCTCCAACCAGAACTTGACCCCATACTTACAAAACTGTTTAAGCGTTGCCTTAAGGAGAAGTGCTTTCCAACACTCTGGAAAACCTCATCAGTATGTCCTGTATTTAAGAATTCAGGTGAAAAGTCATCTCCCTCTCAGTACAGACCAAGAAGTCTCCTGTGTGTCATGAGTAAGTTGTTGGAATCCATATTAAATAAAGAAGTAGTTAACCACCTCAACAGAAACAACCTTCTTAGTGACATGCAATATGGTTTCCGCTCTGCAAGATCTACAGCAGATGTGCTAACGGTTATATCACATAGGATTAGTGAATCTCTTGACAAAGGTTTCCTTTTCAGGGCAATTGCTCTTGACATATCAAAGGCCTTCGATAAGGTATGGCATAAGGGCCTACTTCACAAGATTTCCAGCTACGGTATTACTGGAAATGTTTTCTCAATCATTAAATCATTTCTCTCTGATAGGCTCATAAGAGTAGTGGTTGATGGGCAGAAATCAGAGGTCCACAGTATTAATGCTGGAGTCCCCCAGGGGTCCATCCTGGGCCCAACTCTCTTCCTGATTTACATCAGTGATCTACCAAAGCACATACTTAAATCATTCGTTGACATCTATGCTGATGACACGACCATCTATGGCAACACATCAAAGGCCGTAAATGACAAAGTTTTTTCTAATTCTCTCTCCTCTGATCTTGAGCATATGGTACAATGGGGGAAGAAGTGGCTGGTAACTTTTAATTCATCCAAAACCAAGCTTCTATCTTTACATCATCAACGCTCTGATCCCCATTTGGCATCAATTGAAATGGATGGCTCTCGTCTTGGAAAGGCTCCGTGTTTTGACAAGCTTCTGGGTTTGATCTTTACTCCTGATCTGAAATGGAACACGTACATCAAATCTGTTGCCAGGGACGCTGGGAAAATGGTGGGATCCTTCTACCGCTCCAGAAGATATCTCACTACTGATGCAATTTTCTATCTATATTAAAGGCAAGTACGTCCAAGGATGGAGTACTGCTGCCACATCTGGGCAGGAGCTGCTAAAAACAGCCTATCCTGCCTTGACAGAGTACAAAATAGACTTCGTGGCTTAGTGGGGGATGCCGTTTTCTCTTCCCTGCAACCTCTCTCCCACCCTTATCCCTGAGTGGCCTTCGGGCCTTGATAACTGGTGACCCCCCCCCCATGTAAAAAAAAAATGTCAAGGTCAAATCACCGGTGTTACTTGAAATATGCACTGGCTGTCACCAGTCGTTGTCTTTTGGTACAGGGTATCTATTCTTTACTTGGTCCCTATTTGTTTTCAACCCGTGTTCAGTACTTCTGTGGGGGTGGGGGTCATATTGTGGATTTTTGGAAATTCATATTTTAATTTGATTTAATATATCTTAGTAGGAAATAAAGAAAGGAAATTTAATTTAATACATCACACAACAACTTTACAATAATAGTTAAAACAAGTCAATTGAACTTAAGTAGGATTATAAGCAAAGCCATTTGTTCTGTTAGTGAGAGAAATATTAAGGATGTGGGGAGTTGGGGTTCATTGTCCTAATTAGGAATTGAGATGAAGCACAGGGAGTCTCAAGTGAGCCCTTCGTATTGTGACTGCACCTGGCTAATAAATAAAGGTTAAGTATGAGAGTTGGGTGATAGGCAGAGCCTACCTATTCCTTAGGTGGTATAGGTTTGTAAACTGGGAAATTCCTCAATGTCTCAAGCACTAGGAAGGTTGTCGACTATGACCCAGGAGGCTCACCTTCCCTAGTATTACGGCACAATGCTATGGAATAAGAGCCTTCATTTTCCCAGTTGGGTAACCTGGTAAGATCTACGGATCAATCACACTAAGAGGGAGTAGCCATGCGCTGGGGTTCCAGACCAGGTTTATTAACGTCCTCGTATGGTTGGTAAGATAATATGCTAGCATACTTAAATAAAGTTCTGTTGTCTTCGATCAAGACAGATTAGAATTCAGATATTAAGTATCAAAAGTTCTTTTAGGTGCTAAAGTTTAAAAAATTAAAAATCCATCTTACAATACGATATTGTAATTATTTATCAGCGTATGGAATGCACTCATTAATTTGTATTTGATGAAATAGTTTGAAAACTGTTAAGTAACAATAAAAATGCAGTAATAATGCATTATTAAGATACAAGGAAGTAGTTAAGTATTGAGTTAGGACGATTTAGGAGGATATATAATGCAGGAAAGATATAGGCAGAGGTTTTTTCTGGGGGTGGGGAGCGCTGTTTTTCTTGGGTGACATATTTTAATTTGTTGACATTTGACATCAAAAGAAAAAAAATAAATAAAAACAGAAAAACCTGTTCTAAAAACACCTTTGTAAAAAAAAAAAAACACATTTAAAAAGTGAATTGAACTTCAGTATAGAGCTCATGAAGATTGTGCCTCAGGATTGTATGATTTTCATAAAGTACATCTCATTGGTCGCAGCTATTTGTTAATGTCCAGTATTGTAGGTTTTTACTTCCAACACTTAGAGCAACAAGGCTCATCAATTGCATGCGAAGTCGAGGACGGTTTGGCTCAGAACACACAAAAAACATTACGACTTTCACTCCGTTGATTTGTGGCTCCATGCCTGACATGTCTTTGCTTGCCATAAGTAGAGACATAGTTTTTTTGTTTTTTTTACATAGGCATAAGCACTTATCAAGGCCCAGAGACCACTTGAGGATAAGAGTTAAGAGTGTACAGTAGTCAATTGAACAATATAGTAATTGTTTGTAATGGAAATTTGGTAAATTTGTTAACTTAAGTGGAACGGCTCAAGAACTTGTTTACGTTGGACTTGAAGACAACCATATTGTAGTCAGCTGGAAAGCAGGAAAACGGAAGACAATTTCACAGGTGTGCAGTTCTAAGAAAGAAGCTTTGTTCATGGAATCTACATTTAGGTTTAGGCACAGGTAAAGAGTGGCAGGAATTTTTGATAGTGTTTTCAGCTAGACGAGTGTTTCTTGTGAAAGTTTGGTGAGGGGGGACCATAGATTGAAGCTCAGTCAAAAACTTTCCATGAAAATAACAATACATCAGAGAAATAATAATGATTAAGCAGAGGCAAACTTGCAACATCTCTTCTGTGAGATAGAGGTTGCAAGGAAGAGAAAAGGACATCTATGAGGCTACAAAGTCAATTTTGAACTCTATCAAGGCAGGACAAGTCCTTTCTAGCAGGTCTTGCCCAGATGTGGCAACAGTACTTCATCCTTGGACATATCTGGCTCTTATATAGATAGAGAATTGCATCAGCAGTGAGATATCTACTGGATCGATAGAAGGATCCCACTATTTTTCCAGCGGCCTTGGCAACAGATTTGATGTACGTGTTCCATTTAAGATCAGGAGTAAAGTTCAAGCCCAGAAGTTTGTCAAAACTTGAGGCCTCCTCAAGATGAGAACGTTGATGATGTAAAGATAGAAGCTTGGTTTTAGATGCATTAAAAGTAGCCAGCCACTCCTTTCTCCATTGGACCATGTGCTCAAGATCAGAAGAGAGAGAACTTGGTTGTTTACGGTCTTAGATGTGCTACCATAGATGGTAATGTCATCAGCATAAATGTCTTAGATGGCCAGAGAATGATGAATCCTGTTGTTAACTTCTGAATTTTCATCAGAGCTCTGTCAGCAGCGTTGCAGCCCAAATGCTGCTTGATGCCATCAGTGCCCCTGCCAAGAACCAAAGTTCCAGATGGAATAAACCCCCTACCATGATGAGAGAGAGTGGTATTTTACAGGCAGGGGTACTACCAGTTTAATATTATTAAACTTGGTTAGTTTCCAGGAGAGATGGATAAATATACAAGATTATAGATTACTAGCAGGCCGACTGACCTTGCCCATTCATAAAATATGCATAAGTATTACATTTTAATTTATACAGAAACTGAGGTATGTGCATGTAAATATTATGTTTCTTGTAAGTAAACAAAAACTTAAGCTGAGATTAAAACCCAAACTTAAAGACGTTGAGTCAAGTATGATAACCATTACACATGCTTGATACAACATATACAAAGGTTGTCTGATTTTTTTTAGTGTCTCGTCCGCCATGCTCATTCCTTTTTATTTATTTATTTATTTATTTTTTACAGGAGATTTAAAGTCCACGGCGCCACAAAGTACAGATACTTCACCTGCGTCTGAGGAGAGCTATAATCTTGAGAGTTCAAACTGTGAGTCTGATCAACAAAGGTATGGTAGTCTTGATCAAACTTTGAGCCAAGACACTGACTCCAGCTCAAGCAAATATAATGGTTCACCTGCGAAGCAGAGAAGATCAAAACTTTCTCACAATGACAGCGCTGAGTCAGCCGAACATGGTACGAGAGGTTCGGTAGTATCTTTAGATTTCCATTTAGAACCTCTTTCTGATGGATATGGTTCTTTGAAAACAGTATCCGCAAGTGTCCAAGACAGTTCTATGGCGTCGATTGCTGGAGAAGGTCAAGGAATGGAAGCAGATAATTCGCTTACAGCAGCGAAACTCAATTTGATCTCAATCAAAGACAGGTAAAGTAAAAATCTTGACAAAATAATTTTCAATATGTTGTCTCTATAAGACCGACATTTATGTGTTTCTGAAATTTGAAGTGTTGTGAGGATCTTAAGTGTTTTCATAAATGAGAGGTGGTGTAGTATATAGACTGAGAAAAAAGTTGTTCTTACGACCAATGAACTATTTCTTTCGGTAAAAACATTTAGTCTTTTTCACTCTGGTATTTATTTATTTTTATTTTTTTTTTTAAAGAAATTTGTATCAAATTCCTATACATTTTGTAACCTTTATAAATATTTGAAGTTTTTATTGTTGCTATTTACTCGTCTCGTCTGCCCAAAAGGACAAGTTAGTCAAATGCTCAGTTTTTAATGTGTAAAGGAAAATTCTAGATGGTAACTGTTGTGTTCTCCAGTATAATATTGTTTTTTTGCTGGTTATACGAATTAGTAAGAACACCTCGTATGAGCATGAAACTATTTATTAACAATATAAAAATAACTTTATGAGAACAATGTGTTTTTAATGTCGCTCCTGTCTTCCAAGGGAGACAACTTATTCTTTGAGAGTTATTTCCCTTTATTTCCTCTTTAAGAAAAACGCTACGATTGAGGTAACTTGAGCCAATAAACAGCTTCTGAACATAAAGTAATGTCTATGAAGATGTGATATTGAGAAAAAGATACAAAACTACAGAAGATGAGGTAAAAATGTTATATTATCTACCTTGTCCTTCCTTTTTATTTATTTATGGCACCAGAAGTTCCTTAGTTTTTAGATTTCCATTTCGAATCTCTTTCTGATGGATGTGGTTCTTTGAAAACAGTATCTGCAAGTGTCCAAGAACAGTTCTATTGCATCGATTGCTGGAGAAGTTCAAGGAACAGAAGTAGACAATTCGCTTACAGCAACTTAATTCAATCTCAAAGATAAGTGAAATAAAAATCTTGACAATTTTCGATAGGTTGTTTCTATATACAGAAGGTCTCATAGCAGACAACATTTATGAAACTCTGAAATTTGAAGTGTTGTGAGGCCTTAAGTGTTTTCATTAGTCATGAGACACTTCCAATTTTTTTTTTTTTTTTTTTTTTTGATTTCAATATAATTACCAATTCTGTCCTAAATTTCTGATTCTTTTAAAAACTTTAAATATTTAGGTATAGAATTGTTTTTTATTTTTTTTATTTTTGGACTACTGTAAAAACCATGTAATATGGATTTTCGCAAACATAAAAATACACTTATGGAGATCGATCTATAGATATTAGTTCTATTGGGAGTTTAAAATCAATAAATGCTTAACATTTTATCATTAGTACTAACAATGCAAAATTAAGTTTTAAAAAAAAAAAACCCAAAAAACAAAAAAACAATTACTTTTTAAAATAGGCACAATTTTTCAAATTTTGATACCAATTCCAATACCCCAAATGTTCCGATTTTTTTTCTGATACCAATTAATCTTCCCAACACTAATTTAATGAAAACAAATATTGCATTTAAAATTGAAGCCAGCAACTAGTTTTCAAAATATTACATACTTTTCCACGTTTTTCATGCCGCAATGTAAAGTGTCGGCCATATTTGTTTATGCAGCGCACAGAAACGGGGATGGAAAGATGTAATGTAATTACAAGATAATGTGGAACAAATCTTTTTTTTATTATTATAAATAACCGGAAAAAAGGAAAATAATCTATAATATAAATCTTACCGGTCTGTTTAAATCTATCTATGTCTGTATGTTTGTATGTCTGTCTAAAACTTTTGACGGAGGTGACGGATTTTCACGAGATCAGTATCGTTTTGAAGCTCGAACCTTCAAACGAAAAATATCGAAAAATTGACTAAAAACATTAATTCCTTCACCTTCAACTGGGCAGTTTTCTACAAGGAGGCGTCGCTTTTTTCATCCCTCTTTTTGATTGACTAGCCTTAATTTAAACCTTCACCACTTCCGGTTTGACAATGTATGCAACAGCAAAGATGTCACATTTTTTTTTTTTCATGTTCTTTTCCTCCTTTGTGGTGCGGGTTCAAACCTGCTTGCCTGCCGACTACCACTTTTTTTTTCCTCCTGCTCAACACACACCTCCAAACACCCAGGCAACACCAGGCACCCAGGCTAAAAAATAAATAAAATAAAACGTTCATTTTTTTTTTTGTATGCGCAAAGACAGTTTAGTGTTATTCCTGGGACAAATTTTATTTAATCTTGGCAGATACTAACACTTCTGTTTTTATATCGTTTTTTTTTTTCTCTTTCTGCTATTTTTCAGCTTGTCAAGTAAAACAAAATCTTTTATTAAAAGTTTCTCAAAATCAAACATTTTGTCCCGTGGTGATCAGCTTGTCAATCGACTAAAGGGGCAGCTTCCAGACGTCAGTGATGGGAAGGTAAGTTTTAAAATATGACTTTTTTTTTTTTTAACAAAATGGAGGCTGGAGGACTGGTAATCTCTGCCCCACCATCAACCTGATGGGAAATAAATGTAGGCTCTTTCCGGTTAAGTATATTCGGGGTTTATTTCCCTTGAACTAAGTTATCTATATATATATATATATATAAACTAGCGGGGTGGGGGGTTACCCGGCGTTGCTCGGGTGTTTGGAGGTGCGTGTAGTTTTGGGTAAATCAAAATTCCGGAGGGAGGGGGGGGGGTAAAATAATAAAAAAAAAGTTTTGGTAGGGTAAGTATGAGGATCGAACCCGAACCCTTGAAGCAAAGTTGGAAATTAAAGTAAAACCAAAAAACGTGCGACGTTAATGACTGGGCCACCGCGACATACAATGGAAACACATCTGAATTTATTTATTTATGCATTGAAAACAGAATTGACACATAATAAAAGTTAACTCTGTTGCTTCTATTTGACCTCATTAATGAGGTCAAATAGAAGTCATGCAGTTGACTTTTGCTGCGGGGCAGCGTTAGGGTTTGTTTACTCAATTCCCCAAGATGTTGGGGAGGGGGAAACCAGCTCCCTATTGTCCAGATTGAATAGCAATTGTCTGATATATGGAGTTTGGCCCCACATTGATCAAAGCTGATTGCTTCCGGACATTTCCCGATGCGATGCCGAGAAGACACCGTTTGAATTTAGTTTCACTTTATTTATACTAAAAAGCAGGACAAACAGGCGACAAAGCGAAATAGCGCGAATCTAATAAAAGTCAACGTAAATAAATCTAGAGGTGACCCGCATTCCCAAATCCTAGATATTATTATCTAGGGCGTATATAAATAGTTCTAAGCGATCGTAACCCCCCCCCCCGACCGTGTGCGAAAAAAGCCTTTGCGAGACATACATGAAATGGTCACACACATTTTGCCTTTTCTATAAATACTAGTGAGGGGTACCCGGAATTGCCCGGGTGTTTGGAGGTGTGTGTGGTTTTGGGTAAATCAAAACTCCAGGGGGGGGGTTAAAATAAAAAAAAATGTTTTGATAGGTAAGTATGAGGATCGAACCCGAACCCTTGAGGCAAAGTTGTAAATTAAAGTGTGAAAAAAAAAACGTGCGACCTTAACCATTGCGCCACCGCGACATACTGACAGAAACACGTTTGAATTTATTTAATTACTTAAATTGGCAAGTGCACGTTTTAATGACTTAATGAGGTCAACTTTTGACTGCGGAGTAGCATTTCATTTAGTGCGGGAATGCTTTTTTTTTTCCCCCCAAGACGTTGGGGGGTAGGGGGAAACAGCTCCACTTGTTGAAATTGAATAGCAATTGTCTTCTGATATAAGGAAATAATATTTCCACATTGATCAAAGCTGATTGCTTTCGGACATTTCCGGCGATCGAGCCCGGAAAAATAACGCAAGAATTAGTGTCGCTTTTATTATAGGAAAAGGCCTAACCCACATGCGGCGAGCGAAAACTGTTGAATATTTATCTTCCCGAAGTCGAGCAAATTAAATAGACAGGCGAGCTCCGTTGTTAACTCTGAGATATTACGATTTACATGTGATATAAAAAGTTTTAAACAGTTGTTAGGTGACCGACCGCTTCTCTGAAAAAAGCCTTTTGTAGACATACAGAAAAAGCGAACACACATACATACATTTTCACTTTTATATTTATAGATAAAAGACCAAAAATTGATAAAGTAGTTTGGTAGTTCAGCATACACATACAAGGTCATATATATATATATTTATAGATGACCTTATATGCATAAACGATAATGATGAATTCGAAAAAAATAAACATCTCATATATCCAAACGAACTAAAATTAAATTGTGAACATAGAGGACAACAGGCTACATTTCTGGATTTAGATATAAAAATTGAGGATGGAATTTTTCTTTATAAAATATTTGATAAAAGAAACGCTTTCCCCTTTAAAATAGTACGTATGCCCCATAAGGATAGCACCTGCCCCGTTTTTGTGTTTTATGGAACCATTATGTCAGAGTTTTTGAGAATAGCTCGCGTTACTCTAAAATTAACAGATTTTATACCACCAGTTTCTAGCTTAGTAATAAGGATGATAAAACAAGGTGGAGATAAAAATAAAATATTTAAACAGTTAAATAAAGCATTTGTTCGTTATCCTGATGCTTTTGAATCGTTTAAGATAAACCAGATTATATTGATAAAGGAAATCCAAAACTATATTAGCAATGTATAAATGTATTTATAATTACATATAATAAATTTATATAGTTTAAAAAAAAAAAAAAAAAAAAAAAAAAAAAAAATGTATATATGTAAAAAATAAAATATTTTTAACCTTTATATATCTAATTTTAAATAAATAAGAATGTAAATATACAAACTACTAACTATAGTGGGGGTGATAAGTAGTTAAATGGATTAATCCAAATCTTATAAATACAAGACTGATAAATTAAAAAATTAAAAAATGTATCCATTTTAAATGTGGAAATTGATGAATCGCACAGGTAAGAAATTCATTTTTATACTATGAAAAGGTTAGTAATTACAATTAAGAATAGGAAATTGGGAAAAAAAAGTTTTTGTAACTTGTCTTCTTCCTAAGATTAAGGGTGGTGGTGTTTGATCAACACTGCTGGGGAGCCATGATGTAATACACTGTTTTGTTTTTAAATCCCCGAAACAGTGTTTCATGGTAAACAACTGATGATCCCTTAAAAAATATAAAAATTGGTATTATAGTAAATTTGAGAGTTGATGCAGTGATTGCAGGCGATTAAATGACTTACTGACTAGATGTTTTTTTTATGAATGGTAAAAAATAATTTTTTGTGTGGTTTCAAATGTTAAAAACTTCAAAGACTATATATAGGTGTGTGTGTGTATGTGCATATATATATATATATATATATATATATATATATATATACAGGGTGACCCCCAAAAAACGAGCCTAATTAGGCCCCGTTTCTTAGTGTTTTGTCCGAGTGAAATAAAACTTTGGTCATAACTAGTTTATTATATTCAAAACATCACATCAAAACACAAGGGTCTTTGGCCTTTTTTTTCCGTTCTACAGCATATGTTCTAGATGGCCTCCATTTAGCTTTTGTTTTTTTGTGGTCACCCTAAGAACCTGTATGTTCGCCCAACCTTAACCCTCCCCCTCTCTTTTTATCGTCCCTACTTCACCCCACTTCATCTTTCCCTCATCTAAAAAGCCTCCTTCATCCAATATAAACAAGATAACTATCTTTCTATTAGACTCATACCTCAAGCAAGCCATTCCAGAGTGCTCTTCCGAATGTCATCACTTGGATTATTTTGCTATCTTTAGTATTTTGATAACTATACTATTGATTCCGAGGTCCATTGCACACTTAACTCAATGCTCAAATTCTATCACTCATGGGGATAATTACAATGAAATGGTATATCCACCCAATTTCGGATATACTTTGTCAACACCGAGAAAGCATTTGGACCAAAGCAAATAACACACAATCAACGCAACAACGAACAAGACCGGCTGATATACTTTGCAAAATATCAAAAAGGAGCAGTACGTTTTCGCTATATGGGAATATCACTTTCTCCCATGGGTCTATTTTCTGCCCACCTGGATTTGTAACCCCAAATGACATTGGACTCCTTCCAATAATGGACTACCCATTCGTACAATTTTCTCCATATAATTATCCACAACCACTCAAAAACTATTTTCAATAATTGTGCTGAAAAGCAAAATAGCATCCACTCGCAGCTGTACACTTTGCTAACTGCATTTCATTTCCTCTGATGATATGAGCCATTGTTGAAAATTCATGGATTAAGGAAATTAATATAACCCCTTCTCCTTTGTCATGCAATAAATTCTATCTGTTTTTTTTTTCAGAATTTAAAATAAAACCACTAAATTTATATATATATATATAATGATGTTAGATAGAAGAAGAGAGTAAATTCAATTCCATAAGAGGAGACTTATTGGGATAATATAAAGCTCCACAAATTTCAATGGAGCTTATATAGGAGACACTAGGAGTGGAAAATGAATTCACAAAGACTATATATTTAAAAATATAGAATGGATCGTTTATTTAAAAATATAGAATGGATCGTTTATTTAATAAGGATATGCATACATTTAGTTGAGGGATAAAGGGGACTCTTTATACCAAGGTATTTCGAAGTCTAATGCTTCTCATCAGAAGAGTAGAGAAGATGCTAGGTAACATAATGGGGATATGATGTCTAGCGAGGCAATTATCAGGAACGAAATAAATAAATAAAAATTTTGAGGTTGTTAAGGGAACGATATTGAATTCTAAGATAAAGGAGGAGCGTACTATATAAAGTGTAATGTAAAAAGGAGTATAGGGTTTCTATCATAGTTTTAAATAATGTAGTTTATGTATTTAAATTCAGGGGGGGGTATAGGGGTAGTTAGGTTGTGGTTCTATTTTATCCGTATGTAAGATGTATAGTGCCTATGCATGGGTTAAAGCGATGGTGTATATGCTAAGCAGGATTAATCAAAGTTACTTATACTATCACATAAAAGATACCCTGTCAAAAGCCTTAGATATATCTAGCTCTAGATATATCTAAGGCTTTTGACAGGGTATGGCACAAGGGCCTCCTCAGGAAAATTAAATCATACGGTATCACTGGTAGAATACTTAGCATAATTGAATCCTTCTTAGACAAGAGAAAAATCCAGGTTGTCCTCGACAGTCGAACATCTAAACAGTGTGATATAAATGCAGGAGTGCCTCAAGGGTCTATTCTTGGACCTCTATTGTTCCTGATATTTATTAATGACCTCCCCAACAAAACTGCCTCTGAGATGGTTATATATGCTGATGACACTACACTCTATAACAGGCATGACAGGAAAACAAATGAGCACGTATCTAAAGAAATGGCAAAAACACTAGAAGATGACCTCCAATCTGTAGTGGAATGGGGACATAAATGGATGGTCACATTCAATGCTGCCAAGACTAAACTGGTTTCCTTCAATAATTACAAGAAACCTTCTCTGCGACCAATAGCAATGGCCAGTGACTCCCTGTCTGAGAGTACATCTTTCAAACTGCTTGGCCTAACGTTCACAGGAAACATGAGCTGGAACAATTATATTGAAAACATTGTCAGGGCCGCTGCGAAGAAGGTAGGCTCTCTCTACTGTGCTGGAAAACTATTGACACCTGAAAGTATCCTGTACCTCTATAAGGCCACCATTCGCCCATGTATGGAGTATTGTTGTCACATTTGGGCTGGTGCATCTGCTACTAGTCTCTTGCTCCTAGACAAGGTTCAAAAAAGAGTCGCCAATCTGATAGGCCCTCAACTGGCATCTAAGCTTCAGCCTCTGTCCCATCGACGAAACGTTGCATCCCTCTGCTTGTTCTACAAGTATTTTAATGGTGAATGCTCTGACGAACTGCAGACACTTGTGCCCCCACGATGTAGACACCCTCGGCAAACCCGACAGGCAGCTAAATCCCACCCCCACACAGTAGAGATCCCTAGATGTAAAATATTTTTCTACTCCAGTAGTTTCTTCCCCAGAACCGCTAGACTCTGGAATTCCATTCCAGGTTCCTGCTTCCCTAACTGTACTGACATGCAGAAGGTCAAGTGCAATGTGAACTGACATCTTGCTGCTCAAATCCCTACATAGTGCCCCAGTAGTTGCTGCCCCTGATAGTAGCCCCCTACACCAAAGTGGCAATGTGCCTTGTTTGGGGTGAAAATGTAATAAAAAAAACATTACTTATGATGGGAATATGGCTGTATCGTGATGTTATGAGATTGATGAAAGTTACATTAATATTGGTAAGTGATCCCCCACTTTTTGAAACGATGTGGGATGTTAAGGGCAAATGCCACATAGCTCACTACACAATTCAAGTCCTTAGCTTTCCAACGAGCCTTCATTTGTTAAATTCTGATCAACAGTTGCCGAGATTTCAAACTTATAAAAGTGCCAAAAAATATATGGATATATCTATACTGGTAGCCAAATTGAATATTGAAATGCTCATGTCTTTGGTTCTATGGGACAAAACTACATGAAAATTTGCAGGCTTTTTGAAGATTATAATACCATTTATTTTGACAATTGGTAAAAAAGAACCTATTTTTTGTAAACCAATAAAATATGCCCAAATTTGTCTACATTTATATATATAGTGTTGTGGCAGGCAGCTTCAGTTTTACTGCTTTGGTCTTGCCAGGCCACTAATATATATATATATATAAGTAAGAATGTGTGTTTGAGGATACTTCTAAACCTATATACTCAACAAATTTTTGATCTACAGACTTGAAATTTGGTATATAGGATATTCAGACATGGGTCATTGGATTTTTATATGTTTGTCAACTGTTACGTGAATGCACATGTGTGAATGGTTCACATTACAGATTACCTATGTTAAAAATAAGTAAGTTGAGAACATTTTTAAAAGATTATGTCAAGCTGGCCTAATGGTTATCGTACTTACTGTCTTTGTGTGTTGGTTTCGATCTCGGTGAACTGTTTAGATAAAACATAATACTCGCAGGTACACGTTTCAGTTTCTGTTTAAATGAAAATATAATATCTATGGGTATTTTACGACCAGGCAACGCCGGACGGCCTGCTAGTATATCTCTATGAATCTAATTTGATAGAAATATATTCAAACTGTCTCATGTCTTGGCTTGCTCAGAAAAAGTAGATTAACTGAAGACATTCCATGGCCAACCTTGAACCCTTTGATACAAACAATAACTCTTTTACTCAATAATGTTAAAAGCAGATACCCAGAATGCTTCTATGTGTTTTGACAAGTAAAAAAAAAATATTATAATAAACTAGCTGACTTGTGTCCTGGCATTGGCTGGGAAACAAAATTAACTCAAAAATTTCCATACTCAGACCTCACCCTATTAAAAGCAGATATCCAGAATTTTTCTATGTAAGAAAAAACTATTCTAACCCATATCATCATTTCATAGTTTGTATTTTGTTGTTTCACATTTGTCGAGCAAAATGAGAAGCAGAGTACAATGAATCAACTCCAATAATTTTTATTTTATGGGTATGTTGTGTATTTTTCCTGTTAAAAACTTATGATAGTAGTGGTAGCTATAAAGATAAACAGTTCCAACTATCTAATGTTGTTATGTTGCATGCAGGAATTGCCTTTAACCTTTTGTTTTAAAACAGTTATAATTTTGTTTTAACAATTACAAGAAGTATTCTCAACCAACAATAGCGATGACTAATAACACCCTACCTGAGAGCTCATCCTTCAAACTCCTCTGCTTAGCATTCACAGGCAACATGAACTGGAACAGATATATTGACGACATTACCAAGGCTTCTTCAAAGAAGGTGGGTTCCCTTTACCGTGCTAGAAAACTACTCACACCTGAGAGTATCCTGTACCTCTACAAAGCCACCATTCACCCATGCATGGAGTATTGTTGCCACATCTGGACTGGTACATCCACCATTAGTCTTTCCCTCAAAGACAGGTTCCAAAAAAGAGTCTCCAATCTGTCAACCAAGCTCCAACTCCTGTCCCATCGCCTCAATGTTGCATCCCTGTGCCTGTTTTACAAATATTTTAATGGAATGTGCTTTGAGGAACTCATTGCACTTGTATCCCCTCAATATACATACCTCCAACAAGCAGCAAAATCCCACCCCTTCACTGTAGAGGTCTGTCGATGCTAGAAAGCCTTTTACTCAAATAGTTTCTTTCCTCGGACTGCTAGACTTTGGAATTTCCTCTCTGCTGCCTGCAGAAATTTAAATGTAATATAAACGGATATCTCGCTCATCACCCCACATAGTGTCCCTGTAGACATGTTCCCAAATAGTAGCCATTTACGTCCAGGTAGTAATATGCATTGTTTCGGGTGAACAAAAAATGACATTTTTTTTTTTTTTATTAAAAAAATGCAATTAATAAATATTCGGACTTGTGTCTCAATGTTGTCTGGAAAAATTGAGAAAACTAAGAATCGTAATCTGCAGAAATTGATCAGAAAAACTCTTTCCACTCTAAATATTTATCAATAATATAAAATCTTATATATGAAAGGCTATTTGCCTGTCTCCATATTTTCAAACTCTATCTCCTCTGAAACTAAAAGTCGCAGAGCGGTGCTAGGGGCCTCAAATGATTGGATTTTTTTATGGGCCGTTATTTTATGGGTCTTTAGCCAGTTAAAATAGTGTTTAAGGGGTCAAAATTGAGAAAAATGGTTATACATTATTATATTTTTAATCAGTTCATATGCGTGTGACGTTGGTACAGTGGTAACATCACCAGCTTTGAATGCTACAGTTTTGTTGTCGGTTTCAATTCTAGCTGATGGCTCCCAAATACTGTTTTTTTTTTTGTTTACTTTTGAAATCACGACTCTATAATAATATATACGAAATCTGGACAAATTAAAATATCATATTTAATAATATTTTATGACCGGGCAAAGTTGGGTGACCCCCCCCCCCTTCCCCGCTAGTGTTATATATTCGGCGGGGGGGGATGTCTTTGTTTCTAATTCATAAATTAATAAATTGGCTGACTTGTGCATGAATAAATCAAAATGCATAATTACGGAAGTTAATTTCGAATTGAAATTACTGTGGCAGAGGGTAAGTGAGAAATACTTGCTGACTTGTTTGGTCGGCCAGCGTTTGGGAACGAGAGAGATTTGTTTTTAATTTGCAAGGTAAAACTGGAGTGCAACTCCTAGAAATCCATTGACCTTAATAGATTGGAAAGGTTTTTTTCCCTACTAGTTAAAAAATAAGTTTTTGTTTGCTATAAGTTGTTTATTATTCAAAACATATTTATTCATGAAACTTACAATGAGTGTCTTTTATTTTGAATTTTAATTTTCTAAAAGTTTCATAAAAATCGTCCAATTATTATTTAAGACTATTGCTTTCGTTTTTCGATTAATTTTTATTGAATTTGCTTCATCCTAACAAATATATTTTTCATTGAAAAAATTCACCAGCAAAAAAAAAAAAAAAAAAAAAAAAAAATTATAAAACTATTGTTCGGCACCTTTCGGTAAAAGTTTTAATAGTAATGTTACAATTTTGTCCCGGACAATGCCAGGTAGCTCTACTAGTTTAAAATATAACAAAAAAGAAAATTGCTTCTGCTCTCTTAAAAAATCAAGTATTAGGATGGTTTTCCTTTTCGGTTGTTTGTTTAAAATAAAACAAATCACTACAATAAATGTTTTGTTTACAATACAATAAAATCGATTACAATCTTTTTAAAAATCAATGGAGATTTTTTCTCAATGAAACAAACGGCCGATTTTGTTGTAAAACAAAAAAAAAATCGATTAAATCTTTTTTCATAATAAAGTACTATGTTTTATTTTTTTAACATGTACGATTCTGAAGATCGCAGAATCCTTATATTGCATACACAATCATAAACATAAATATATTTTATACAGATATTGAAAAAATTTATTGTTTATTTCATAATCATATAAACATATGTAATTTTATATAGATATTTAAAAAAATTTTCTAATCATTTTTTATTGTATTTTTTTTTTTTTTTTTTCAATTTACAGGAAATTGTTGAACCTAAAGTGTCAGAGCCAAGTGAAGTTGAAGAAGTCACTGAAGTTATTGAATGCATGGAAGATATGGATGAAGAAATTTATTCAGATGCAGTCGAGAATATTATGATAATCGATGACAACCACCCGAAAATGTCAAGTTTGTTGGAAGCAACAAACAAAGCAAAAGAAGATCTAAGCAGTGTCGAAATTCTCCTCCATCCTGACCGCGTCGAAAAAGTCATATGCAGATGGCTGTATCATCTACATCTCGCCCAGTCAACAGTATTCCAGAATCTGTGCCGATCACAAGATTCTGACGACTTTGTTGAGCCAAATCCGCTTCACAAGAGTTTGGACATGGAGTGCGAATTTGAAACTAAACAAGAGGTGGATTCTAGAACGTATGGCGACTCTATCAAGTGGGATGGTAACAGTGGAATGGTCCAGCATTTTCGGAAGAAAGATACTAACAAGGAGGATGTTGCGGAAGTTGGCATCTTTGAAGAATATGCATCGAAAACTAAAACAGATGAAAAGCTTGAAGTGGATAAAAGCGTCGGCTCCAAAACTGATTCCGAGATGGTCTCCACGTCTTCCGTATTTGGCTGCACGAAATCCGTGCTGGAAGAAAGTTCCAAAGATGGAAAATGGGAAACACAGGATGGCAATCTGACAGATGAAAACCCCCCAAAGGCAGCACAAATGGAAAACTATGAGAATCTGCGGAAATCAAAGAGTGTTGATGATAGTGTCTCTCTTTTTGGGAAAAGTCCCACGACCGGGGACTCGTCGACCTGCGATGATTCTGATGAGCTTGATAACAAGAAACAGAGTAAGAAACGGCAAAAGGAAGAGAGCAACCAGAAAGAGAAAGAACAGAAGATTCCAAAAGATGACAAGGAAGACTTTGAGATCTCTCCGAAAGAGAACCAGTGCTTCGATTCCTTCCAGAAAGATTCATTTGAAGAAAGTGGAATGGTTCCGGAAAAGCTTGCTTTAGAACAGAGTACCTCTGCCAGTCAATATAAGGAAAAGATGGAAGCAAGCAAAATAGTAGAACCAGATGATTTAGAATCGGATTTGCAGAAATCCGACGAGGCTAATTTTTATCCTCCAGTTTTGGAAGATGCGAGATCCATGGATAAAAAACCGGTGAAAGCAGATTATAAACGGAACTCGGATCCAGTTTGTAATGTTGGAGATTTTCCGTGGATTACTGGTGAGGAATTTTTTCAGATGGATAGCAGTTGTCCACAGTCATCTACTCGTTGGATATCCCGGAAAGTGGGACGGTGGCTTATATCTGACGAAATTTGTAGCTGGTCATCAATGGAGAGAGATGCCAGTGATTTTCCGCTAGGACAACGGACAGACAGCTGGGATGACCAGTATACAGAAGGTGTTACTGATGAATTGACATTCATTAACCAAGGCTCAGCGCATACCCACAGTTTTGATGAAAGTAGAGACTGTAACGAAATGATTTCTTCCGATAAGTCAAATAAAGACTCGCAAAGCAATGACGGAAGTTCGGTGTTTGAAAAATCTGTCTTTGAAACAGCGACTAATTATAACGATAGCACTTTGGAAAGACGCCCATTTAGAAAGTTTCCAGAGATGAGCATCGATGCTGACTCGTTCCTGCAAGCGGCCGAGTATAGCATACAAGATTTTGGTGACTTAACCAACACCAAGACGGTGGAATTAAATGACAACAGTCGAAACAGAAACGGCTTGTTGATTTTTCAAGACACAAAATTGCTTGTAAAGTGTTTTGTTTCCGATCCATTTGGTCTGTCAGTGGACCATCACAAGCAAATATCAGAATTTGCTATTTTGTGTTTTCAGTTAGGATACATGGGAAACATTTGTTCAAAGGTATTTCAGAGCAGTTGCTATGCGCAGTGTTCAAGCAGTGAGCTCAATGACTCCTTTAAGTCAATCGACCTTGAAAGTTCTTCCGCCTCCAAAAATCTCTGTGATGATTCCCTTTCCTGGTATCACGTGGGTTCTAAAAGTCTTGCGGACATTTCTTGCAGGAATATGGGATCTTCCAAGCAGGATGGATGTATGGATTCATACTGCAAATTGGAAAACCAATACCAGACAAAATGCAATTGTGACACGTTTTGCCATTTGGCCGGAAAATTTGACCAACTACTAAAACTGTCCTCAACCAAATCGCATTGCTTAAGTGACTGTCTACTTACACCTGTTGATCATTTTGACCTTCAAATGTCCCTTTTTATCCGGTGTTATTTTCATTGCCTTTCCTTGGATGTCATCAAGAGTCATGTTTACAGTGACAATGGACATTGTTTCCGGTCGTGGATGGCCCTTATCCAGTGTTACCAAGGTAATTTTCTTCACTATTAGTTTTTTACAGCGGTTAATTTTGAAATTTCTTTTATTGTTTTACTTCTTTTTTTTATCCACATTTGATTATGTTTTATCCTATCGGAATTATCAGCGTGGAAAATAATTGTTAAGCTGAGTCACGTTCTGAATTCCGGGCACAAATTAATTTTAACTAATTTTCCAGCACTCTAAGCAAACAGCAGCAGCTGTACGGTATTTTTTATATTTAATTAAGTTTTTATTCTTTTAAAATGAAAGGTAGTTTGCTTGAAGCATTGCTGGTAGCAAAAACACATGTAAGATGTACTTCATAAAAAAATGAATAAAGATCTATGGGTGTGAATTAAATACACCTTATGGTTTTGGAATTATATATATATATATATATATATATATGGTTACAAAAAAATATGCTTTTTCAATTATATTTCACCCTTTTATTTCAATCCTTTTATTTATGAAGCTCAATGTATATTAAATTTAACTACAGAGCATATACAAATGGATGAGAGAACATATGCTCCAAAATCCAAGATATTATAAATCTTACCATTTATTTCTTTCAATATGTCGAAACTTTTAAAAAAAAATATGACGACAGTACAATTTAAAAATAAGCTTAAACCAGGATTAGGGACAAACAAATTCAACTTGCCTCCTCCCTTGAGGCTCTCATTCACAAATATCAGTGGGCTTAGAACTAACTTAGCTGATGTTGAAGCATTTCTCTTAACAAATACCCCGGATATCTTAGCACTAAGTGAGACTAACCTACACTCCTCCATTCCCTCTAACCACTTTAACATGCCTGGATATCTCCCACTCTGCCGTAAGGACTCTGACAGACATATGCACGGACTTGGAGTTTACATTCGTAATACCCTTCCCTTGACTAGAGAAACAAACCTAGAAACAGATGATCAAGCCTTTATGTGCTTTAGACTAAACATGCAACACAATATTAGCTACTATTATTTTCTCTACCGCTCTCCCTCGACTCAGGACTGCTCCATAATAAACAAAGTATCTGACAGCATAGACACGGCACTGTCCCTCGACACTAGCGCACAAATACATGTATTTGGTGACTTTAATGTCCACCACAAAAACTGGCTTGGATTCTCTACTCACACAGATGCAGCGGGCAGCACAACCCATAGCTTCGCTATATCTCACTCCCTATCACAAATTGTTACGTTTCCAACCCGTTTCCCTGACCAGGAAGAACAACACGCATCACTTCTAGATCTGTTTTTGACCACAGTTCCCGATGACTGCATAACGAAGGCCCACAGCCCACTTGGGAACGCTGATCATGCAGTGATAATGGTTGAAATCGCCCTAAACTCTAGACCCAAAACTGAAGAGCCAGTGCTCAAAACAACGAGATATTATAAAAAGGCTGACTGGGAAGCCATCAGGGAACTAATTAGAGATGCTCCATGAAAAAATATTTTCTCTCTCCCTGCTGAACAATGTGCAAACGAGACCACTGACTGGTTCAAAACTGCAATCGAAGCGCATGTTCCCATGCGGAAATTTTATAGTAAGCCCCACTCTCCCCAATGGTTTACGTCGACTTGTGCAACTGCCATTGCTCAAAAGCAGCATGCATACCGTAGGTTTAACCGACATAAGTCTAGTTCAAACAGACTGAAGTATATAGAAGCTAGAAATAACATTAAGAAAGAAATAGCGACAGCTAAGAGAGAATTTACGGAAACCACTAAAAAGCGCATCGAAGCACAAAAACTAGGAACTCGAGACTTCTGGAAAATCTACAACAGTGTAGTAAATAATGGGCAATCAACAATTCCCCCACTAACCAACAATCACGAGGTTGTCTCCTCAGCAACTGACAAGGCTAACATGCTTGCCAGTCGGTTTGCCTCAAACTCCACACTGGACCCTTCCAACCACCCCCTACCTGACTTTCCTATGTGGACAGACGCCACACTAGACGATCTGAAAACCACCCCTGCTCAGGTGCATGCTATCATAAAAAACCTTGACACCTCAAAAGCATGTGGACCCGATCTTATCCCAGCTGTGCTATTAAAAAAGTGCTCAGCCGAAGTAGCTCCAGTTCTCTCCAAACTCTACAACAAATGCCTTAATGAAGCTTGCTTTCCGGGCTGTTGGAAAACTGCTTCTGTTGTACCAGTATTCAAGAATTCTGGCGAAAGGACAGACCCATCAAATTATCGCCCCATTAGCCTCCTCCCACTTTTTGCCAAAATATTTGAGACCATAATTAACCATGCTCTAGTCCATCATCTTACAGATGCTAAACTACTGACTGACAAACAATATGGATTTAGACAAGCCCGTTCCACAGCAGACATCCTAACTGTGATCTCTGAACGTATATACCATTCACTGGACAAAGCGGGGGAGGGCAGAGCGGTAGCTCTAGATATATCTAAGGCTTTTGATCAGATCATACGGTATCACCGGTAGAATACTTAACATAATTAAATCCTTCTTAGATAAGAGAAAAATCCAGGTTGTCCTCGACGGTCGTACATCTAAACAATATGATATAAATGCGGGGGTGCCCCAGGGTTCTATCCTTGGACCTCTATTGTTCCTGATATTCATAAATGACCTCCCCGACAACATTGCCTCTGAGATGGGTATATATGCTGATGACACTACACTCTATGGCAGGCACGACAGGAAGACGAATGAACACATATCTAAAGAAATGGCAGAAACACTAGAGGAAGACCTCCAATCTGTAGTGGAATGGGGTCAAAAGTGGTTGGTCGCGTTCAATGCTGCCAAGACTAAACTAGTTTCATTCAATAATTACAAGAAACCCTCTCTACCACCCATAGCAATGGCCAACGACTCTTTATCTGAGAGTCCATCTTTCAAACTCCTTGGCCTAACGTTGACAGGAAACATGAGTTGGAACAATTACATTGAAGGCATTGCCAGGGCCGCTGCAAGAAAGGTGGGCTCTCTCTACCGTGCTAGAAAACTACTAACACCCGAAAGTATCCTGTACCTCTATAAGGCCACCATTCGCCCATGTATGGAGTATTGCTGCCACATCTGGGCTGGTGCATCTGCTACTAGTCTCTCGCTCCTTGACAAGGTTCAAAAGAGAGTCGCAAACCTGATAGGCCCTGAACTGGCATCTAAGCTTCAGCCTCTGTCCCATCGACGAAATGTTGCATCCCTCTGCCTTTTCTACAAGTATTTTAGTGGTGAATGCTCTGACGAACTGCAATCACTTGTGCCCCCACGACGTGAGCACCCTCGACAAACCCGACAGGCTGCTAAATCCCACCCCCACACTGTAGAGATCCCTAGATGTAAAAGATCTTTTTACTCCAATAGTTTCTTCCCCAGAACCGCTGGACTCTGGAATTCCATTCCAGGTCCCTGCTTCCCCAACAGTACTGACGTGCAGAAGTTCAAGTGTAACGTGAACCGACACCTTGCTGCCCAAATCCCTACATAGTATCCCAGTAGTGTTGCCCCTGATAGTAGCCCCCTACACCAAAGTGGCAATTTGCCTTGTTTGGGGTGAAAATGTAATCAAAAAAAAAAAAAAAAAAAAAAATATAAGCTTTTCTTTTTTTTTTTTATTTACAACTGTTTTGTAGTGCAGAAACAATCAGATTATTATTATGTCAATTTTTAATTTTTCCGTGCTGACTTATCAGAAAAAAATTGGAACTTTTAACTTCAAAATGAAAAGAGAAAGAATTGGGCATGATTAAAGCCGGAAAAAGTCCAAAGTTGCATCTTTTGTTATAATAATGATTTTTTTCAAAAAGAAGACAAACCAAAAATATACCATCAAAATGGAACAAGAAATATGAAATAAGAGCTGCTAAGCATCCCGATTATACAGGATTCACATAAGTTTGAAAAGTCTTCGAATTTTGACTTTTGCCTTGAAAAGACCTGATTTCTGTCATTGAAAAATCCTTGGAAATATGGAAAATGTCTTTAAAATGTATTGAAAAAGCCTTAAAAATCATATTCTTTATGCCCAGTAAAAATTTATGTTGCAATATTAAAAATAAAATCATAATAAATACTATTAAATAGTTAAGTATTAATAAAAATACCATTAAACTATTTTTAAAAAATTTAAAATAAAATCGGAAAACATTGTTTGTAAATTCCATTGCATTATTATGAACACAAGAGTAACATCCCTTTATCATAGATCTGATTTTTTCCGTAAAGTAACATTGGTTAGTTTTGTGATAAAGGGATGTATCCCAAATATCAGAAAATCTTTTTCAAAATTTAAAAGTAAAACGACACAGCATATACCAATCTACAGTGGTGGAAAATAACATTTAATCACGCTTGATTGGCCAAATATAAATGGGCCGGGGAATGTAAATATGATTGTCAACAAACATATTGTTTTTGCAAGGAAGGTGGGCTCTCTCTACCGTGCTAGAAAACTACTAACACCCGAAAGTATCCTGTACCTCTATAAGGCAACCATTCGCCCATGTATGGAGTATTGCTGTCATATTTGGGCTGGTGCATCGGCTACTAGTCTCTCGCTCCTTGACAAGGTTCAAAAGAGAGTCGCAAATCTGATAGGCCCTAAACTGGCATCTAAGCTTCAACCTCTGTCCCATCGACGAAACGTTGCATCCCTCTGCCTGTTCTACAAGTATTTTAATGGTGAATGCTCTGATGAACTGTAAGCACTTGTGCACCCACGACGTGAACACCCTCGACAGACCTGACAAGCTGCAAAATCCCAACCCCACACTGTCGAGATCCCTAGATGTAAAAGATCTTTCTACTCCAGTAGTTTCTTCCCCAGAACTGCTAGACTTTGGAATTTCATTCCAGGTCACTGCTTCCCCAACTGTACTGACATGCAGAAGTTCAAGTGCAACGTGAACTAACATCTTGCTGCCCAAATCCCTACATAGTACCCCAGTAGTTGTTCTCCCTGATAGTAGCGCCCTACACCAAAGTGGCAATGTGCCTTGTTTGAGGTGAAAATGTAATGAAAAAAATTTTTTTAAAAAGACATATTGTTTTTTGTCAATTAATTTTTTGGTTTATTATATCATTGTTTATATATGAGATTTTGTTTTGAAAATTTTAATTTTGTCTGGAGAAAGCCTTGAAAATTTTTTAAAAGCTTTAAAAATGGACATTGAAAATCTGTACGAACCTTGTTATACAGTAAGTAGTAAGTTCAAATTCATATGTGAACGATTTTGAAAAATAAATAAAGATTTATGGTCTAAGTACGACCTTCGTTCATTTTTCTGTTTTTGATTATATGGCACTTCAACATCCCAGCAACAAATAGCCTTCTTATTCACTTAAATATTTAATAAAAATTTTGCCACTCAATGATATTTAATTATTGTCCACATACGCATATGTTTCATCCTACTGAAATCATCAGCATGGAAAATAACTATTCAGCTGGTCACATGTTCTGAACCTTGGACACAAATTACTTTTAACTAATTTAAACAAGCAGAGAAATAAATCCTATTACGTATCATTTGGATTAATCAGACTACTGTTCTCATTTTGATTGTGTTTTTCACAACGTTTTGTTCGATGTAACCTCCAACCTCTTCAGGTGTATCTTATCGAACTTGAGAATGTTTCTGTCGAACTTGGAAATTTGGACGGAATTTCGAGCGGAATCCTTTATTTACTTCACAGGGGTAGCATGCAAAAATCAAAATTCAAAGACTTTTCAAGCTTGTCCCATCAGCCATGGCTGGATAGAGGTCCTAAGTAATTCGCAATTGTATTTTTCAGTTGCCCACACTTAGGATTGAACCTTCAACCTTCAGGAGAATATCACTTTTACAATTGATTTTTTCCAAATGCTCTAACCACTGTCCCACGGGTACAAATTTTAGGAACCTTAAACCTATTTTATTTCTAAATAAATATTATTTATTACTAATTATTCCGATTAATCCAAATGATACGAATAACCAATCCTCATCTCAAAAATTCAGAAACGTCAAGTCCTATTACGTTTCTGAATTTTTGAGATGACAATTGTTTATTCATATTATTTGGATTCTTCAGATTACCGTTTTCATCTTGAGTGACATTTTCACACCATTTCAGTCAATGTAACTTCCGATCTTCGTCAAGTGTATCTTGTCGAATTCATGGCGCAGTGATTAGAGTACTTTGAAAAATCAATTGTAAAAGTGATATTCTCCCAAAGACACAACAGCCTTATCTGTGAAATTCTTTATTTGGTCAATCAACTCTGGTGTTCTGATTTTCTTACTCCTCCTACACCTCTCATCATCCCTCACAGATTCCCTGCGTATCTTGAATCTCTTATGCCACTCAAAAACTGATACTCGATTCATGCAAGATGCTCCAAAAGCAGTCTGAAGCATTCCATACGTTTCTATGGCATTTTTTTTAAGTTTAAAGCAGAACTTTTTTGATTATCGTTCTTCTAAAGTGACCTCATGTCCAGATTGCATTTTTGAAATTCACCAGCTATGACGGATTTTAGTAGGGTGTATTCCAATTCCTGCTGTAGCTGTTCATTTGAACCTGAAATCATAAAAATCAGTCAGTCATCTCATAAGATGTATGGCAATAACATACTGAGTTTTCAAGAGTCTACGACAATTTTAAACGACTCTATAAAAAAATCAATCTACAACAATTTTAAACGACTCTATAAAAAAATCAATTTACAACAATTTTAAAAGACTCTATAAAAAAATCAATCTACAACAATTTTAAATGACTCTATAAAAAAATCTAGAAACTTATTGAAAACACCTCATACTTATTTTCTGTAATGAAATAGATTATTTTACATCTCTGAATTTTTGAGATGAGGATTGATTATTCATATTATTTGGATTCTTCGGACTACTGTTCTCATCTTGAGTGACATTTTCACACGGTTTCAGTCAATGTAACCTCCGACCTTCGTCAAGTGTATCTTGTCGAATTCGTGGCGCAGTGGTTAGCGTACTTTGAAAAATCAATTGTAAAAAGTGATATTCTCCCAAAGGTTGAGGATTCAATCCTCAATGTGGGCAGCCAAAAATATAATTGTGAATTATTTAAGCCATGGCTGACAGAGCGAGAGCATGCTACTCCCTTGAAGTAAATAAGGGGTTCTATTCGTAATTCCGCCCAAATTCCTGAGTTTGACAGAAACATTCCAGAGTTCAACAAGATACACCTGGAGAAGTTTGTAGGTAACATTGACCGAAACATTATGAAAATGACACCCAAGATGAGAACAGAGGTCGGAAGAATCCAAAAAATACAAATATATCCTATGTGGACAATATATTCATTCATTGTAACAGATTACGAGGACAGATAACTTTAATATTTCTTAAAATAAATATTAACAATTATTTTTATATCTAGTGTTTCATGCTTATGTAATCTTTACCGTACTATTATACTGCACTGAAGCAGCACACACCCTAAGTGTGTTGAACCAGCTTCCTCTGAAGGAGGAAGTTTCATGGGAGTATGAAATTCACAAACAGTCCCCAGTCGCATGTGTATCCCCATTAGGGGAGATGACGACATTAGTATTTTGCAACTCTTGCAGAGACGTGTCAACATCCTCTTATATATAGCGCCCGGAATTCCCAAATTGGTCACCCATCTGGTACTGACCAGGCTCAATGTTGCTTAACTTCAGTGTTCTAACGAAAACTGGTGTGTATCAATGTGATTATGCTGTATACAATCTTGGTACTTATGCACTTGTTTTACCATGCTAAAATAATAATAACGTTATTATTTTGAAAACCATTCTTAACATGGGGGAAGGGAGGGTGTTTTGTAACTCTTCTGTACTTCCACATAACAATTTAATAAAAAAAAGAAGATATAGTGAAACTTGAATTTAACTTGAAAATACTATTAAAAAACGGTAACATAAGTGCATAAGCACCACTGTCTTTAGTGATCTGCTGGTCGAGAGATTCAAACCAAGTTACAAAATCATCCTTGACTTGATAGTCTAGTATATTACCTCAAGGTAACTTTTTTTTATTTATTTATTTTTTTTAATCAATTTTCACCCCAAACAAGGCACAGTGCCACTTTGGAGTAGGGGGCTACTATCGGGGACATAAGTCACAAGGGTATTATGAAGGGAGATGAGTGGCAAGATGTCTGTTCACATTACACTTGAACTTCTGCATGTCAGTACAGTTGGGAAAGCAGAATCCCGGAAGGTAGTTCCAAAGTCTAGCAGTTTTGGAGAAGAAACTATTGTTGAGGAGGTACAAGTGCTTGCAGTTCATCAGAGCATTCACCATTAAAGTATTTGTAGAACAGGCGAAGAGATGCAACATTTCATCGAAGGTGAAGCCTAGATGGCAGCTCAGGACCTATTTGGTTGGCGACTCTCTTTTGAACCCTGTCCAGGAGCGAGAGACTAGTAGAAGATGCACCAGCCCAAATATGACAACAGCACTCCATACATGGGCGAATGGTGGCCTTATAGAGGTACAGGATACTTTAAGGCATAAGTAACTTTCTAGCATGGTAGAGAGAGCCCACCTTCTTTGCAGCAGCTTTGGCAATGCTCTCAATGTTCATGTTCCCTGTAAATGTAAGGCCGAGGCGTTTAAAGGAAGTACTTTCGGGTAATGTGTTCTTGGTCATTGCTGTTGGTGGAAGAGAAGTTTTCTTGGAATTATTGAAGGAAACAAGCTTAGTCTGTGACCATCCATTTTTGTCCTCATTCTGCTACAGATTGGAGGTTATTCTCTAGTGTTTCTGCCATTTCCTTAGATATGTGTTCATTTGTTTTGCCCTCATACCTGTTATAGACAGTGGTGTCATCAGCAATATACCCATCTCAGAAACAATTTTATCAGGGAGGTCATTTATGAATATCAGCAATAATAAAGGTCCAAGGATAGACCCCTGAGGTACTCTCGCATTTATATCATATTGTTTAGATGTACGATCGTCGAGGACAACTTGAATTTTTCTCTTACTTAAGAAGGATTTAATTACATAATCTAATTTTCCTTAGAAGACCATCATGTCATACCTTGTCAAAAGCCTTAGATATATCGAGAGCTACCGCTCTACCCTCCCCTGTTTTGTCCAGTGAACAGTATATACGTTCAGAGATTACAGTTAAGATATCTGCTGTGGAACAGGCTTGCCATATTGTTTGTCGGTTAGGAGTTTGGCAGCTGTAAGGTGTTGGACTAGGGCTTGATTAATTAAGAACTCAAATATTTTGGCGAAAAGTGGGAGAAGACTAATGGGGCGATAATTTAATGGGTCAGTTCTATGCTTAAATATGATATTTTAATCTGTCCAGATTTTGTATATATTATTAATAGGTCTATGGCAACAGCATATTCTTTCCATTGTTTGGACTCTCGAGTATATATCCGACACAGTAAGACACAATTAATCAACTGAGAACCACATCATTCTATATAAAAGCATATAAGATATTAACAGATACAGGCTCAAGTGTCAAAACAATGAAAAGAATATGCTGTTGTCATAGTCATGTATTATAGTTGTGATTTCAAAAGTAAAAAAAAAAAATATTGTGGTGCCATCAGCTAGAATCGAAACCAGAAGCAAAACTGTAACATTAAAAGCTGGTGACGTTTCCACTGTACCAACGTGACACGCATGTGAACTGATTAAAATTAAAATAAACTAAGATGAATGTGAAAAATGGATAACACTCTTTTCAATTTTGACCCCTTTTTAACTACTTAAAAATATTTTAACTACTTAAAAATATTTTAACTACTTAAAAATATTTTAACTAAAAACCCATAAAAGAATGGCCTGTAAAAAAAAAAAATCCAATCATTTGAGGCCTTTAGTGCCGCTCTACGACTCTTAGTTTCGGAGGAGATAGAATTTGAAAGTATGGAGACGGACGTATAGCCTTTTATATATTAGATTTTTATAGGCATTAGTATTTCATGCTTATGTAATCATCAGTGAAGTGATATGTACTGCTGGTCAGGAGATGCAGACTCAGTCACAAAGTCACCCATGACTCCATAGAGTATTACTTTTAGGCCACCAGCAATTAACACAAGAATTGAAGGAAGTTAAGTGCCTATAAATGTCAAATCTTCACTTATCCTGGTATTGTTTCCAGTTGTCCTTTTTTTTTTTTTTTTTTTTACATGGGGGTCACCACTTATCAAGGCCCGAAGGCCACTCAGGGATAAGGGTTATTGCGTGTACAGTAATCAATGAGATAGTATTGTAGTAATCATTAGTATTGGGGGTTTTGATAGAGTGTCTTACTTAAGGGGGCGGTTTGTCAGGAGTTTGTTTATGTTGGACTTGAAGACGTCCAAGTTGTAGTCAGGTGGGAAACAGGCAAGCGGCAGAGAGTTCCACTGGCGTGCAGTTCTAAGAAAGAAGCTTTGCTCATGGAATCTACGTTTGGATTTAGGCACAGATAAAGAGTGGGGAAAATTATTGACACTAGTTTCAGCCAGACGGGTGTTTCTCATGAAAGATTGGCGAGGGTGGATGAGGTATCGGAGCTCAGACGAGCACCTGCCATGGAAATAGTAATAAAACAAAGACAGGCTCGCAACGTGTCTTCTGTGGGAGAGAGGTTGCAGGGAAGAGAAAAGGGCATCCCCCACTAAACCACGAAGTCTATTTTTTACTCTGTCAAGGCAGGATAGGCAGCAGTACTCCATCCTTGGACGTACTTGGCTTTTATACAGATAGATAGATTGTCGTTGCAACTGGACTCAAACAGTGTCAATTCAGGAGAGATGTGGTTGGGGATTGCGCAACCCTTGCCTCACAATTACATGTGCAGCTGCCCCTACAGCGGGTATCCTTTGTCTTTAGAGACTAAACGGAGGAATCAATAAATGTCAAATTGGCAGGCGGTCCTGGATATGACCTAAAACTATATCCGATGGTGAGGCCCAACCTTGCGGGCCTTGAGGGGTGTGGAACCACCCTTTAATTGCCATTGCTCCCAGGTCCACTCTGACCCGGAGTGGTAGTACCTGTTAGGGTCCCAACTATGGGTTGAATAGAAAATGATTTGAAAATAACAAATATATTCTATTAAAAAAATTTTCTTCAAAATCTTTGGATTCAGCATTAAATAACCTGAAAAGGGTTGATATGCCGTAAAACAAAAACAACCAACCAACCACATGCACAGACAATATAATTGTAGAGATATTCTGCTTGTTCCTTCCTTAGTTAGTCCGCATTTTACACTTTGAAAAAAGCCACATACAGTTTTTAAAAGCCAAACTATTTCACAAAAGGCTAAATTTGTGAAATTTGGCTTTAATAAAGACAATCTGGTAACTCTGGATAAGAATATGAGAATAACCTCCCTTTGATGTAAATTTGTTTTTAAATATCATTGTAATAATATGTGATCATTGTTTATAATGGCGCGAGAAAGGAACTTCGACATGCAGTGGTTCTTTACCGAAGAAAAAAAGTGAAATGTTAAATAAAAAAGGGAACATTTAAAAAAAACAGGAAATAAAGTGCGTTTTGACATGATTAAAATCTGAAAATTGGAAGAGAAGCTGTAAATGTCTTATAATATGTTTCCATTACGCCATTTTGAATTTTAGAACTAAAGTCACTATCTTGCCTATTTTGTGGATGAGGAAGGGGGTGCCTTTAAATGAAAAAAGGGATTAACATAATAAAATGAAAAAAAGGATTAAAAAAGGACAGATAAACTCTGTAAAATAACTGAAAAAAACTAAAATATTTATTTAGGTATTTTTTCTGCTCATATTTCAAAATAATCTTGTCAAATTTTGACAAACTTTAAGCAGTGATTGGAATTATCTCCCTTGGCGCCACCTCTACCTCCTCTGCAAAATAGGCAAGATGGTGTAATACGATTGATCTCTTTAAAATTTGATTTTCCTCTGCAAAAAAAAAAAAAAAAAAAAAAAATACTTGATCAAATTAAATGCAATTTTTTTTATGATAACTTAATTCTATAACAGGTACATACAATATGATTTTTTTTCCTCAATATTTTCATTTTTTAATGTCGTGATTAAACTCAATATGTACCGAAAATTGTCTGCTAGTAGGTGCTGGACTGAAGGAGTAAATTAAAGATCGCCTCTTACAATGTGATTTTATTATTTGTATTGAACTATGTAGCACAATATTAGTTTCTGAGTGTTTATTAGTATTTATCTCATTTGGGTCGGTTCCGTATTTAAATACAATGGACACTATTTTCATACAAATGTTAATAAACTCATTGTTGTGTGTCATTGCTTTTTCTGTTCAAAAACCTAATTTTTTTTTTTTTTGTGCTATCCAGAAAAATATCAATTTTATCAAAGCATATTTGTTGATTTAATATATTTCTCATTCCGTTGAATTTCCACAGGTCCCGCTAGTTATTAATTAATTGTTTATAATGCCAAAACTTTCTCTTTCATATGTCTAAAAATTATACATCAAAGCATATTTTTTTTTTTTTTTTTTTTTGTATCTTACCCAGAATGTGGCAAGGAGGACGAGATTGGTCAATACCTGGAAAAGAACGAAATGGAGCAAGCCATGGATTTATTGCATTCAGAGGATATTGATCTTTCTCTTCTAAGTTATATCCTTGGGCATATTGCAAGGTAAGTGTTATTTCGCTATCAGTGTATTTTGATTGTAGGGAAACAAACCATCAGTAATTTACAATACAATATACGGTGAGAAGGAACACAGGTCTATACATCCAAGATTACAGTCTCTTAATTATCTCTAGCTTTGTTGTCAAAGCGAAGCAGATGATTCCTTCAATGTTTGTCTAGTCTGGCTTTAACGGTATTGGGTCACTCTGCAGATACCATTTTTTCTATTTTTTGTTCCACACATTCACCAAACATTGGGAGAAGTATGCCCGAACAGACCCAGCTGCCTCCGATGATGTCACTGCTTATATTCAAACAGCAGGAATACCCATGGATTCTACCATCTTGTTTCAAAGGAAGCATCTTGAAATGCGTTGTATTTTCTATGCGGATATTTGAAGATTTGGATGACACCTCCTCTCATTTGACGGAATATCAGCTTCATTTATTGACCCTAAAAGGGTAAAGGGATTTCAATGGTGTCGGGCATATGGAGCATCCTGCAGAATGACGTATATCTGAATTGTTGAGATATCTATATCGTATCTTAAAAGATAGAAAACGATTATTTGTGATTAAAAACTAACGTTGTTAATATTTTGCATAAAGTTGACATTTTTTTTCACACCAAACGAGGCTGCTATTTGGGATCATGTCTAATGGGGGAGGAAACTGGAGATTTAAGCAACGAGATATTTGTTCACATTACATTAAACTAGTGCAGTCATGGAAACAGGAAAGGAATTCCAAAGTTTAACAGTCCAAAGAGAGTAGAAAGTTTTCCAGCATCTAGGGACCTCAATAGTGAAGAGGTGTGATTTTGCTGCTTGTTGGGTTAATCGGGAGTATGTACGTCAAGGTGGGCACCTGCAAGTGCTTTAAGTTAATCAGGACATATTCCATTAAAGTACTTGTAAAACAGGAACAGGGTGATGGGACAGAGGTTGGAGTTTTGCTGATATTGCGGTACCTGTTAAAAACTGTCAGTATTTTGTGAGTACAAACTAATGTTTTGTATAATGTTATGTTTATGGTTTTTAATATGTTGTTAACTGTAAATAAATGTGTATTTGTATTTGGTCTTCATTTCCTCCATTTTTCATTTTTATGTTTTATTTGCAATTATTACTCTGGGTGCCCAGCGTTGCCCGGGTGTTTGGAGGTATGTGTGTTGAGCAAAAAAAAAAAAAAGAAAAAAAAAGTGGTTGTAGGCAGGCAGACTAGAACCCGTACCATGAAGGAGGAAAAGAACGTGAATAAAAGGTGACGTGTTTGCTGTTGCATCCATCGCCAAACCGGAAGTGACATAGGTTTAAATTAAGGCTAGAAAATCGAAAAGAGGTTATATGACTTTCGAAAATATCGGTGAAAAAGGCGACCCCTCCCTGTAGATAAGTGCCCATTTGAAGGTGAAGAAATTAATGTTTTTGGACAATTTTTCGATATTTGTCATCCAAAGGGGCGAGCGACAAAACGATAACAATTTCGTGAAAATCCATCACCTCTGTTGAAAGTTTTAGGCAGACATACATACATACATACATACATACATTAAAACAGGTGAGATTTATATTATAGATGTTTCGCTATCTCCAGTTAGACCAGATTGCATACTGACGTGAGCATTCTCATGACAGTTTTCTGAACCTTACCACTTCCAATTCTGGATTCATGACAGATTGGAAGTGAGTGTTTTTTTTTTGTTTGTGGCACCATCATCAAAAGATTGTTATACAGTGCTGATGGATTTTAATAGAGTCCCAGTTTCCTAGATGTATTGCTTTCACTATGGCTTAGCAACTTCATTTATCCCTTGTATGGTAACTGTTCAGAATATTAGAGGAAGGTAATAGGTGATACATCTTGTCCAAGGGAGACTTGGAACTATGCAAGGCGGGTGTACCCCTACTCCTTGTTATGTCATCAAAGTTGGCCGTTCTTCAGTTTTGTGTTGGTTACTTGATACCTGCTTGCAAAAAAGGTTGTTGCTCTGATGAAGATCGTAAATGTCAAAGGCTTCAGGTCCGTCAAATTACCACTCTCCTCACATTGTCAGAGAACAAGAGGACAATCATTGGCATTATCAAAATCGTTCATTTTTGTATAAAAATAATTAAATTAGAATGTTGCTGTTGCATGGGAAAACTTCTAAATGCCTTTCCTACTTAAAGTGTTTTTGCACTGGTTTGATTATCAAGATCTGGGCGATTTTAATCTGGTGATTTCAACCCTGAGTTCAGCATCTGTCTCTTAACGATCTGGGTTTAGTGGGCGAGCAAAATGGAGTCTCCAAAGCTTCTTACGTTTTACCTTAGAAATATCATATTCCAAAAATCATGTAAATTGATCAAGTAGTTTTATTTTTATAAAGAAAATAATTTTAAAGTGATTAATGGGAATTGGTAGGCATTACAACATAAATCTTGTAAATTTTGAATTATTGTTGAGTTATCTCCTTTGTTTCTTGAGATTTTTTTTTCAAAATGGCAAGTGTGAAGGTCTCCTCCGATACTCATAAAATTTGATTTTCTTTAAAAATAAAACTACTTGATCAATTTACGTGATTTTTGGAATATGATAATTTCGCTTTGTTACTAGCATGTACATCATACAGATTTTTATTTTTTGTTTATTAATATGGAGGGAATTCTAGAGAAGAACCAAATTATTTTTCAACTTGTAAATAGTTTTAATAAATGCATTAAGTTTCATTTATTTTTTTCTTTGTTTCTTTTTTTAATGGAATTCACTTGAGACGAGGTATGAAGCCACTTGATATAAGGAGATAACAAGAATGAAAGATGATTATCACAAAGACAGGAGATGCTTACTGACCTTAGTCTTGAAAAGACCAAGGCTGTAGGTAAGAAGAAAACAGTGAGCAGGATGAGAGTTCCACAAACTTGCAGTTCTTGGAAAGAAATGACTGGAATAAAAAGCGGTATTACAATGAGGTATCAAAATAGCAAATTGATGGAGACCACTAGACCAACGAGTCAAATGAGCTGGAACAAAGGAAGCAGAGAAATAGATCAGACAATTCTAAAGTTCACATACCATAATCGTATTTATGGAAAAGACTAACAACATCACGCCTGGAGGTTTTCAATTGGTGATGTCTTCAGTGCACTTAGGATTCGTATCTCCTATCACGCTCCAAATGCCACAACCCGTGAACAATGTTAGTTTCCTAGACTTCAGGAAGTACTTTTTAATCAGGAGGCTCTGATGGTTTGGGTACGCATTTCATTGTCCACCAATTGACTTGATTTACAGGTTAATAGCACCAACACTGCTACTGGGATGTCACAAGAAGAGTGATAGTCAACTGAGTTTGTAGCTTGCAATGGTCAAAGCTGACTTAGAAGGTATGATTGGCCCTCACGATTTTGGTGTACGACGATAGACTCGTGAATGACTGAAGTATGCTGAGAAGTTAGCAGCAAACAGACCTAGATGAACTACCTTAATTTGTGATGTGTCGAATTCACTTGGAGCCGATTCTACTCACTACAGGTGAATGCTGTCACAAATGTTCAAAAAACATCACGTCTGTGAGAGAGAGATTATTACTAAACCGATACAACATTTTTTGTCGGATACAACGAAAATTTAGATAATAGAGATTTTTTAAAATTTAAAACAAATAATTAAAATTCTTCCAGATGGAAATAATGTGTGTATGTTTATATGTCAGCGAAGCGTAATAAATAGTTAAAATTTTTCATTCTTATTTAGAATTACAGTTGATTAAAAAAAAAAAATACAGAAAAATCTTTATAATGTACCTACTCGTCATATTCCAAAAATCGCATAAATTGATAAAGTAATTTTTGTTTAATTAAGAAAATCAAATTTTATGATTTTTAGCAATTAAAAAGTTTTAATCTCTACATATAAAAGGCAGAACTGGCGTGAGTGTCTTTGGATGTCCAAGAAAGGCTTTTTTCGCCGGGATTCTCACGTCTGTTACTATTATGGAGAAGTTTCCTTACATTCCTTGGATTATAACATCTCCAATTTGCGAATGGATATCATCTCTATCTTTATTTTGATCGATTTTTAAAAAATTCCCTCTATTCCATCCTTTCGAGTGTGTTATGAAGGGAAATAACCGAAAAGTAAAGACTTATCTCCCCTGGATCGGCAGGGGCAAAGACTTCTCCAGATGGGTGACACAGCATTTCACATAATCTGTTGCTCCAACGTTTTACTATTTTTTTTTTTTGTTTAAATAAATAAATAATTTGGTGCCAAAACGATGTCTTCTTGTAATTCCCACATTTAACAACCAGTTATATTCCATGACAACATAACAGAGTGTTTGTTTGTCTTTTTTTTTAAAAATAAAGCGAAACTAATCGAAGCAAAGGCAACCACCTGGCTTTCCTGTCAGGGACATCTTCAAGGCAAGCTTTGATCAATGTGAGGGAAACCCTTCATATCAGACAACTGCCAGAGTTCCTCCTTTTTGGGGGAAGCTAGTTTTCCTCAACATCGTGGGGAAACAAATAAAACGGGCAGAAAGCTTAACTGGCCAGCTATAAAAGCAACGTTCATTTCTGCGCCTGTGTGATTCTAACTTAAGACTCATTCATTTAACTATCCATTTCTGCAAGTCATCGCTAAATTTGAACGCTTTTCACTTCCTGTCGTGTCATAGCATACTAGCTGTCAGGTTTTCTTTTACTTTTCTGCCTTCGCATCACGGGTTCCAGCCTGCCTGCCTACTACCACTTTTTTTTTTTTTTATCTCAACACACACCTCAAAACTACTGGGCAACGTCGGGCACCCTTGCAAGTTATTTTGAAAACAAAAAAAATCTCTATAATCAAATTGATTTATCGCACTTGAATTTTTGGAAAAATTAAAAGAATATAACTCCTCCTGACCTCTGTCATTTTCTCAGAAAATTTGATTTTCTTAATTAGAAAAAAAACAAACTACTTGATCTATTTATATGATTTTTGGAATATGACAGATTGGTTCTGTGACGAGTATGTATATTTTCTTGTATATATATATGTATATTTTTAAATAAGTGTAATTCTAAACAAACCCCAAATTTTATTTTTTTTCTTTTCTATTTCAGATTATTTAGTTTCCGTCCTGCAGGAATTGTTGCTTTTTCTATTACAAATCCTGACTATATTCATCCACTAGATGTGCTGTATTTCTGCCAGTTACACAGCTTCTCACTTCACCATTTTCATAACTATATGATGACGAGGTTGAACTCTACGACCGATAAGTAAGCAAACAAAATTCACTTGATATTTTTATTTTATTTTACAATAACGACTATCTCCATATGTAAATAGTCGTTACCATATTTGGAAGTAGCTATTTACATATGGAGATAGTTACTTCCAAATATGGTATGGGAACTCTATCCATCTGGTTGGTCCGTTTTTATCACATCTGATTATAAATAGAATCGCCAAATCAACTTCGAAACCTAGTAAGGTGATGCCCATTTCTTTTTCCTTTTCTTTCCTATTTTGACAAGCTTCTGGCTTGACCTTTACTCCTGATCTGAAATGGAACACATACATCAAATCCGTTGCCAAGGCCGCTGGAAAAATGGTGGGATCCTTCTATCAATCCAGTAGATATCTCACTGCTGATGCAATTCTCTACCTATATAAGAGCCATGTACATCCAAGGACGGAGTACTATTGCCACATCTGGGCAGCAGCTGCTAGAAAGGACTTAGAGTTCAAAATAGACTTAGTAGCCTAGCAAGGGATGCCCTGTTCTCTTCTCTGCAACCTCTGTCTCATAGAAGAGATGTTGCGAGTTTGTCTCTGCTTTATCTTTATTTTCATGGCAAGTGTTTGTCTGAGCTCCAATCTGTGGTCCCCTCTCGCCAAACTTTCACGAGAAACGCTCGTCTAGCTGAAAACACTACCAATAATTTTCCCCACTCCCTCTCCGATACTCATAAAATTCGATTTTTTTATTTAAAAATAAAACTACTTGATCAATTTACGTGACATTTGGAATATGATATTTTATGTTTTTTGATTGTGATTGTTGAATGTAAATATTTGATTTGTTTTTTTTATCTTATGATTTTGATTGTTGGATGTAAATATTTGATTTTTTTTTTTTTTTTTTGTCTTTTGAAGGAAAGCGTTGCTGAATGAACTGTGCAGCAATAAAGAGATTCATTTTACCTGGTTGCAACATTTATTGCATAAAGTTGATGAGAAACGATCCGCAGACACTCTACCATCTGTTCCGATGTGAGTATAGTCCTATTAACAAAAATAATATTTATCTTGTTTTTATTTTATTGTAAGAAAACCATGTTGATAACATCGCTGACCCTAACGTTGTTTCTGCATTCTTTTTTTCTTTCATCTTCTCTACTGGCCACGTCGTTGTCTTCTCTAGTAGAATGTAGTTGGCATTTTTTATTCTTTCTAGAACTATTTCTCGAAGGAAAAGAAATACATACAACCTATTTATCTTATTATGTACTGAATATTTGTTAATGAAACTTGTATGAAATATGTTCCTTATTAAATTTTAAAGATTTTCTATTCTGAAAGAAGTTTAAAAAAATTTAATCTAAAAAAGTTATTTTAAAGTTTTTGTTTAAAAAAATTAAGATTTTCTCATTATTCAGACCTGTATTACAAAGAGGGAGTTGCAAAAAATGAGTTGTGGTGTGAGGAGAAATACAAAATGAAACAGAATATTCAGACCTGTAATAATACTAAGAGGGGGGGGGTGCAAAACTGAGTTGTGGTGTGAGGAGAAATACAAACTGAAATAGAGAGAAAGAGAGTTTTAAAATATAATCTTAAAAAGATAAGATACAAGTTAGAAAAGCATTTCATCCAAGGCATGAAAATAGTTAAACAAAATGTTTTTACTATAGGCTTTAAAAATAAAGGTATAAGATTCAATTTGAAATTTATTTATCTTCAAAGTGCACTTTTATACATTTTACAAAGTAAGGTATAAAAATTTAATTTAAATTGAATCAAAAAATTACGTTGGATTTATTTTATGTAATGTACATCTAGCAATTAATGATATAGATATAAAATTTTCAATGATTTTTTTTTAAAATGCAATGCTTTTCTAACTTGTATCTTCTATGCCAATACTGGGGGCTGAAACAATTGTATATAAGGTGTTACCAATAAAAGACCAACATTTTAAAAATTAGTAAATACATGTGTGTCTATTCCTTTTAATGTGATATCTTTAAAGAAAAATATTTATAGCTCTAATATCGCACTATTGAGCTATTTAATAGAGAATGTTATGTCATTTATTAATGTCATTAATATCACATGTAATTAAATTATATACACACATTATATAAGAAATTAAATTTAAACCATGTAAATTAGAATTTACAACAACTGTATTATTCAACAAGGAATATAAGTTAAAAACTTAATAATTTTCCTTATTCCACAGAGTTTCAAAGAATGGCTCTTATTCTCAGAAGAAAATAGTTAACAAAATGATATTCATATGTGCTAACCAGCAAAATTTATAGCTTTCCTATGAATATTATTTTGTTAACTACTTTCCGCTGAGGATAAGAGCCATTCTTTAAAACTCCATGGAATAAGGAAGATGTTAAATTTTCCACTTGTATTTCTTGTTGAATAATAAATTTGTTATAAATTCGAATTTACAAAGTTTAAATTTGATTTCTTTTATCAATGCTCTATCTCGAATATTAAGCTTTTTCATCTGGTTAGGATGGTCTTATAAATATTAGTATTCATATTTGCTTTAAGTTTACAGAATTATTCAATTAGTTAACTTGGTAACATTTTTTGAATTCACATATATATATATATATATATATTTGTATATTTATTTTTGTCTGTCTGACTTTTTATTGGGAACTATTGAGAACAACTCACAAGATGACAGACTTTTTGGAAATTGACCAGAGTATTAGGCAAGGATACATATTGTCCCCCCACCTTTTTAATATATATGCCGAACAAGTAATGTGAGAAGAAATTAAAATTGGTGTAAGAACAATCAACAACCTGAAATACGCTGACGACGAAGTTCTGATTGCAACATGTCTGCAGAAACTACAAGACTTAATCAACAAGGTAAAAGTTGCCAGCAGGATTCTTCCTCAACGTCAGCAAAACAAAAGGTAATGAAAATAAACAGCCATCAAATGATGAAAACCTAATTTTGGACAATCAAAATGTTGAAAATGTAAATTTCAGCTACCCTGGTGCAGTTTTCACAAAGTAGATGACACCAATGAAGTAAGACGACTTATTGCAATGGCAAGGACAGCAATGAGCGCGCTAATTAATATCTGGAAAGACGGATCCATTTCACAACGCACAAAGAAACGACTCGTGCAAGTTTTGGTATTCTCAATAGCAACATACAGAGCAGAATGTTTGGTCTTGAAGAAAGTCGAGGAAAATTGCTGCTTTTGAATTGTGGTCCTACCGTAGAATTATTCGTGTAAGCTGGATGGACAAACGTACAAACGAATTGGTTCTGGAGAAAATTGAAACATGCTGAAGACTGCTGGACAACATCAATGATAGGAAATTGCAGTTTTTTGGACATGCGGCCAGAAGAGACAGCCCAACAAAAGATCTGCTCTTTGGTACAAGCAAAAGAGAACATGGAAGACCAAAAACAAGAACGTCAGACAACGTGAAAGACATTGTGGACTTTAGTATGGCTGAGTTGCTCAGCATGGTGCAGAACTATGAAGAGTGCCACGGATGGTCAGTAATGACCATTCAGTCAAAGAGAGAGATTGAGCCGATTTGGCTAAAATTTTGTATGGACCTTTATGATAAGGTGCAGCAAACTAAGTGTTATGATATCCATCTGATGCACAGTTATGGATGAATAGGAATTATTATTTAATAAGCATTCTATATAAAAGCCAAGTACATCCAAGGATGGAATACTGCTGCCATATCTGGGCAGGAGCTGCTAAAAATAGCCTATCCTGCCTTGACAGAGTACAAAATAGACTTCGTGGCTTAGTGGGGGATACCCTTTTCTCTACCCTGCAACCTCTCTCCCACAGAAGAGACGTTGCGAGCCTATCCTTGTTTTATCGTTATTTCCATGGCAGGTGCTCGTCTGAACTCCAATCTCTGGTCCCCCCTCGCCAATCTTTCACGAAAAACACCCATCTAGCTAAATCCACTGTGAAAAATTTCCCCCACTCTTTATCTGTGCCTAAATCAAAACGTGGATTCCATGAACAAAGCTTCTTTCTTAGAACTGCACGTCTGTGGAACTCTGTTCCGGCTGCCTGCTTCCCACCGGACTACAACTTGGATGTGTTTAAGTCCAACGTTAACAAATTCCTAATGAACCACCCCCTTAAGTAAACACTTCATCAAATCTCCACACTAACGTAATGTACTTGCAATAACCCTTATCCCTGAGTGGCTTCTGGGCCTTGATAAGTGGTGATCACTGTGTAAAAAAAAAATTAAAAAAATAGGCAAAAATGTAACTCTATTGAACCATCAATTTGGTATAAGCATTCATTCTATCGTCAGTATTTTGTAATTGTTATTCCCCTACTCCATATGTTATCCCCCTACTCCATAGTTATCACTTTTTTGTTATTCCTCTCATGATCTAATTATTAGATTCTAGAACGCTCAATGTACAAACAAACAAGATTCTCAGAGTTTTAGCATCATATAGTTCCAATAAATTTAGTTTCTTGCCCAGAATTCACCTTTATACTAAAAACAAAAAGAAAAATCTCTATCATGCGTCTGCCCTCCACAATACAAAGATGTCATATTCCAAAACTTATGTAAATTGATCAAATATGTTTATTTTTAACTAAGAAAATCAAATTTTATGAGTAAACAAAAAAAGGACAATCTTATGTTGTCATTTTGAAGAAAAGAAAAAAGACAGATAACTTTAGAATAATTAAAACTTGCAAGATTAGCCTTGTAATGCTCTGATTTCCCATTAATCGCCTAAAATCGTTTAAAAATTATTTTCTCTATAAAAGTAAAACTACTTGATCTATTTATGTGATTTTTGAAATATGATATTTTATTTTCCTTCTGTTATGGGTATGTATATCAAAGATTTTAATGCATTTTTGTTTTTTCTTAATAAAGGTGGAATTCTGGACAAGCACCAAATATTTTTTCTTATTTTTCTTTTTTTTTTTATTTATTATTAAAAAAAAAATGGTTAAAAACGTAAAGAATACAATGTCCCCATTTAAATATATTTATTTCCTCTTATATTTAGAGCTGGAATTCATCTCCTGAAATGGAAACACCAAGATATTATCAGATTTCTCTGTAAGAAAATTTCTGATGATAATAATGACGATGAGGAGTTTGTTGAAAAGGTTTTACATATTTGTTTAAGCAACAGGTGAGTTTTTTTCCTTTTTCTTTTCTTTAACAATCACTTTTCTTTGTAAAGGGGGAGCAATTTCGTATACAACTTAAAAGTTGCTTCCCCTTAAGGCCCCAAATTTAAAAATATCTATAACATAGTTTTTAGGAAAAAGATCATACAGGCCGTCTTTTTTTTTTTTTTTTTTTTCCACATTCTTTTCCTCCTTCGCGGTACGGGTTTGAGCCTGCCTACTACCACTTTTTTTTTCTTTTGCTCAACACACATCTCCAAACACCCGGGCAACGCCGGGCATCCAGGCTAGTGTTCTATAATTGCAGGTTGGTGCAAAAGTTTTTGCCGATTTGTAGAAAGGTTATTTTAAACCATTGCAGTTTATTTCAAGCATATTTTTATTACTTAAACATATTTACACGATGATTAATTTATAACTTTTTTCTTTCAAATTATTAATGCATCATTTGTATTTTTATACAATATTCTCACTCATGTTGGCCGGAAATCGATTTTCTTTAATTAACAGAAAGGAACTTATCTTTCATCATGATAATGATTGTCCACACATAAACACTACTTACTAAACATCTTCGGTCCTGGATATGACCTTAAACTATATCCAGTGGTGAGGCCCCAGCTTGCGGGCTTTGGGGAGTGTGGAGCCACCCTTTAATTGCCATTGCTTCCAGGTCCACTCTGACCCGGAGTGGTAGTACCTGTTAGGGTCCCAACTATGGGTTAAATATAAATCGACTTGAAAAAACAAATATGTTCTATTAAAAAATTTTTCTTCAAAATCTTTGGATTCGGCATTAAATAACCTGAAAAGGGTTGATATGCCGTAAAACAAAACCAACCAACCAAACAACCAACCTAAAAATCTTCAAGAATTTGGTTAAGAAATCTTGCCCCATCCTGCATATTCTTTTGACCTAGCTCCCTCAGATTATCACTTATTTCGAGCATTACAAAACCCTTTAGGTTGCCTGAGGTTCACATCACAAGAGCAAATTAAATTAATTAGATTTATATTCCCCATCAAAATCTAAAGAATTTTACAAGCGAGACATAATAATTATAATGTTATAATCTCGTTGACAAATCAAGTTAGAGAGAGAGCAAAGGTTGATATTATGCATAACGATTTTCAAGAACAGTTTTTCATTTTTAAAGATAAGATTTTGAATCAAAAACTTTTGTTCTGGTATATATATATATATATAAGTTAATTTTTCTCTATTTCAATTCTTGAAATAAGCTAATAAACAAAATCTACAGTAAAAAAAAAGTCTGGTTTTGCATCGAGATTTGCCACATGTTTGGGTCATGTTTTTTTTTTTAATTTCTTTTATATTTTCACCCCAAATAAGGCACAGTGCCACTTTGATGTAAATGTCCACTATCAAGGACATAAGTTGCAGAGATACTATGTAGGGAGTTGAGCAGCAAGATGTCTGTTCACATGACACTTGAACTTCTGCTTGTCAGTACAGTTGGGGAAGCAGCAACCCGGAAGGGAGTTCCTAAGTCTAGCAGTTCTGGGGAAGAAACTATTAGAGTAGAAGGCTTTCTTACATCTAGGGATCTCAACTGTGAAGGGGTGGGACTTTGCTGCTTGTTGGGTTTGATGGGGGTACTTACGTTGAGGGGGTACAAGTGCTTGTAGTTCATCGGAACATCCACCATTAAAATACTTGTAAAACAGGCAGAACGATGCAACATTTTGTCGGTGGGACAGAGGTTGAGGCTTAGATGACAGTTCAGGAGTTATCAGGTTGGCGTCTCTTTTGAACACTGTCCAGGAGCGAGAGACTAGTAGCAGATGCACCAGCTCAAATGTGACAACAATATTCCATACATGGACGAATAGTGGCCTTGTAGAGGTACAGGATACCCTCAGGCATAAGTAACTTTCTAGCATGGTAGAGAGAGCCCACCTTCTTTGAAGCAGCCTTGGCAATGCTCTCAATGTATCTGTACCAACTCATGTTCCCTGTGAACGTGAAGCAGAGGAGTTTGAAAGAAGTACTTTCAGGTATCTTTAGCCATGGCTATTGGTGGTTTTCAAAAGAAAAAAAGAAAACTTGTTTAATCAATTTCTCTGATTTTGGTATTTAGTCGTGTTCAGTGTTTTTTTTATTTATTTGATCATTTCTATTTGACACCATCACTAATGTTTAATCGGATAAAGTTTTGATATGCACCGGTTGAAGCTTTGTCTCTGATTGGATTCATTAAAAATAAAAATAGCATCCTGTTTGCGTTTTTATTTCCTTTCAAAAATATCTTGATTATCATTATCGGCAACTAACACACACACACACACACATATATATACACGTATATGTATATATATATGTGTGGGGGTGATTAATAGGAATTGGAGAAATCAGAACTTTTAGGGGGATCGGTATTGGAAACAGAAAAATTTGTGCCTATTTACTGATGTGGAAAACAATTCTTTTGTCTTTTTTATTTGATTTTGTTTAAAGCAAAATCTTCCACTGCTGGTAATAATATTAAAACAGTAAATATTTATTGATTTTAAACTACCAGTAAAACTAAAATCTGTAGTTTATTTTTATGTTTGAGAAAATATCTGCACATTTGTTTTTATGATAATCAGGAATAAATACAACTTTATTGTTAAATATTTGAAGATTTATAAAGAATCGAAATCGAGAATTGTATCGGAATCGAAAAAATATTGGAATCGTCCCATCCCTAATTATATATATATATATATATATATATATATATATATATATACACAGGGTGACCCAAAAAAACGTGATATCTCCATTATTTACTCACCGATTGCCCTTATTTTAAAGGACATGGTAGAATCAACAACCGTGAGTACACCAAGACCCCAGTAGGAGCTGGGACAAAGAATACACTGTGTTAAATTTCGTTTGGACAAAACACTAAGAAATGGGGCCTAATTAGAGTTGGGGCCGTTTTTTTTTGGGGGGGGGTCACGCTGTATATATATATTGAGTAAAATGATTCATAATTAAAATTAAAAATTGGTTTCACAAGGAAGAAAAAACAAAATCAATAAATTGTACGATCGTTTCGGAAACGATGTTTTTATTGATAGACAATAAGTCTTGGACAATAATTTTATCATTTGATTTTATAAAACAAAGTCTCCTCATCAGCAAAAAGAGTGCGTGGGGGTTTAAAGACACCAAAAATAAAACTATCATTTTTTAAGTAAGGCAGATATATCTTTTAATTGTCCGCCTTTAAAGCCTGTAAGTATCTTAGTCAACCCATTCATTGGCATGTTATTAAATGTAAACTACTGACTGGGCTCAAAAACCGGGTTCCCATTAATTGCTGGATCTGAAATTTGGGCGTTCATCATAACTTATGTATATCTTACAGGGGTCAAAAGGATAAAAAATTCTGAGGTGGGTGGTGAAATTTCGATCTTTTACTGGATGATTTGGCATGGACTGTCCCTGCAACCTTTTTCCTACAGAAGAGATGTTGCGAGCCTGTCTCTATCGATTGATCTCCAATCTATGATCCCCCATTGCTAAACTTGCACAAAAAAACACTCGACAAGCTACAACCACTATATATGATTCCCTCCATTCTTTATCTGTGCCTAAATCTAAATGCAGATTCCATGAACAAAGCTTCTTTCCCAGAACGGCTCGCCTTTGGAACACTGTTCTGCTGGCCTGCTTCCCGATTGAATAAGACATGGCAGCCTTCAAATCCAAAGTAAACAAGTGATTGTTGAGTCGTCCCATAAATAATCAAATTCTATCCAATTTTCACCATTAACGATTACTACATTATCACCTTATTAACCCTTATCCTCGAGTGGACTTCGGGCCTTGATAAGTGGTGGCTTCCAAAAATATTTATATCGGGTTCAGAAGTGAGAGCAAGAATGTCTTTGTTTTTTAAATGTTGATAGGAAAGTTGATAATACTCTGGATATTTATATTCCAAACATTTAAATGTTTTGCCATATCTAAGCATGAAAAATATCTTCTACGTAAAATTGTTTTACTCAATATTTCAACCCAATTTTATTTGCAGTTATTGGCTTGGCTGTTTGATTTGTCTACGGATACTGAAATTGTGGAAGAGTCAGCTGATTGTGTTGGTGGCCTTGGCAGACGCGGCACTCTTTCATTCAGATCTCTATGGTAAGATAATTTTTTGTATCCCTTCACGTACAAGATGGTTACATAATGCTTCTGTCATGAAGTAATCTTGTATAATTTGATGGAGACGAGAGATCTTGTGAGTGATGTCATAACGAAAGTTTAAGAAATAGGAGTTGGCTTTTTTTTTCCCAAAGGTGAGCATCTGAGATGCACGTGTATTTGCACTCATCTTGATCTTCCCTCTGCAAAAACTTAGTTTGAGAACTACAGGGATTGAAGATCCTTTCATGTCATCCAATTAGCAAGCATGGTTTTACAATATGCAGAAATATATAATATATCTATATACACAGATATATAATCTATATATCTATAAAAGTAAAAATGTATGTGTGTGTGTACATTTCCCTACCAAATAACTCTGTCAATTTTCAGTCTACAGACTCAAGATTTGACATAAGGGGTATTGAGATTTGGGAAAATCTTTTTAAGCGGTTTCGTCCAGAAATTTGGCTGTCAAAGAGTCAAAGTTCAATGATTTGACCTTTGAAAACTCTACCAAACTCCTCCGCCAATTTTGGGTCTAAACACTTGAAATTTTAAATGTAGGTTACTTGGACATGGATCCAAATTTTAATTTGATTTGATCTCCCAAAAATATGTTAAGGGGTCAAAAATTGGGGTAAAAATTAAAAAAATTGATCTCTGCGGTCTCTACCAAATTACTCAGCCAATTTCTGGTCTAAACATTTGAAATTTTACATAAGGGGTATTCAGAGATAGATCAAGCTTTTTAATCGGTTTGGATTGAAAATTTTAGCTGCCAAAGGGTCAAAGTTTCAAAAATTTGACCTTTGTAGTGTCTAACAAACTACTCGACCAATTTTGGGTCTAAACATTTGAAATTTAACATAACTGGTATTCAGACATGCGGCAAGTATTTTAATCAGTTTTGGGGTGAAAATTTGGTGAAAAAGGTCAAAGTTGAAAGAGTTGACCTTTGCAGATTCTACCAAATTTTTCTGCCAATTTTTGGTCTAAACACTTGAAATTTTAGATGTAGGCAACTTGGACATGAGTAAAATTTCTTATTTTGATTTGAGCCCAAAATAATAAACATTAAGGGGTCAAAATTGGGGTCAGAGTTTATAAAATTGACCTCTGTCGTCTCTACGAAATTACTAAGAAAATTTTTGGTCTAAACATTTGAAATGTTACATAAAGTGTATTCACGTGTAGGGCAAGTTATGAACAGTACATGGGGTCCGAGCAAAGCCGGGCTGAACTTCTAGTGTATAATATATATGTATAATATATATATATATATATAATATACACAATCTATAATATATACAGTAGAACCCCGGGATACAGCATAAAAATTAGTAACAAAATACAATATGGTATATAATACACATAACATTATAAATAGCACTGTAAGGCGGGGCAAATACCGTAACCAGGGGCTGGAGAAACATTGTATTCCACATTGTAAACTGAAAAATCTGTATCCTAGGGTTCTACTGCATGTATAATTGTTAAGTTTGCAGGTTGAAACAAGTAACGTAGAAAGCAATACAAATGACGACTCAACAAACAAAGGTTGATCAAATAAGAAGTGTATTAGGAAAAGGTATATTTACAGGATATTTACATAATGGTGTCAAATAAGAGAGTCTTTGCTGGAGAAACATATCTGCTCTCCGGCGGCCTTCGGTGGCTTCTGGTGAACACACACTCAGACTAACTGAGTCTTCCTATTTATGTGTAATTACTATCCACATATGCAAATGAATGTGTGCCACCACAACAATAATATATAAACAGAGATATATAATATAATATAAATCTGTAACCCGTAAAAATATCTTTTCTCCGTTCCCTTCGCAAAACTTAATCATGTTCTGCAAAAGCAAAAACAATTTTCCTATACAAAAAAAACAACAAACTAAATGCCATGAATACATATTTGAAAATATAAAGAACTTAAAGTATAGAAACTAGAGTCACTAGATTTAGCATTAAATAAACCAAAAAGGGTTGATATGCTGTAAAACAAAAACAACCAAATAAAACAAAACACAGAAAAAAATTAATTTATTATTTTTTTTTTTTGTTCAGGTTACATTCCGCAGACAGATGAAGAATGGATTTATTTAGTTCATCATCAGGAGCTTCACAATAAACAAGAGAAAGTTTCTTTTAATACTTCGTTAATCCAGAACATTGCCAAGTTGTACGAAGAGGGCAACCTTCAACTCCCCGACGATTTGCAGTCTCTGATCAATCCGGAGAGTGGGAGCGACTTCCTAAATGAGGATCTGCTGAATACCTCGTGTTGGGGACGGGTGACCCTTTCCCAATTAAATGTGGTCAAACCCTTGACACTAGAATTTGTGTGCAACCTGCTCATTAAGAATGTGGGACCTGAACGAGGGGTGGATCTTCTTCTGCAATCAAATATGTTGGAATTCAGCACATTGCCATTGTCATTCTATCAAACCTGTTTACTTGGATCGCTTATACAGAGTCAGCAAAGGTAGGATAACATATATATGTATATTAAATATATTGCATAGGTTCATATATGTATATTAAATATATTGCATAGGTTCATATATGTATATTAAATATATTGCATAGGTTCATATATGTATAACATATGTATTGCATTGTTTAACATGTTTGAGGTGCTTGTAATAAGTTTCCAGACCGTTTTTTGTACAGGCATTTAAAATTGTCGTAGACGTTTGAAAATTAAATATGTTATTGCTATACATCTTATGAGCTGACTGACCATTTTTTAATGATTTCTAGTTCAAATGGACAGCTACAGCAGGAATTGGAATACACCCTACTAAAACCTAATTTTCACAGCTGGTGAATTTAAAAAATGCAATCCAATCTGGATGGCACTTTAGAAGAAGGATATGCAATAAAATTCTGTTTTAAACTTGGAAAAAATGCCACAAAAACGTATGGAATGCTTCAGACTGCTTTTGGACCATCTTGCATGAATCCAACATCAGTTTTTTTTTTTGAGTGGCATAAGAGATTCAAAGAAAACAGTCTGAAGGATAATGAGAGGTGTTGGAGGAGTAAGGAAGTCAGAACGCCAGAGTTGATTGGCCAAATAAAGAATTTCATGGATAAGGACCGTCGCGTGTCTATAGAGACAATAAATGTACAGTTTGATGTCAGTGTGGGAACTGTACACACAATTATTTATGAGGAACTGAAGATGCTATCTATTCTTAGTAGTTCCTAAGTGTATGTGTGTGTGTGTGTATATATATAAATGCGTTAAGAGTTCAACTTACCTTTTTTTTTTTTTTAATCCATAGTCTTCTGGGGTGCGGTTCTTCCTGTCACTAGTTGATAATCTGTAAAGAAACATTCAAGACAAAAACGTGACACCGATTTTCTAGCAAGAATCTCTTTATTCTTCTACATGTAAAGGTGGAGACACCTTTCATTGCTGATTTAAACTTTCTTACGTTTTTATCGATGCATCTTTAACTGTCCTGGTCTCGAAACTAACTCCATCTCGAGTCAAGTCCAACTGACTACCAAGCTTCGACTCCAATTCAACTGTCTACTCCAAATATCTCGTGCGTTTCTATTTATATCAGGGTGTATATATGGGGGAAGTGGTAACCCTTCTTAACTGGCCTGCATCCAAAACGCACCGACCCACTTTCTAACAACGCAGGTGCATGTTTTGTCAATGGAAATCACTGAGTCTGATATGTGTCATCGGCAACCCCTTGACCTCCCTTGTTAATATAAGCGCTCTTTAGTTATTATGCAATCTAAAATTGCTAATTTCTTTGAAAACTATTTTCTGTAAAAATTAATTATTAATTAATCTTATCATTTTTCGTAATTTTTGAATATGTTCATTACTGTGACATGACAATTCAATAGATACCATTGGATTCACTTGAAATTCAAATTCCGAATTTTGCTCTTACAATAATGAAAAAAGCATCACAATAATAAATAAATAAATAAATAAATAACCATAGGGAAAATTTGAGGTGAGAAAAGTTACTTCCCTTGATTTGACGAAATTGGCAACTTAAAGTAAAAAAAAACAATAAAAAAAAAAAAACAGCCTCTTTCATTCGCACTGTTTTTCTTTCCAATCCATCTTCTGCTGACTTCTTCATCTTTATGGATACTTGCCTAAGTGTCACTTGTTTAAATGTATATTAATTATTCTACTAACTTACCCAGCGTTGCCTAGGATTCATTAATCTCATTTTAAAATTGAAAAAAAAAAAAAAGGAAAGTAATGATGTGTAAGTCGTGAAAAGATGAAGGCTGAAAATGGAAAGGTGATAACTTTAAACTGAAATAGAAATTATCTGATATTATTTGGATTCTTCCAACTATGATTCTCCTCTTGGGTGTTACTTTCACGTTTCGATCGATGTAACCCCCAACCTTCTTCAGCTGTATTTTGTGTATCTTGTTCAACCTATGGAAGAGTATAACTTACAACTGCATTTTACCAAGTACTTTATTCGCTACGCTATGGATCCTTGCAAACTTCTGCTGACGAAATGAGAACACGGGTTCTGTTTGAAATTTTGTGCAGATTCCCAAGTTCAAGTTGGACAAAATAAATGTTGTGCAAATACCACTTAAGATGAGAACTGTAGTTGGAAGAATCCAAATAATCAATCCTCATCTAAAAAAAAAAAATCAGAAACGTAAAAATTATCTCCCTTACATTTTTCGCTTTTTATATATAACTAGCAGGCTGCTCAGTGTTGCCTGGTCGTAGTATACATTTAAATATGGTAGTATAATTCATACAGATTATGTATTTATTATTGTAGAGAAAATTCTCTATTGGTTATTATATTGAACCTAATATATAGTAGTGAGATCAAAAGTAAAAAAAATATAGATATGACTTGGATGCCATTAGCTAGAATCAAAACCAAAACATGCAACTCCCCACCCTCATTTCTTAGCCATATATTATATATATATTCGCCTGTCACCCATTTTTTAAAAGAGGGAATTGTCTGATTGTGTGAAGAAGACAAGATGCAAGCAAGCATGGATGCCCGGACCGTATACAGAGTTTTATAATAATTAAAATTAAAATCGGTCTTGATTTTAATAATTTTTTTACCAGAAAAATTATTTCTGAAAAGAAACTTAAGTAAATTACACTTTTTTTTTTTTTAGCAAGAGAGAATATTGCAAAAAATGAAAAGAAATTTTCCGTATTTTTTCTACATTTATTTTATTTTTATCTCAATCTATTTTTATTTAATTTATTTTTATCTCAATTTATTTTTATTTTAATTCATTTTTATCTCAATTTATTTTTAGGTTTTAGGTCAGCTTACAGCACATCCATTAATATCATTTGTTACTTTTATCATAATCCTGGGTATTTCACATGCCCCACACTTGCTAGAATTTGCTAGTAAACCTCAGAAAGCTGCAATATTGACTTCATTTTCCATTATTTTCAATACAAAGTAAAAAGAAATGTACATTTAAAATCTTTAATTTTCACTGGAATGAATATATGGTTCACAATATATTCCCTAGAAATAGCTAGTCAGAATCAAATATTGATTTGTCAGATGTATTGCTATATCTAGGTTTAATATTAAAAATCTGACAGATTTAAATTAGATGTGTTTACGTCCTATTCATTTTTGTTTATGTCTGTATTTTATTTTATTTTCAAGGTTGGTAACGCATAATATGCTGGAAAGGATAGACGCATATCTTTGGTCAAGGAAACCTGTCTCAATGGCTCCTGCAGTAAGTTAGCAAGAGAACATTTTCTTTGCTTATATTTGTTTCTTTCTGATAAATCATTCATACTAGAATTGTATTTACGAGTATATATGAATGTGTCCATTTTCTGTTTGACGTGTGATATATTTGTCTCTAAGAAGTTGAGTGTATATGTATCTAAAGTATACATGTGATCATCTAGTGGTGAGTATATAAGTCTTGGTTGTATTTACAGCAGCTTTATTACAGATGTTTCCCTTTGGAAAGCTGCATGCTGGTCTTAGATTTTTACTATCAACATTTTCCGACACTCTCCACTGCTTGAAGCCATTACGATCAGTGGACTGTCTCTCTCCTTCTGACAAACGACTGTCTCTGCCAACTCTGACAACCAACTCTTAACTAATTTTTACATGTCTCTCACCCTCCCCCCTCTAGATGACATCATCAACATGTATCACTACACCACCATTTTCTGATCTGTCACGTAGTCATCTGTGTTGAGTTCTTAGGAATTATTTTAATTTTTAGGAATTATTTTAATTTTTAGGAATTATTTTAATTCTTAGAAATTATTTTAATGTAAAAATTTTATCTTTTAAATATTTATTTCACTTTGATATAATAATCTTTCTTTTTAGTCAAACATTTTCTTTGTTATCAAAATATTTCTAACCCAAACACTAACAATCGGCCATGCAGCAGGCTAACCGGTATTTTCCGGAATTCAGTAACAAAACAGAATTCAAATAAAATATGCAAATATTTCTACAGAACAATGACACATATTATTTGATATTTATTCATTTTTTTTTTTTTATCTGTTCTTTTACCTTTATAAAAATTAAATGCCATTAATTACGAACAGGATACTTGATTTTTATAAAAAAAGCACATCTTATTCTTCACTTTTCTTCTTAGTCTTTTTATTACGACACAAATGCAAAAAAAAAAAAAATGGCAGGTATGGTTGAATGATTATACAAAGAGAAGGTTCACGGAAAGAAAAATGGCCGCCGATTCAATAAATTTGGCATGCATTTAATAATTCATGTAACTCAGTTACTATTTCTCGCCCTTGAGCTAATCCTTAAGACCCTTCCCCAATCATCACTACCGACTAGACCTGCAAAAAAATGGCCCAGTACCGCTCTCTCCTTGTAGATGATCAACTTATGTAGCAGTCAAGTTCAAACATTAAAAAAATATAAAATACAAAATAACTTAAAAATGGTGGCGCACTCTTTTAAATGTTTTTGGTATGGGTGTGGTCTTGGAAAGGGTTAAGGTTAACAAGTGGTTGGCGTTTACAGTGAAGGGAACCAAATAGTGTGTGAAAACAAATAAAAAGGTGTGTATTTGTGACACGGGATGATGAGTTAGTTTATGGTTAGATGATGTAAAGAAAAAATTTTTAAGAACAAAATATAAAAAAAAAAGGCAGTTATGAATATAATCAACCAGCCAAAATCAATAAAGCAGATGACGGTTCTGATGCTGCCAGATGAGGCTGTCTGAGGATACTAGCTTTCTGACTAAATATACACCAAACATTGATTTTATTTTATTTTTTTCCTTTTGTAAAACTCAATCATGTTCTGCAAAGTCAAAACAAAGTCAACAATTTTCTTCTACAAAACAATGAAACCAAACACCATGAATAAATATTTGAAGACTTGAAGCATAGAAACTTTTTCCAAAATTACTGGATTCGGCATTAAATAATCAAAAAAAGGCTGATATTCTATAAAACAAAAACAACCAACGAAACAACGAACCGACTAAAGGTGTTGCTGTTATGAAAAAGACTAAAAAAAATAACGCTGCAGGTGAAGATAACATTCCTGCTGAGGTTCTTAAACACAACACCAATATACTAGAGGTTACCATCTATCACATTATCAACTAGACCTGGGAAACTGAAGGTATCAAACTGTATTTAAGCTAATATTAAATGTGATGCTCTCATCGAAATGCTAATCAACATCTAGATAACCAGTTAACTTGAACTCACAAAAAGGGAAAAACAAATGCATTTCATTTTAAGAAAAATTATAATTTATCCCTTTTGACGAATGAGGTAAAAATCTGAAAAATAATTTATCCCATTTGACGAATGAGGTAAAAATCTGAAAAAAAAAAAAAAATGGAAAGGGATGAGTTTGATTGTGACAGAAGTAGAAGAAATAAGTAAATATTAAGGATAGAAAAAGCGACGCAGAAGACAGAAAGAAAGGAGGCATACGAATGCAATAAGTAGGAAGGTTGAAAGGATGTGACGAAACCTAGCTAACCTTAAATTGCTTGGAAATACAATAAACGGGTGTGACAAAAAGAAAATATCATTAAAGAAAGACAAGTGTAACTCACAAGCAACACATGGCCTAGTGGATAAAGTACTTGGTAAAATTCAGTTGTAAAGTTAGATTCTTCTAGAGGTTGAAGGTTCAATCTTCATTGCGGGCAACACTCAAAATTCAAAGGATTTCTGCCCAGTCATGGCTGATGGAATAAGAACATGCTACCCTCATAGATTAAATAAAAGGTTCTGTTCGAAATTCTGAACAGATTACCCAGTATGACGGAAAGATTCTCGAGTCCAACTAGATACACCTGAAGAAGGTCGAAGGTTATATCAACCGAGAATAGTAGTCTGAAGAATCCAAATATTATGACATAATGGAGTTTTAATACACAAAGAAGAAAGAAAATAGAAAAAAAATGAAGAACAGAAAGAAAAGAAAATAGCGTCACAGCAAAACTGGAAGTCTGTGTAAACAGGGGAAACGGTGATGGGTGAATTTGTTCCTGATAAAAAAACGCACCGTTACAAAACATGACAACCGTTTGTTTCTAGCATCGAGGTGTAAAATCATTGATGACCAAAAGTAAACGCGTCTCACAAAGGCATTATGAATTTGCAATACTAAACAAACATGTTTTAATATATTGTCCGGTGTCACAAGCTGCTGGTAGCGCCAGTGGTAATAATTAGGTCTGTGACAACAAAATATTCTTCTCATTGTTTTGACTCTCAAGTATATATCCGACACAGTAAGACACAGTCAATCAACCAAGAACCACATCCATCTATATAAAAGCATATAAGATATTAACGGATACACACTGAAGAGTCAAAACAATGAAAAGAATATGCTGTTGTCACAGCCCTGGTAATAACACCACCTTAGGCATCAAAGTTATGTCACCACCATTAGTTGGACATTGAGAAGAACAGGATATCGTTCGTGCTATCATATACAAAAATCTTTTTTTTATTCAATCGAAAAAAAATAAAATAAAATTAAGGGAGTTAACTCCGAACAAAAAAAATCAAAACTTAGTTCCCTTGAATATCTTAACCACCAAAATTGTGTTAACGCTCATAATTGGTGCCTGATAAGGACAGGATAAAAAAAAAAAAAAAAAAAAGGTTTGATTTAAGTTTAAAAAAATAATAGGGGAAGTAAGTCTAAATTTTAAAATGAAAAGTTACTTCCCTTGAATAATTTTTATAACGTGACCACACGTCTATGCATGTTTGATAGGCGCATTTTGTGATCTTGGATGAGTATTATGATTTCGTTATTGTTTCACGTTTTATTCGTATCCTTTCTCCAAAAGAATGAGACAATGAGCAATTAGCACTTTGCCGTCGTTGAAAGGAGAAGGTAATGCCCAAGAAGATTGCTGTCTAAAAAAAAAAAAAAAATTAATGCGACCTGTGAAATCCTATCCTGCCAATCATCATCATAATAACGTTTCACTCCATCTCGAGGTCCATAGTCGAGCAGTGTCCAAGACATGCCTTGCACTATCAATAATAATCTTTATGAAACAAAATGTTTAAAAAGTATAAATCCAATTTATAAAAATGATAAATATAAAAACAAAAATAATGTAAACGAGTTTTAAAAAAAAATATGAAAAATACGGATATAATTTTTTTTAATCATTAAAATTACATATAAATAAAAAACATGTATATATTAATATCATATTACCTTTAATGTATGCACATAAGTCATGGTTTTCAGATTATAAATTATTTGATCGGGAGATCCTATTTATTAAAAAGGATAGAAGGTGATAAAATACTATGGATATTAAATTAGTTTATATACTAATTTAATGTTCGTAGTATGTGATCACCTTCTATCCTCCTTTTTAATAAATAGGATCTCCCGATCACCGAAGATGCAATGTAAGAAAAAAAAAATGATGTCGCTTTTGGGCAGTATGTGAAACTAAAATATTCCTTCTTAGTCTTCTGGTTATGATCCAGGGGTAGTATCTGTTCTGTTTAATGATGGTATAAAGATATTGTGGGGTATTCGTTCATGCCGGGCATCCATACAATGAAAATATGTCATAGACTCTTATTAGGATACTGGAGATAAATCGTAATAACCAGATATATTCTGACACTACATTAACCAGATTACTTAGATAAATACTTTTATAGTTAAAAAAAGGGTGATGATAATATTAAGGTTTCCATTCATGCTGAACGTCCACAGAATGCCTAGTATTGATATATTACATATAAAAGATGTCACTGTGGAATTTTCACAGGTCAGTTAATTATTATTGTTTGTGTTATTCGGATTACTGTTGTTATCTTAGGTGTTTTTTATTTCATAACGTTTCGGCTAATGTAACCTCTGACCTTTTTCAGGTGTATCTTGTTGATCTCTAGAATCTGCACGGAATTTTGAACAGAACTCTTTATTTAATCCATGAGAGTTGCACGTTCTCATTCCATCAGCCATAAGTGAGTAGAATTTTTAAGTAATTTGCAATTATATTCTTAGTATTGCAAATTACTACCTGGTCATGGCTGACAGAACACTCGTGGATTAAATAAAGAGTCCTGTTCAAAATTCCATGCATATTTCTGAATTCGACGAGAGACACATGGAGAACTTTGACAGTTTCAGTGTTGTGGAAGATTAGATTAGTGGTCCAAATAATCCTCTCAAAAATTCAGAAAAAATAATTTTGATATTAAAATATTTTGTAAGTCTTTTGGATTTTTAATGTTTATTTCAAAATAACAAAAATCTAATTTGATTTCTTTTGCAGGTCCATTTTGCTATAGAACAAGAGAAATCGGCTGAAAATTTTGCTGATATCACAATTTCCCAGTCAGAATTGGTAAGTGGAATACTAATTTGAATGTTTCTTTTTTTTTTTTTTGTATAGAAATCGCTCCAGACACTTGATGTAAAGAGCTGAAAAACAAACTTTAAGTTAAAAAAACTAGTCAACGATGAATATTAGATGGATTCAGACTTAGAAAACAACAATTCTTTGCTCTGCATTCAAGGGTTTTTCTTAAGATTTCAGCTATTTTTCAACATTACCATCCGTTGTATAATGTCAGTCTTTTCCTTGATTCTGATTTCTACTAATCTTTTTTTTTCAAATTTCTTTGGAATTGTTCCTACAAATATTTATTTTATATTGACTTTAGTCATGTTCCATATTCCTTTAAGTTCTCTGGCAAGTTCCACATTATTATTGTTGTTGTTATTATTTTTAATAACATTGTGTCTGAGATGGGTATATATGCTGATGATACAATGCTTGAGGGGAAAACAAATGTACACATATCTTAGGCAATGGCAGAAACAGTAGTGGAATGAGACCATAAATGGATGGTAACATTTAATCTTACTAAGAGTAAGCTTCTTTTGTTTAACAATTACAAGAAGCTTTCTCACCCACCGATAGCCATGACAAATAACATCCTAGTGACATATGGCCGAGTGGTCCTAGACGTTGTATCAAAGTTTACAGTTACCTAAAGGTGCTGAGTTCAATCCTGAACGAAGGCAGTGAAAAGTAACATTCAAAAACAGAGAATCAGCAACTATACCGTACCCCTGTAATAATAATAAAGGGTTGGGTTCGAGACTCCTACCAAACGGTTCCCCAGTTCATTACAAAACACCTGATGAAGGCCGGAGGGCAAAACGGCTGAAACGTTGTGACTATAACAACCAAGATGAGGAAGTCAGTCCGACAATCTCAATAAATGAAAACACCTCATCTCAAAAATACAGACAATTACTAAATAACATCCTATTTGAGAGCTTATCTTTCAAACTCTTAGGCTTTACATTCACAGGCAACATGAACTGAAGCAAATACATTGAGGACATTGCAAAGGCTGCTGCAAAGAAGGTAGCCTCTCTCTACCATGCTAGAAAATTATTTACATCTGAGAGTATTCTGTATCTCTACAAAATCATCATCTGCTTGTGCATGAAACATTCTTGCCATATCGGAACCGATGCATCTACCAAGAATCTCTACAGAGTCAAATAAATCTCTTTATTTGTCACTCAGTCCTCATTTTTTTAATGAGTGATTTTTCTGACAAAGGGAGAAGAAAAAGCTGTATTCTAGGTTGGCAGTATTTTGCGTGAACAGTCGGCAAAGATGGCGGAAATTTTCTGTTCTATGTCTATCCTTGTAGCCATGTCACTAGTAAGGGTGCTGGAGGTAAACGTTGTATCTGGGCTGACGTTATCCGCCTGATAGTCAGGGACCCGAACCTTGGATTAACCACTAAGGAGGCTGTCCTATCAGCAGGTGCAAAGTACTGGGGCTGCTGTATTGCCATTTGGTGAATGGATTCTGGACCATGCAGTAGTCTCTGGTGGGGCCTCTCGATGCCATACTAGTGGGTAATTGTTACGGCTTTATCTTATCATGTGCTACAAAAAAAAAAAAAAATTCTTCGTTACTTTTCTCTCTTTGTTTCCCCTCTCTGTCCTGCTCTAAGCAAATCTGACGACCTAGTCCACAAACTCCAAAATTCCATCATGACAAGTTTCAATAAAAAATACGATTAAACCCGGATCTGAAACTTCCAACGTAGACCCCCACTACCATGTCTCCTTCTCCAACATCAGGGGTATACGTTCTAACCTTCCAGAGGTTGAAGCCCAATTACAGGAGACTAAACCAGACCTTTTCTTTTTAAGTGAAACTGGAATTGGACAGATTATTTCCCTAAATGAGTTCGTAATTAAAGGCTACTCTAACCTAACTTCCAAAACTGACCCCCAAGATCGCCATGGGCATGGAATATGTGCCTATATAAAAGATGGCTTTCCATGTGGTAGGGACATCTCCAGAGAAGATCCTAACTTGCCCTATATGTGCTTCCGAGTAGCACTAGCTCACACTACGGCATTTATATTTACTCTCTATCGCCCCCATAACAGCGGAGTTACTATCTTTAAAAGCATATCTGAGAAAATTGACCAAGTTCTATTAGCATATCCTTCAGCTAACATTCACGTATGTGGAGACTTCAATGTTCACAATGTGGAATGGTTGACCCACTCAAACAAGACCGATGATGAGGGGAGATTCTGTCATGATTTCTCCATTGCTTATGACCTCACTCAGATTGTTCACGAACCCACCGGTGTGCCCGACAATGACGGACAGTATGCAAGTCTCCTAGACCTTTTTCTCACAACTTGCCCTGAACTATGTTCAGTTTCCGTTCTGTCTCCTCTTGGATCTTCCGACCACTCAGTTGTATCAATTAAGATAAAAATGAAAGGTAATAAGTCCTCAGACGTACCTCTCCATCGTACAGTATATCGATACACTATGGCTGACTGGGATAGTTTCTGTACATTTATATCGGATCTTCCTCTGCGTTCCATGTTTAAAAAGGATGTGTCCTCTATAGTATTAGACCTGATGGAATGGTTAATTGTAGGTATAGACAATTTCATACCCTCGAAAAAGTTCCAGCAAAAACCTAACAGCCAGCCATGGTTTTCTCCAGAATTTGCTGCTGCTATTGCGCACAGAAATCACTTTTTCCACTGCTTCCAACGTAATAGATGTATGGAAACTAAAGCTGCTTTCAGGACTGCCAGCAACCATTGTAAGAAAGTAATAAAGAACGCAAGAGAGTTGTATGCTCAGTCCGTCAAGTCCAAAGTAGCTGAGCAGCGGCTTGGTTCCCACCAGTTTTGGCAAATTGCAAACAGAATCTTGAACAGAAGCGTGTGCTCCATCCCAACTATCATCAATGGACCTGAGTTAATCTCGTCAGCATCAGACAAAGCCAAACTCTTTGCCAAGAACTTTGCAGCCAATTCTACCCTTTGTGACCAAGGCCGCCAACCCCCAATATTTCCTCCTGTATCAGAAAACACACTATGTGATATACGTATATCTGTACGTGATGTTGCCAAGCTAATCAAAAACCTTGATTCCAGTAAAGCAACCGGCCCTGACGATATTCCAATTATAGTACTCAAAAAACTTCAACCAGAACTAGCACCCATACTTACAAAACTGTTTAAACGTTGTCTTAAGGAGAATTGGTTCCCATCACCCTGGAAAATCTCATCAGTATGCCCTGTATTTAAGAATTCAGGTGATCGTTCATCCCCTTCTCAGTACAGGCCAATAAGTCTCCTGTGCGTCATGAGTAAGTTGCTGGAATCTGTGTTAAATAGAGAAGTAATCAACCATCTCAGCAAAAATAACCTTCTTAGTGACACACAATATGGTTTCCGTTCTGCTAGATCTACAACAGATGTGCTTACAGTTATATCTCATAGGATTAGCGAATCTCTCGACAGAGGCAACCTTTCTAGGGCAATTGCTCTTGACATATCAAAGGCCTTTGATAGGGTATGGCATAAAGGTTTACTTTACAAGATCTCCAGCTATGGTATAGCTGGAAATGTCTTCTCAATTATTAAATCATTTCTCTCTGATAGGTTCATAAGAGTAGTAGTTGATGGGCAAAAATCAGAAGCTCACAGTATTAATGCTGGAGTCCCTCAGGGGTCCATCCTCCAACTCTTTTCCTGATCTACATTAATGATCTTCCAAATCACATCCTTACATCATTCGTAGACATTTTTGCTGATGACACTACCATCTATGGTAGCACATCTAAGACAGTAAACGACCAAGTTCTCTCCGATTCCCTCTCCTCTGATCTTGATCACGTTGTACAATGGGGAAAGGAGTGGCTGGTTACTTTTAATGCATCTAAAACCAAGCTTCTATCTTTACATCATCAACGTTCTGATCCCCATCTGGCATCAATTAAAATGAATGGCTCTCGTCTTGGGGAGTTTTGACAGGCTTCTGGGCTTGACCTTTACTCCTGATCATAAATGGAATACGTACATCAAATCTGTTGCCAAGGTCACTGGAAAAATGGTCGGATCCTTCTATCGATCCAGTAGATATCTCACTGCTGATGCAATTCTCTATCTATATAAGAGCCAGATACGTCCAAAGATGGAATACTGTTGCCACATATGGGCAGGAGCTGCTAGAAAAGACTTGTCCTGCCTTGATAGGGTTCAAAATAGACTTCGTGGCCTGGTGGGAGATGTCCTTTTCTCTTCGCTGCAACCTCTGTCTCACAGAAGAGATGTTGCGAGTTTGTCTCGACTTTATCGTTATTTTCATGGAAAGTGTTCAACTGAGCTTCAATCTATGGTACCCCCTCGCCAAACTTTCACAAGAAACACTAGACTAGCTGAAAACACTATCAATAATTCTCCCCACTCTTTATCTGTGCCTAAACCTAAACGTAGATTCCGTGAACAAAGCTTCTTTCTTAGAACTGCACGCCTGTGGAATTCTTCCGTTTTCCTACTTTCCAGCTTTCTATAATATGTTTGTCTTTAAGTCCAACGTGAACAAGTTTCTGATGAGCCGTTCCACTTAAGTTAACAAATTTACCGAACTTCCATTACTATCGATTACTATATTGTCCTTTTGACTACTGTACACTCTTTAACCCTTATCCTTGAGTGGCCTCTTGGCCTTGATAAGTGGTGACGTCTATGTAAAAAAAAAAAAAAAAAAAATAACAATCTCAAATCTAATACATAGGTTCCATACTATCAACCAAGCTCCAATCTCTGTCCCATCACTGCAATGGTGCATCCCTGCGCCTGTTTTACAAGTACTTTACTCCCTGCTTCCTTGACTGTACTGACAAGCAGAAGTTTAAATGTAATGTAAACAGACATCTTGCTTGTCTCTCCTAAACATGATCCCAAGTAATAGCCCCTTATGTCTAAGTGGCAATATGCCTTGTTTTGGGGTGTGAACATGATTAAAAGAAAAATTCTTATGCAAGGCTATTGTCACAATGTACAGGCCAAGTTTCATGAATCTTAAACTTGTAATAAAAAAATAAAATTGCACACCAAAATCTTATGACATGTGACTGACTGGGATGGAAAATCACTGACAGAAACAAAAACCTCTTTTCAAAATGCAAAATTGCAAAAAAAAATTAGTAATTTCTGTTTTTTTTTACTTATCAGCTGAACCAATTACATCCTTTGTCTGGGAAAAGATTTTCTGAAGAGATGGAATGCCATTGGGGAAGTTCTGTGGATATTTTGAGGTCAGTTGTGTGTTTTTTTCTTGTTCCTCCCTCCTCTTGTTTTATTGTGTTTGTTTGCTAGCAAATGTATCCGATGTTGCTTGAGTATTATATATATATATATATATATATATATATATACAAAACAATAGAATAGGAAGCAGAAGTCAGACAGACCTTTGCCTGAGTGAAGCCATGCCATTGGCTAATGAAAACTTAACCTGTGGATGTGAATAAAAATGAATCTGATTGGTTTGCTAGTTACACTTAAACACCATGTGGATATATATATATATATATATATATATATGTGTGTGTGTGTGTGTTTATAAATGAACTGTAGCTTGTACAGCAATATTGCTTTCAACAAAGCCTTCATTAGATGATGACTCTGGGTTCAGGCATGGTTTCAGGGTTGAAGCATCATTACCACTAGCCCAGAGCATCCCCAGCAGTATCTCACAATACTACCAGACTTTGTTGGATTGTCGCCATTCTCTGAGATTGCCATATCCATGATGATGCAAATGCCTTGTGTTTTCTTTGTATTTTTCTTGTCTATTAATTTAATACATTTATGAAAATAGGGTGTGTCATCCTATACAAAACAGAATAATAGAATAGGAAATAGATCTCAGACACCCCCTTGCCTGAGTGAAGCCAGGCCATTGGCTAATGAAAACTTCACCCGTGGATGTGAATACAAATAAATCTCATTGGTTTTCTAGTTACACTAAACACCAAGTGGATATATAAAAGCGCCAGGTAACATTAAGTCCATGATTTTAGCTTGATGATTCCTTGTGCAGATGAAATATGGATTATTCTGTATAGCTTAATTGCCATATATTTTCATAACATATAAAATTGTAGAATTTTATCTGGGTGAGGTGAATATCTGCCTTTCTCCGTTTTTATCCTGTTCATTTGTAATGTTACCTGTGAAATTTTTATTATGACATTTTGGTATTAGAATATCATGATTTATTATCACATTTTGATATTAGAATATCATGATTTGTATCAGAAAAATTTCTAGTTATCATTTATGTAGTCACTCTATAATAAAGACCAATGTGCATTTATTTATTGATATAGATAAATATATATATATATATACACATGCACATACACATTTCCTCACACAAAGTTTGAATAAAAAAAAAAACGGTTACAGTTTTTTTGTAGATGTTTCAGTCTGCAGTAAATCAGTGCGTTAACGTACAAAGAATCGTATGAACACTATATACACACGCGATAAAATTGTAAATGAATAAGTACAGTATATTAAAAATCAAGTAAAACAAATTCATTTTTTCAAATTTACAAATAAACAACATTGTAACAAGTTAAAAATACCTGTAATTGTGCAAAGTATTTACTTTACCAGAAAAATGTTGTATAATTTTAATTGCATTTTGATTCTTTCTACTTATTTGGCATCTCAAAATATCGTTTCCGGAATACAACATAATTAAAAAAAAAAAATACAGAAAAATCTTTATAATATACATACTTGACACCGAACGAAAACATCATATTCCAAAAATAACATAAATTGATCAAGTTTTTTTTTTTTTTTTTTTTTTACAAAGGAGTCATCACTAATCAAAGCCTGGAGGCCATGCATGGTAAAAAAAAAAAAAAAAAAAAACTTGATCAAAAATAATAATCATAATAGGGGAAGTAACTCGTATAAAAAAAAAATCATTTTAATTTTAATACACTTTACAATTTTATTGTGTGTGTATATATAGCTCTTTGCAGGCTGACAAAGTTAATTGATCGACGTTGAGCATGGCCTGTACTAAATGGGTGACCATCTGCGAAGACCAGATGGAGCCTGTTGCAAAGATCTCATTAAAAAATGAATCTACATATCAATCGTTGGTAAAGTTGACTTTTATAGGTCCCTTTTGACCTCAATCGTATTTGGGTATAAAATAATCCAATGATGACTCCTAAATCCCTAAGTATATATAGTGTAGTCTTATGATTTCGTCTTTGTTTCAATTTACTGTCTTCCCACAAGGCCTGGGAGCATTCTGGAACTAAATAATAAAAATTACTCCAATATGGAAGGATTTCTTTTTCATTTTTCACTTTGATCCCCACAGACTAAAAAGCCTACGGCTGTTCTCACGCTTGTTTTAATTTTGGATTAATCAAACTTATCTGTTCTTATCTTGAATGTTATTTGCGTTTTAGTCGATATAACCTTCAATCTTCTTCAAGTCACTCCCCCCTCTCAAACATGCCGACTTATACAGGGTGACCCCCCCCAAAAAAAACGGGCCCCAACTTTAATTAGGCCCCGTTTCTTTGGAAAAAGGTCGGAGGTTATGTCGACTGAAATGTTGTGCAAATAACACCAGAACATTAATCCATATAATACAAACAATAACAAAAAAATATCTCTTATATATTTTACGAAAACTGCATTTTAAAAATAAATTAATTTAAAAGTGAATAAGCATGGAAAATTTCATGAAAATCTGATCATTAGTTGATTTTTGCAAGATTTGTTAAACATGAATATCTCTACGCGCTAGAATTTTCTACTACATAAGAACATTGTTTTAAGGCGTTGATAATGTAAACCCGATTTTAGTCAAGAGTTTTCATTATTTTTGTACACTGAAAAAAATTTTTTTAATTTATTAGGAAATTTGGAAGCTTAACTTATTGTTCTAAAGGAGGTAACTCTATTTTACTGAGAATTGTAAGAAAAAATGTTTTTCTTTTTGAACTATTTTACTTAATGTAAAAGTTTTATAACATTAAAAAAAAAGTAAAAGTTTTATAACATTAAAAAAAAAGTAAAAGTTTTATAACATTAAAAAATGTAAAAGTTGTATAACATTAAAAAAATGTAAAAGTTGTATAACATTAAAAAAATGTAAAAGTTGTATAACATTAAAAAAATGTAAAAGTTGTATAACATTAAAAAATATGTAAAAGTTTTATAACATTAAAAAAATGTAAAAGTTTTATAACATTAAAAAAATGTAAAAGTTGTATAACATTAAAAAAATGTAAAAGTTTTATAAAATTAAAAAAATGTAAAAGTTGTATAACATTAAAAAAATGTAAAAGTTTTATAACATTAAAAAAATGTAAAAGTTGTATAACATTAAAAAATATGTAAAAGTTTTATAACATTAAAAAAATGTAAAAGTTTTATAACATTAAAAAAATGTAAAAGTTTTATAACATTAAAAAAATGTAAAAGTTTTATAACATTAAAAAAATGTAAAAGTTGTATAACATTAAAAAATGTAAAAGTTGTATAACATTAAAAAAATGTAAAAGTCTTATAACATTAAAAAAATGTAAAAGTTTTATAACATTAAAAAAATGTAAAAGTTGTATAACATTAAAAAAAAATGTAAAAGTTGTATAACATTAAAAAAAATGTAAAAGTTGTATAACATTAAAAAAAATGTAAAAGTTGTATAACATTAAAAAAAATGTAAAAGTTGTATAACATTAAAAAAAATGTAAAAGTTTTATAACATTAAAAAAAAATGTAAAAGTTTTATAACATTAAAAAAATGTAAAAGTTTTATAACTTAAAAAAAATGTAAAAGTTTTATAACATTAAAAAAAATGTAAAAGTTTTATAACATTAAAAAAATGTAAAAGTTTTGTAACATTAAAAAAATATGTAAAAGTTTTATAACATTAAAAAAATATGTAAAAGTTTTATAACATTAAAAAATGTAAAAGTTTTATAACATTAAAAAATGTAAAAGTTTTATAACATTAAAAAAATATGTAAAAGTTTTATAACATTAAAAAATGTAAAAGTTTTATAACATTAAAAAAATGTAAAAGTTTTATAACATTAAAAAAAAAAGTAAAATGAGACAATTTTGTAATTTTTCTTAAACAAAACATTTGAGTAATTGTAAAAAAATATATTTTTCGTCGACATTAATAGAATTACCTCCCTTAGAAAAATGAGTTAAGATTCCGAATTGCCAGTTTTTATTAGCTTCTTTTTTTAAATGGTACAAAAATTATGATGATAATATTAACTCATTACATGTAGAGAGTTAAATCTGTAACGTGCTTTGAAGGTACTTACTCCACAGAAGTTTAAATGTAATGTGAAAAGGCATTTTCCTGCTCAAGTTCCCACAGTCCCCTGTTAGACACGATCCCAAATAATAACCCCTTAAGTGACAAGATACCTTTCTTAAGGTGTGAAAAAGAGTAAAATTAGGAATGTTATAATTCCATTAAATATTCTTGCACGGATATACACACAGATCACGCCAAAATAAAGGGAAAAAAAGATTTAAAAAAACACAAACGTATGTACATTTTACTTATTTGGCGCATTCGTGAAATTTTTTTTATAATATTTTTATTTTAAAACTGCTTCTCTTTTTTTATGTAAGGCATCTATTCTTTAAAGAACAAAAAAAGAACCCAATCGGTTTTCTTATCAAGGTATATAACTCTGTTAAATTTAGCTCGAGTTATCTTTCTTAGCAACTAGAAAACGGTTTCAAAATAAAAGATATGGAAAAAAGAATTTTGATAGTGTAGTATCTGTTTTTGATACTATATTCTATTCTGACTTCGGTTATTGAAGGAGAAATCCATCTCGACTGGGGCAATTTTATTTTTTTTGGCCCAATCCAGTTTGGGAGAACTGGACTTTCACCACATTAAAAACTGACCTTATGTCTAATAGAGGTACGGGGGAAAATGGTGGAATAAAGATAGGGGGGCAGTTTTGAAAGCTGATTCATCATAATTTTTTGTAGGTTTCCGACTACTTTATGATTGTATTTGAAAGATTAAAGACTAAAGTTAATTTCCAAAAGGAAAAAATATTTGTACATGTGGGAAAAAAAAAAAAAGCTATGAAAAATGTTTTCACGGCAAACCAATCAATTCAGCTAAATTTGGAAGTTAAATAAATTCATTGTAAAAATCCTTTGAAAGATAAATATTAGTTTTCTGGGTCTATTTCAATAATAATTAGTAAAGTCCTAAGATATTGAATTAAATAATAAAAAAAAAGACATTGTTTGTGCAAAAAATAGCCTTATTAGCTCCCAAAATCTGAGTCGAAAAGCTGTCTGAAAATGATGTTGGGTAATTAAAGGGAGGTAGGAGGTGCTGGTTTTCTTTTTTCCCCCAGCTGTACATCCGATCCGTATATTCCTATCGTGAAAGTTTGTATGATTTTTACCATTTTTTTTTTTTAATTTACTTATTTTTCTATGTTCCTGTTTTTAATTATTTTTCTATGTTCCTGTTTTTAAATTAAAAGTTTTAAAAACCTTTTTCAAAATTATATAAAAATTATGTTACTCCGAAAGTTTCACATTCATGCAAGCAAGGAAAATATTAAAATATGACATATAAAAATTATGTGAAACCTGTAATTTGAAAAAAAAAAAGTAGAAATATTTTTTGCAATTTTAATTTTTTTTGTATGAAACTATTAAATAAACAATGCTTAATCCAATGATAATATCAGTAGGTCAAGAAATTAATTTTTCTTCAAGTTATATCGAATTTATTAAAACAGACTTGAGAGCTTTTTATCGTTTCCTGTAAAAAATTTTTTTTTTTAATTGTTATAATTTACGATGCTTTATTTGCATACAAAAAGCCCAAATAAATTTATGCATTTTTTTTTTCACTACTGAAAACCATAACTTTAGTAAAGGTATTTTTTGTTTAAACAAAACAATACATTTCCATTAAGATTTAAATAAAAATAATGGGTTAATTATATTCCGTGATTATTATTTGATAAATACTGAAAATTACATTAAAATTGCTTAATTTCCTGATTTTTTAATTTTTAAGTAAAAGGAAGGGTCAAAATATATATATATTTTGAGCATCGGCATTCATTTTGCACGTACCTCATAAATGTCAATTGAAGATAGATTGTAAGACCGTTCTTGAAAAGGATAAAGTTTTAAATAGGATTCAAGTGCCTCTCACAGAAGTATACATATTTTTAAATATTTACTCTTGTTTGAAAGCAAATAAATCGATTTTTCTAAGTTAGGTGCGCGTTCTATGGACACTTTTCATGTATCATCTTTTACAATTATTATATTCATAAAAAAATAATAAATTAAAATCATATTACCAGATTCATCATAATACATTTCGGTTTATTCATAACTATGTTAGCGATTATAAAATTTTGTTAATAGTTAAAAAAAAAAAAAAAAATTAGCGATTATAAAATTTTGTTAATAGTTAAAAAAAAAATTAGCGATTATAAAATTTTGTTAATAGTTAAAAAAAAAAAAAAATTAGCGATTATAAAATTTTGTTAATAGTTAAAAAAAAAATTAGCGATTATAAAATTTTGTTAATAGTTAAAAAAAAAAAAATTAGCGATTATAAAATTTTGTTAATAGTTAAAAAAAAAATTAGCGATTATAAAATTTTGTTAATAGTTAAAAAAAAAAATTAGCGATTATAAAATTTTGTTAATAGTTAAAAAAAAAAAATTAGCGATCATAAAATTTTGTTAATAGTTAAAAAAAAAATTAGCGATTATAAAATTTTGTTATTAGTTAAAAAAAAAAAATTAGCGATTATAAAATTTTGTTATAGTTAAAAAAAAAAATTAGCGATTATAAAATTTTAATAGTTAAAAAAAAAAAATTAGCGATTATAAAATTTTGTTAATAGTTAAAAAAAAAGAAATTAGCGATTATAAAATTTTGTTAATAGTTAAAAAAAAAAAAATTAGCGATTATAAAATTTTGTTAATAGTTAAAAAAAAAAATTAGCGATTATAAAATTTTGTTAATAGTTAAAAAAAAAAAAATTAGCGATTATAAAATTTTGTTAATAGTTAAAAAAAAAAAAATTAGCGATTATAAAATTTTGTTAATAGTTTAAAAAAAAAAATTAGCGATTATAAAATTTTAATAGTTAAAAAAAAAAAAAAATAGCGATTATAAAATTTTGTTAATATTAAAAAAAAAAAAATTAGCGATTATAAAATTTTGTTAATAGTAAAAAAAAAAAAAATTAGCGATTATAAAATTTTGTTAATAGTTAAAAAAAAAAAAATTAGCGATTATAAAATTTTAATAGTTAAAAAAAAAAAAAAATTCAATTACTCCATGACTGTTCGAAACTTGAAAGGGATTTGACAGTATTTAAACTATCGAATAGAAAGCCACTCAAATAGTATTTGAGGTGTAGCGCTTAGTTGCCATTTAAAATTATATACCCCGATAGGACGATCATAAAATCTTGTTTCCAGTCGATTTTTACCTTGTCTAATAAGACCTCGTGGGAAGATAAATAAATTAGTACAATAGGGGGGAAAAAATGAAAATGTTCTGCTGACATATTTCATTAATTCACTTTTTCAGGTGGAGAATAAATTAAAATGTACAATTTTTGTTTTTAACTTCGGAAATTTATATGGGAATCTTTATTATTTTTTTATAATGTCTTTTGTTATTATTTCTAATAATTATGAATAAAATTGTGTTTTAACTTGTCAAAGAAATTTATTCAATTTTATACTAGCGAAGTTAAGCTTGGTCAGGGTTAAGTGGATGACCAGTTTAGGAATATCAAATACCGTATGTCACCAAAAATATCGGTACTAGTGCATTCTTTGAACCTGACGTAACTCGGCATTCGCTTGGCTTTCCCCGAAACGTGACATCAACAGCTGGACTATGCTGAGCGTCGCCATTGAAATCATAACAATGCTACGTAAAAGAAAATAGAAATATGTTAAATGTAGAAATATATATATAAAAGAAAAACCTACCGTAATTTTTATTAACTGTGTAAAGAAAAGGTTATAAGTGCTTTTTTTGTTGTTAAATAATTTTATGCAAATGTTTACAAGAAAAGCTTCAGAGGAACAAGTTTTCTTTTTCAAAAACAAGTTTGTTTAAAAATATATTTTAATTTTTTTTTAAGAAAAATTGGAAAAGAACTTTTGTTTTCAATTTTTTTTTTCTTTTTTTTATAAAGGAAGACTGGAAAAGAACTTTCTTTTGTTTTTAATTAATTTTTTTGTTTATGAAGGAAAACTGGAACAAACTTTTTGTTTTTCTTAAGTCCCACTTGCTTTTTAGGGGTGTTCAGGTTAGGGTCTCGATTTTTCACATATTTTTTTCAAGCATTTTTTACCAAAAGTTAAAACAAAAGTGGATGGGTTATTTTTTTATTTTTTTATTTATTTATTCATTTTTTTTTTTTTTTTGTCGAGATTTACCGAAGAAGGTCCCAACTTAGTTTCAACTCACATGCGGCATTATGATTGGCTGATTGCCATGTTACGTGAGACAGCAGATAAACCTAAGCTGTTGATGTCATGTTCCGGAGAAAGCTGAGCGAACACTGAGTTTCGTCTGGTTCAAAGGATGCACTAGTACAAAATATCTTCAATTTTCAACTAAAGCATGGTTGTTTTCAAGTCCGATATTAACACATTCTTGTTTTTTTTGAAGTGAAAGCCATATTTAATTTTAGAAGAGTTTTCAATGAATAGCTAATCTGCATAAGTCATGAGATGAAAAATTATTTTTCGGTGGGTAGCTAATCTGTATAAGTCATGAACTGTTAATTAATCAAATATTGGCTATTTTCCTATTATTTGGATTCATCAGACTACTGTTCTCATCTTGAGTGCCATTTGCAGATTTCAGTCCATGTAACCTCCAACCTTCTTCAGGAGTATTTTGTCGAACTCAGGAATGTTTCTGTTGAACTTGCAAATTTGGACAGAATTTTGAACGGAACTCTTTGGGAATTTTGGGAGCCTTAAGCCTATTTTTATTTCTAGTTGTAAATATCACTATTTATTACTAATTATTATTATCTATTATCTATTATTTATAATTAACGTTTCCCATATCGTGTTAAATTCTATACTAGGTCTACTTAGTAATTGACTGTCTTCCAGCACATATGCTGTTTCTTTGAGTCGTCTTACTCTTCACCGTTCTTCTGTCGATAATTTTTATTTTGCTCCATAATGGTAGATGGTTTCCCTTTTCCCTCCACATATGGTCAGCTACACCCGATTTTTCAATCTCTCCACATATTACAGCTTTTCGATGTTCTTCTAACCATACTTTTAGTGGACGACATGTCTCACTTTTTCCACATTTACATGGGATCTCATATACCCAGTTCTTAATCAGGACACTAGTTCGAAGAATCCAAGTAATATGAACAACCAATCTTCATCGAAAAAATTCAGAAACGTCAAGTCCTATTTTATCCATCGTTTTCCAGTCCGCTAAGGATGTTGTTCTTTGTCCAACTGACAAACTCATTAACCATTATCCTTGAGTGGCTTTTGGGCCTTGATACAAGATGACTTCCTTGTACATATATATAAAAAAAAAATCTTGATATCATTGTTATCAATTTATTTCGTTTTTTTTTTCTTATTTGGATAATGATGAGAGTTGATGAAGTATCCATTCTATAGACTTTGTTTGGTAGGAAGGAAAAGGGGTTACCGTTAGCTTTATTGCCAGGACAAACTCCTCCTTTCCAAGTAAAAGCAGTTTTATTCATTATTTCACTAGGAAAGAGTTATGTAACCAGAAATACAAAACCATAGTAAGTCAGTGGGTTTAAGGTGCACGTGCATCCATACCGTTTGTGGGTTTTTTAGTTTGTTCATCTCTTTGCCATGGTGGGAATATGCTACACTAAATCGGAAAACAGGATTTTGAAATCAGCGTCAGCGATAGATGTTGTATAGCAGGGTTCATATTAAGGAAATGACGGCAGGGACATATATAACAATGATGAGGTAGAGACATTTATACTTATTACAGTTCTGTTCTGAGATGCTTGGGACGTCATATATATATATACTGGGACGTCATATATATATATATATAGACTGGGACGTCATATATATATATATATATATATATATATATATATATATATATATATATATATATACACTGGGACGTCATATATATATATATATATATACACTAGGACGTCATATATATATATATATATATATATATATATATACACTGGGACGTCATATATATATATATATATATATATATATATATATATACACTGGGACGTCATATATATATATATATATATACACTGGGACGTCATATATATATATATATATATATATATATACTGGGACGTCATATATATACTGACTGGAGATGTATACAAGTTCTTAACACAGAGTAAGGGAAATACATAATCTTGGAAGGGTTACGCAAAGTTTGTTATAAGATGATTAACGAATTACCTTTTGGATGTTGAAAGATGACGCATGACAACAGTTTCACAAAAACACAAAGATGATTCTTTATTCATTGGACCGGTCGAATGCTGATGACGTCAGGAATTCACATTTGGATCTACATGGTTAATATTCTAACCTTCGCTTCCAACTGACTGACTCTCAACTCTCTTTCTGACTGACTAACTCTAGCTCCTATATTGAGAATCCCCCTTCGTTATGACGTCAGAAGTGTGTTTTCCAAACGTGACCAATTCACGAGGCTATGCACACGCTTTTGACAACAAAAGAACTCTCAACATATGAATCTAACCTATTTTTGTAACAACATATTTTTAATTTGTATTGTTCATTCTTTTTGGCTGACCTTTTTAACATTCTGATTCCAAACAGAACGAACAATCAATTCTTTTTACGATATAAACAATATCTAACAATTTTCTAATAGAATTTAACAATAGCTAAATTCTAACATTCCCATTCTTAACCTTGCTTACAAGGTTCGAGTCTCGGCTTATCCTAATCTCATTTTCACCTAATACTCTTCTTATTTACATGGAAAGGGGACAGCCTTTCCTTGAGAGAGAACGTTGGTTGAACTTTTGACCTTGGCAACCCGTTGACATTTCCTGGTAGGAGTGCCTCATGAAATTAGCACTAAACTAACCTCTTTTCAAAGAGTGAGATGGTAAAAATCTGGGAAAATGGATCTCTTAGAGTTGACCAGAATTATATCTCAGACCGACAGACAAGAAACCATTTTCAAAAATGGCAGAGACCGTTACAGTCTGATTTTGGTGAGTCCTCTTGTATCATGCATGTCAAGTCTTTGTTTGGATAGAGAATTGAACATAGCTGTCTCTTAACTTATTAACCCTTATCCTTGAGTGGCCTTTGGGCCTTGATAAGAGGTGGCTCATTAGTATATAAAAACAATTAAAATCTATATATCTATAAATGTGAGATGTGTGTGTGCGTGAAGACAAGTGTCAACCTATATAGTCAACAAATCTTTGATCTACAAACTTGAAATTTGGTATATAGAGTATTCAGACATGTGGAAAACTTTTTAAATCAGTTTTCATCCAAAAACCGGGCTGCTAAGGGGTTGAAATGGAAAAATTGGTATGTGATGCTCATTGTATTTTTTATCTGTTTGTCAACTGTTTTACAAATGCACATGCGTGAATCGTTCACATGACAAATTCCTTATGTTAAGAATAAGTAGGTTGAAAAGCACTTTTTAAAGATCGTGTCAAGCTGGCCTAATGGTTATCGTACTTAACTCACTATCTTTAGGTTTTGGTTTCGATCTGAGCTCGAGTAATTTTTTTATTTTACTTACAAGAAGTGAACTGTTTAGAAAAAATATAATACTCGCATGCACATGTTTCAGTTTCTCTGTTTTTTTTTTAATTTCATTTTTTTAAAAGAATATAATGTTATGCTTAATACTTATGGTATTGCAGTTTATAATAAACTAACCTGAGTGCCCAGCGTTGCCCGGGTGTTTAAAGGTGTGTGTTGAGCAAAAAAAAAAGTGGTAGTAGGCAGGCAGGCAGGCTCGAACCCGTACCACGAAGGAGGAAAAGAAAGTGAAAACGTGACGCATTAGCTGTTGCGCCCGTTGCCAAACCAGAAGTGACATAAGTTTAAATTAAGGCTAGACAATCGCAAAAGAGATGATGACTTTCGGAAATATCGGCGAAAAAAGCGACCCCTCCCTGTAGAAAAGTGCCCAGTTGAGGATGAAGGAATTAATGTTTTTGGCCAATTTTTCGTCCAAAGGGTCGAGCTTCAGAATGATACTGATCTCGTGAAAATCTGTCGCCTCTGTTGAAAGTTTTTGCTAGACATACAAACATACATACAAACAGACATACATTTAAACAGACAGACGAAATTTATATTATAGATGACAGCACAAAATCATTAGATTTTTTTAAGAATGTTTTCAATGTTTTTCTTTTTCTTCTCAAATATACATATCTTCAACAGATACCCACTTGACATGTGACCCTAATTCTAATCTTATAACTTTTAATGAGATTTTCTCCTTACTCTAGCCTTATCTAAAAAATACTGTGTTTAACATTTTTTTCCACACCGGCATATAATCTTGCTATATTTAAAATGTGAGTCCTCCACTTTGTTTTTGATTCAGAAAAAAAAATAGATTTCCACATAAATTGTTAGAGCATTTTCAGTTTCCATTTTGTAAAAATCAAGATCTAATATTTTTTTTAAATGAGGAAAAACAAACAAACTGATTTTCGCCCTTCATGATAGTTCTCTCTGAAAACTGAAAATGTTAATTTTTCAGTGAAAACTAAAACGTCAAGCAATGCATGATGAGGGGGAGCTAAATTACTTTGTTTCCATCAAAGAATAACTTCCTACCTCTTTCCCTATCCACATGCATGCATGGTGTCTTTTTCTTAATTTTGACATTCTTACTTGAAACTGATTGAAGCTATTTAGATGAAAAGTTGTCTTTTATGCTGCTCTCTTCACACATGCACAGACGTGATGTTGCTAGTCTCAGTCTTTTCTTTAAATACAATTATGCCATGTGTTCTTCAGAATTGTCAGATTTATTCCTTGTTCCTATTATTCCAGCAAGTAAGTTTAACTCCTTGGTCTTGTGATCTTCATCAATTTGCTGTTTTGATACCTCGTTATAATACAGCTTGTATTCCAGTAGCTTCTTTACAAGAAATACAGACTTGTGGAATTCCCTTCCTGTTGACTGTTTTCCTTCTACCTATAAATTTGTTTATTTAAAGACTAAGGCCAATATGTACCTCTTGTCTTATACCACGTTTTTTCAGTGAGGTCATAAACACGTGGACATGTAACCCGGCGGGGTGGTCTGTTTTCCTAATCGTGTTTCACAGGACCAATTTGTATAACAAGGCCGCTTCCAGTCCCTAAATGTAGTGGCTAACCTTAACTCACAATGGCTACACCTTTATCTTCATCTAGTGATGGACCCTTCAAAATGTAATCAGACACTTATCTGTCACTAAAACTACTGCTCTGATGTTTACAGTGCACAAAACGCACATGACCTTAAGTTCATGTAGCAATACCTTCAGCACACTGGCTGGCCATTAATCGTCAGATGCTGTGGTTTGAGTTCTACTTGTAGGTGCTTTAATGAATGGCTTGTTGGGCTGTTGGCACTGTAAATAACATAGTTTTCAAATCAAAGGTAATTCAATAATAACTAAGACTATTTTTTATAAATGAGAATAATTATTGATAAGATGTTTCAGGGTACATTTTGTGCAAAAGAAAGTTAATTCTTCAGGTTCTTAACGGTTTCAAGATGCAGGATGTTTTCATTTAGATTCATTCAGAAAGCTTCTCGGTCAAAGGAGGAAGACCTATTCAACTTAGCTCTTTTGGGGAGCTTATTTACCCCTGGGCAAGAGCCCAAAGTTGATGTGTGTACTCTTTGACTCCCAGCAAGCAAAACTCTTTGTTTGCCAAACACAATAGGTTTTTATGGAACCCCAATTCCAACCACCATCTCTTTGAGATTAGCATTTCCTCCTCTATCGTTTGGAGATTACTCCTTCCTTTCTATTGTCTTTCTCTTTTCTTTTCTTTCCTCATCCGAATCTCTTTTCTTTCTCTATCTCTCTCCCTTAAACAATATCTCTCTTTAATTCTCTTTTTCATTTTTCTCTCTCAAACTCCTTTGCTTCAAAAGAAACTTTATCAGCTATGCTTTTCCATCTTTCAAGTTAATTCTTATCAGCTACAAGGGTGTCTTGTCACTTTAACATAAAACATGGTCTACTGACAGTATCTTCCTAGATGTCAGGGCAGACTTCAGGGTGCCAGTGTCGACTTTGCTGAGAAGTTACTTTTTGTCTACCATATCAACCATAAAACATTTAAAACTTTTGAGAAAAGACCTAACCCTTAGCCTGTAAGCAAGGTGAATTGGTATTACCTGGCGCACGCAACAATGTTACAGTCTTTGCAATAATCATCATTTGTTTTTAGTTCTTTAAATCAAATGAATTGATGCATTGTCTGGAGCGCACAGAATCCTGCTTGGTTACACTTTATGATGAAAGTATTTAACAAACTGAGATATTAATTTAATCCATGCAATTAAAACACATTAAAACAACAAAAACGTGAAATGAAAATGTAAACATTATTCTGTGGGGAGATATTTTAAGTACAAAAGATCTTCTCTATCGTTATTTTCATGGTACATGCTCATCTGAAGTCCAATCTATGCCCCCACCCTCTTTTTTTTTTACATAAGCATCACCACTTATCAAAGCCCAGAGGCCACTCGAGGATAAGGGTTAAAGAGTGTACAGTATTCAATTGGACAATATAGTAATTGTTAGTAATGGAAATTCAGTAAATTTGTTCACTTAAGTGGAACAGCTCATCAAGAACTTGTTTACGTTGGACTTGAAGACAACCATATTTTAGTCAGCTGGAAGAAAACAGAAGACAGTTCCACAGGTTTGCAGTTCTAAGAAAGAAACTTTGTTCATGGAATCTACGTTTAGGTTTAGGCACAGATAAAGAGTGGGGGGAATTATTGATAGTGTTTACAGCTAGACGAGTCGGCCAACTTATCCACCTGAAGAAGGCCAGAGGATAAGTTTGCCGAAACGTGATGAAACAACAAGAGCTATGAAGATGAGGATAAGTCTACAAAAAAGAAATGAATACACAAATTATTAAGTCTCATCTCAAAGGATTACAAAAACTAAAATAATATTCAGTCATCATATCCGTTATGAGTACGGCACAATCACGTGGACACACCGATTCTCACCAGATCACCAACATTAAGTAACATTGAGCATGGCCAGTACCAGATGGGTGACCATTTGGGAAAGCTAGGTGCTCTATGTACATTCTGGGAAAGTTGGGCATGGGGTCAGCACTCTCACCCCGAAAAAAAACTCCTCGCTACAAAAACATCTACAAAGTTGTAGATGGCCTATGCCATTCCGGGGCTCAAAGCTATGGATGGATATTTGTTATGAAATGGACCTTGCAATTTGCATTTCCTTCTGATCTATTTGGGTGTAATGAAAAAATAGGAAGCATTATTTTTGGATTGCTCCTCATAGAATGGTATTAATACCTTATGATATCAACACCTCATGGTATTAATACCTTATGATATCAACACCTCATAATATTAATACCTTATGATATTCACACTTTATGATATTAATACCTTATGATATTAACACCTTATGATATTAACACCTTATGTCTAGAATCTTTATTCAAATTTTGGTCAAAATCTGTACATGATTTGGATTTGAGAAAATGTTTAAAATTTAAAGCTTAAACTTAAGGAGTCTTAAGGATTAGTTGAAATTCAGGGAATGTTTCTTAATTGGTGTTCAATGACTATGGATCAAATCCAATGTAAATCTGAAATATTTAAATTTTCAAATCAGAAGTAGTTCCCATGTTATGCCTCTTAAAAGGCTTTTGAAATGTTGCAAAGAAACTGAAAAAATTTGTGAATATTAATTGATGTTTTAACGACCATCGTTAAAATTTTAACGACCATCGTTAAAATTTTAACGACCATCGTTAAAATTTTAACGACCATCGTTAAAATTTTACAAAATTTGAAAATATCTGAATTCTCGTGGAGAGTTCGCATCCTCTTTACATAAAAGTAAATTAAACTTAATATAGCCTACTGTGTTACAAAAATTCATCATGATTGGTTAATTAGTTTAGGAGTGAATCCTGTGCACAAAAACATCATGAAACTGGAATCCTAGGAAGATCTTTTTTATTCCAGTAATTATAGGAGCAATTGGACTATGAAAATTTTTTTTTAAAAACTACCTGGCAAATATACCCGGTGAACCAAGTGCAAGAGAAGGGATGGTTAGAATCTTAAAAATATCTCTTGGTTGGAATATATGAGATAGCGGGTGAATACTTGGTATCCGGTAGGATGCCCCATTCTCAGCTTGAATGAACTGATAAGGGGGGGGGGAATCAAATTCTCTTAAATATTTTATCAAATAAACATCGAATATGCAAACAAATAACCCCCCCCTAAAAAAAAAACAAAAAAAAACATATCTCTATTTCAGAAAGATGTCACTTTTTTAATATGCAAAACCTTGACCTGTGCTTCAGGTAGTAATCAAATTAAAAGCACTGCTGAAAACACCTCTTCCGAGTCTCCCTAACCCCCCCATAGCTCCTGGTTGATGAGTAGCACCAGCTCTGGTTAATGTAAAATGTTTTTAAAAGGCGAAAAGAAAAGAAAAAAAAAAGGGGACACGTCAAAGTAGACCCCAAAAGAATTGTTCTACATTTTCCTGATGCTTGAATTTTTTTCTTAGAGTTTAAAGATCACAAGTCTTTGAGTATAAATTGAAAACCATCTATTGGTATATTGTGAAAACATTGACTTAATTAAGTTATTTTGATATAAAAAAATTATTTGCTTTTTTTTTTATTTTTAGTTGTTATTGCTTAAATTTTTTTTTCATTTTTCAAATATTTTAAGATAATATTTTCTTCCCTAAAGATTGTCTTGATTGATTAAGTCAATTTCAAGACATGATTGAATTTGTTAATTAAGAATTTGAGATCCAAATGTCACTTCGTCTTGCAGTGGGGAATAAAATCATTTTCAATTGAAATTATTGCAGTAATAGAACATCTTGGTGTTACAACTGTCACCATGGGACAACCAGTTCTTCAAATATTTTCTTTTGTATAGTGTACACAACGCAAATATAATACGACCCTCGCGTTCGTGAAGATAAAAACTAGGAATAGATTACCTCGCAATATTGTACATATTTAATGTCGGGAAACAATGGATATCCCCTGTAAGGGTAGCTGCACATGTAATTATGAAGCAAGGATTGCACAATCTCCAACCTCACCTCTCCTGAGTCGGCACTGCCTGATTCCATTGGCAAAAAGTTCAGGATGGCTTAAAACAATGCCAAGATAAGCGTAGAGCACATACAGCACTTGGTTCTGAAGCGGTCACCCATTTAAATACTAAGTAGGTTCAATTATGCTTGTTAAGTCTTTACATGGATGAAACGTTGAAAATTCTGCTAGGGGTTAAATGGTAGAAGCCTTTTCTTTGCGTAATAGTATTAGTATTCAAAATTAGTGCTGATTCTAAAAGTCTTCTTTTAGCTCTATCTATCACGTATTTAATAATTTTCGCTTGATCTAAATTAAATGAGTGATCGTGTTCTGCACAATGGCAAAAGAGTGCATTTAGGGCGTTACCATTCCTCATATCTCTTCTGTGCTCGTTAAGTCTTAATTTCAATTTTCGTTGTGTTTCACCTATGTACGCTTGTTGACAGTTCCCTAGCATAGGGAAAATAATAATCAAAGAGCAAGGTATCAGGGTGGATCCTGGCTAGCCGTTTTTCTTTGAATGTTTCAGGAAAATGAGTAGTTTCGCAGAAAAAAAAAAAAAAAAAATGTACATATTTATTTTAAATGCATTTTAAAATTGTATATATAGACATCAAACAACCTTCTCATACGCACACATATTCGTCCTTTCCCGACATGGGTTGGATTTTAAAAAACTGTCTTTTTTCGCACGATCTATGACTTTTTCTTTTATCACATTTTTATTTCAATTATCCTGAAGATGTCCTCTGAGACAAGGACGAAACGTTGATTTTTTAATAATTTCATTCGGTTTTTTCTATTTTTTCTTTAAACATAACGTCAACCACCGCTGGTACATTTTTTCATTCCTTATACATATATGTATATATATATATATATATATATATATATATAGTTGGCATCCTTCTGTCTCGAGAGATGATGGAGAATGGTGCCTGAAGGTTGTCATGTTGAATGGTGACAGCTGCTGCTGCTGAGACTGAGCAGACTAATGCTGGAGCGGCAGATCTTGTTGCATTTCCTGTAGGGTTACCCTCAGTCAGGTTCTGCTGATGCTACCCTCTTGTGCTTGCCTCTCCTCTTCTCTTCTCCCACTGTTCATTTCTTCTCTCTTCGCTCAGCTGGACACACCTCTTGACTTTGACTTTCTAGAAGTCACTGTCTGCAGCATAGGATTCCAGGGTTGATGTTGCCGGATTTTAAGTCCTTTTTTGTGCACATCTTTAAATCTGAGGGGTGATCTACCAGTTGGTCTGCTGCTGGCTGAAAGCCCACCATACAGGATGTCTTTGGGGATTTGGCAATCCTGCATGTGAACGATGTGCCCCAGCCGGTGCAGACGTCTCTGGGAGAGGAGGGCAAACATGCTTGGGAGATTTGCTTTGACGAGAATGTCTGTTTGGAATGCGGTCCTGCCATGTAATGCCTAAGATTTTTCTAACATTGCGCAGGTGGAAGGCATTTAGTCTGCGCTCTTGACGCATATAGGGGTCCATGTCTCACAGCAGTAGAGTAAGATGCTGAGGAAGCGGGCTTAATACATTCTCATCTTGGTGTTTATGGTTAGCATGTTGTTATTTTACACTCTCTTAGTCAGGTGGGCTATAGATGTTGTTCTTTCCTGATGCAGGTGTTAAGCTCAGCATCCAGTCTTCACTCATGTAGTATTCAACAGACTCCAGTCACTTGTAGAAAGAGTTTACCTAGAGGTGCAATATGGCTTTAGAGCAGAAAGGTTAACTGTCGACATGGGATTTTCCTTGCGACAACTACAGGAGAAGTGCCGAGAGCAGAGGAGGCTTTCATTGATCTCACAAAGGCATTTGACTTAGTTAACAGAAGCTGCCTCTTCGCGCAACTACAAAAAAATAGGATCCCCCCCCCCCCACCACCAAGCTCCTGAGGATGATGACCTTCTTCCATGAAGACATGAAGGGCTCCATCAAGTTCAATGGATCACTTTCAGAATCTTTCCCCATCCTCAGTAGTGTGAAACAGGACTGTGTTCTTGCCCCAACTCTTGTTGGTATAGTTTTCTCACTTCTGCTACTATACACTTTTAATAAAACTGAAGTTGGCGTCTATATTCACACAAGAGGAGATGGCAGCCTTTTTAACCTGTCCCGTCTATGCGCCGAAACAAAAATTCGCATGGCCCGAACCCGTGAAATGTTGTTCACGGGTGATGCAGTGTTAGCTGCCCATTCTCAGGAAGCCCTCCAACGACTCATTAACCACCTTGCCCATACTTGCACTGAGTTTGGTCTGACAATATGCATCAAGAAAACAAAACAAGATGTCAGCAACGTTCCCTTCATATCCATCGATCACACACTGGAATGACTTCACCTATCTAGGCTCCACCATATATATATATATATATATATATATATATATATATATATATATATATACATACAGGGTGACCCAAAAAAAACGGGCTCCGACTATAATTAGGCCCTGTTTCTTAGTGTTTTGTTCGAATGAAATGAAACTTTGGTCATAGTTAGTTTATTATATTCAAAACATCACATCAAAACACTAGGGTCTTTGGCCTTTTTTTCTCCGTTCTACAGCATATGTTCTAGATGGCCTCCATTTAGCTTTTGTTTTTTTTTTGGTCACCCTGTACACACACACACACACACACACACACACACTAACCACTTATTAAGGCATAAAAGCCACTCAAGGATAAGGGTTAATAAGATTGTCAGTTGAATGACAGTACTGTAAAAGGATTAGTGAGAAGGCAAGATTTGATTATTTAAGAAGACAGCATGACAAACATTTGTTGACATTGTATGTTAAGACGAATGTTATAGTTAGCAGGGAAGTAGTTCTATGGTGTTGAGTTCTACAGATGAGAAGTTCTTGGAAATAAGTTCTGTTTATGAACGTTCTGATTGGCTTTAGGAACACAGGAAGAAAGGAAAGTTTTTTGCAGTTGTGGTAGCTGGACGAGTACTTCCTGTGAATGTTTTCTAAGGAGAAATCAGATTATAGCTCAGTTGAATACTAACGATGAAAATAGAGCAGAGAGAGACTAGCAGTGAAATTGTTCAAAGGAGAAGAGATAAAGAACTGTTAATCAACTTTTTTCTGCCAAATTGTATTTTCGAGTCACTTTTCAGAAAGGAAATATTTCTTACTCTCAACTGGTCTTCAAAGTACAGGTTTACGCATGGTTCAACAAGTGAATGAGGGGTTTATGTTTGTGCGTCAGTTGCACAGTAACTTCCGTCACATGTGGGTTTCATAATTAAAAAAAAAAATTTTATTGCATAAAAAACATTCTGGCGGTAAAAGATTAATTCTAGTTGGGCTATGCTAGCTTCATCTGAAGAAGGAAGTTTACAGAGAATATGAAATTCATAAACGGTCCTCAGCTGCATATATATCCCAGTCATGAAAAGATGTTATACAGTGCCTAGCATTCCTGAATGGTCACCAATCTGATACTGACCAGGCTCCAAGTTGCTTAACTTTAGCCAATGTGATTATGCCAAAAAACAAAAAAAGAAAGAAAAGATATTCCACTAGACTGCAAAGTCGGTTTTGAACTCTGTCAAGGCAAGTGTTCCAAGTGGGGCCCTTCACAGATGTAGTAGTTGTATCTCCGTCTTAGGATGTGATGATTCTTTGATTGCATTCATTTGTATTATTTACCGCACATCTACATTTTTGTGGTCACTTCATGGAAAATCACAATAAACAATTACTTGCATACAATTCATTGAACAGCCGTTGCTATTTTACTCATAGCTGGAGGATGTCTGCGAAATTGTTGGTTTGTACTATTCTCAACATTATGCATAGAATCCCAGTCAAATAGCCATTATTCTACAATGTTGGCAGATACATACCTTAATCTGTTCAGCTCACAATTTCTTGCATATTTCTGGTTCAATTTTAAAAATATTTATATGATTGGGGGAAAAAAAAAAGATTTTATTTCCATTTATCTGAGTCAAAACATTTCATGGTTCATACGAGACTGGATGGGTGGTACTCGCTTCTAAAAACAAGCCCTGAGAGACCGCTTGGATGTTTCAATGCATCTCTCATAGCAATCACCTGACGTCATTATGACGTCATTCCACAATGTTTAAATCTTGATGCAGAAAACAAAACCTTTGTCCTCATTTTGAAGCAACTAACTATGGACTTATTGAAATTAGTGATAGAACAATTAGTAGAGTAGATAAACTTAGGACTTTATTTAAGTAGTATACTTAATATATACTATTACTGCAAGCTTTCCTGTATTGAAAATACTTTCTTCTTGCTGGCGAATCATACTATCTTATATAGTTTGCCTTATGTTCAAGTACATTCGAAATATAATACAGTGCAAAGAAACAGTCACTCATGAAAACGAACCTCCTAAATTAAAACCTTGAATAATTATTTAAACTCTAATTTAAATTAATAGTAAGCAGACTTTACAAATTGATAATAGTTAATTATTGGATTTTAATTAATTATAAGATGAAACTTTAATGTTTCAAACTAGATAGATAACGACAAACTTCCACCCATTAATATGTGAGGGGAGATTATCACCAAAAGTGTCATCAATTATTAACTTCGCACCGGACTTACTACTTAGATATAAATAAGTCACTTGTACCCATTCCCCTTCCTCCCCCCCCTTTTTTTTTTTTTTTAATGGAGAGTAGATAATACAGTGGATGTGTTATCAGCAGCTCCAGTAACTCTCGCTTCTCCTATTTTGTCATTCAGTCCTCATTCAATGAGTGATTTTTCTGACAAAGGGTGAAGAAAAAGCTGCTTAAAGGTCGGTACTACTTGATGACCAGTAGTCTGAGATGTCGGAAATTTTTCTGTCTCTGTCTGTCCTTGTGGCCATGTCACTAGTAAGGGTGCTGGAGGTAAATGTTTTGTCTGGGCTGTCGTTATCCGCCTGATTAGTCAGGGACCCGAACCTTGGATTAACCACTAAGGAGGCTGTCCTATCAGCAGGCGCAAAGTACTGGGACTGCTGTATTGCCATTTGGTGAGTGGATCTGGACCATGCAGAGTCTCTGGTGGGGCCTCTCGATGCCATACTAGTGGGTAATTGTTACGGCTTTACCTTTTCGTGTGCTACAAATAAAAAAAAAAAATTTTCCTGTCTTTTTCTCTCTTACTTTCCCTCTCTGTACTGCACTAACCAAGTATGCCGACCTATTCCACAAATCCCAAAACCTCAACATGAAATATCTCCAGAACTCGATTAAACCTAGAACCCCATCTTCCAGCGTAGACCCCTACTACCAGGTCTCCTTCTCCAATATCAGGGGTCTACGTTCCAACCTTCCAGAGGTTGAAACCCAATTACAGGAGACGAAACCGGACATATTCTTTCTAAGTGAAACTGGAATAGGGCCGACCACTTCCCTAGATGAGTTCATAATTAATGGATACTCCAATTTAACAGCTAAATCTGACACCCAAGATCGCCATGGGCATGGAATATGTGCCTACATTAAGGATGGCTTCCCATGTGGCAGGGATATCTCTAGAGAAGATCCTAATTTACCCTATATGTGCTTCAGGGTTGCACTTGCTAACACCACTGCATTTATATTTGCCCTCTATAGGCCCCACAACAGCAGAGTTACTATCTTTAAGAGCATATCTGAGAAAATAAACCACATACTGTCTTCACATCCCTCGGCTAACATCCACATCTGTGGTGACTTCAACGTCCATAACGTGGAATGGCTGACCCATTCAAATAAGACAGATGATGAGGGGAGGTTTTGTCATGATTTTGCCATTGCTTATGACCTCACTCAGATTGTTCGCGAACCCACCCGTGTGCCCGATACACCCAAACAATATGCAAGCCTCTTAGACCTTTTTCTCTCAACTTCCCCTGAGCTATGTTCATGTACCGTTCATTCTCCTCTAGGATCCTCCGACCACTCCGTCGTATCAGTTAAGATAAAAACAAAATGTAAGAAGCCGCCAGACGTACCCCTCCACCGTACTGTATACCGATACTCTATGGCTGACTGGGATAGCTTCCGTACATTCATATCTGATTTACCTCTGCACTCCATGTTTAAAAAGGAAGTGTCCTCTATAGTATCAGATCTGACCGAATGGTTAATTGTAGGCATAGACCAATTCATACCATCTAAAAAATTCCAACAAAAACCTAACAGCCAGCCATGGTTCTCCCCAGAATGTGCTGCTGCTATCGCGCACAGAAATCACTTTTTCCATAGCTACCAACGTAATAGATGCACTGAGACTAAAGCTGCTTTCAGGACTGCCAGCAACCACTGTAAAAGAGTAATAAAAAATGCAAGAGAGCTATATGCCCAGTCTGTTAAATCCAAGGTAGCTGATCAGCGGCTTGGTTCCCACCAGTTTTGGCAAATAACAAATAGGATCCTGAACAGAAGTGTGCGTTCTATCCCAACCATTATCAATGGACCAGAGGTCATCTCGTCAGCGTCAGACAAGGCCAAACTATTTGCAAAGAACTTTGCAGCTAATTCTACCCTATGCGACGAAGGCCATCAACTCCCCATATTTCCTCCTATAACACAGAACAAGCTAGGTAACATACAAATATCCGTGCATGAGGTCGCCAAGCTAATAAAGAACCTAGATTCCAGTAAAGCAACTGGCCCTGATGGCATCCCAATTATAGTGTTAAAAAAGCTTCAACCAGAACTTGCTTCCATACTTACGAAACTATTTAAGCGCTGCCTTAAGGAGAAGTGCTTTCCGACCCCCTGGAAGACCTCATCAGTTTGCCCTGTATTTAAGAATTCAGGTGATAAGTCATCTCCCTCTCAGTACAGACCAATAAGTCTTCTCTGTGTTATGAGTAAGTTGCTGGAATCAATATTAAATAGAGAAATAGTCAACCACCTCAGCAGGAATAACCTTCTTAGTGACACACAATATGGTTTCCGCTCTGCAAGATCTACCGCAGATGTGCTAACGGTTATATTCCACAGGATTAGTGAATCTCTTGACAAAGGCTTCCTTTCTAGGGCAATTGCTCTTGACATATCAAAGGCCTTCGACAAGGTATGGCATAAGGGTCTACTTCACAAGATTTCCAGCTACGGTATAACTGGAAATATTTTCTCAATCATTAAATCATTTCTCTCCGATAGGCTCATAAGAGTAGTGGTCGATGGACAAAAATCGGAGGCCTGCAATATAAATGCTGGCGTCCCTCAGGGGTCAATCCTGGGCCCAACTCTCTTCCTGATCTACATCAATGACCTCCCTAAACACATACTTTATCATTCGTTGACATCTATGCTGATGACACGACCATCTACGGCAAAACATCAAAGGCTGTAAATTACAAAGTTCTCTCTGATTCTCTCTCCTCTGATCTCGAGCGCGTGGTTCAGTGGGGGAAGATGTGGCTAGTTACCTTTAATGCATCCAAAACCAAACTCCTATCCTTACATCATCAATGCTCTGATCCCCAGCTGGCATCAATTGTGATGGATGGCTCTCGTCTGGGTGAGGCCCCGTGTTTTGACAAGCTTCTGGGTTTGACCTTTACTCCTGATCTGAAATGGAACACGTACATCAAGTCTGTTGCCAAGGTCGCTGGAAAGATGGTGGGATCCTTCTACCGCTCCAGAAGATATCTCACTACTGATGCAATTCTCTATCTATATAAAAGCCAAGTACGTCCAAGGATGGAATACTGTTGCCATATCTGGGCAGGAGCTGCCAAAAACAGCCTATCATGCCTTGACAGAGTACAAAATAGACTTTGTGGTTTAGTGGGGGATGCCCTTTTCTCTACCCTGCAACCCCTCTCCCACAGAAGAGACGTTGCGAGCCTATCCTTGTTTTATCATTATTTTCATGGCAGGTGCTCGTCTGAACTCCAATCCCTGGTCCCCCCTCGCCAATCTTTCACGAAAAACACCCGTCTAGCTGAATCCACTGTGAAAAATTTCCCCCACTCTATATCTGTGCCTAAATCAAAACGCGGATTCCATGAACAAAGCTTCTTTATTAGAACTGCACGCCTGTGGAACTCTGTTCCGTCTGCCTGCTTCCCTCCGGACTACAACTTTGATGTCTTCAAGTCTAATGTTAACAAATTCCTTATGAACCGCCCCCTTAAGTAAACATTTCATCAAATCTCTACACTAAGGTAATGTACTTGCAATAACCCTTATCCCTGAGTGGCTTCCGGGCCTTGATAAGTGGTGATCACTGTGTAAAAAACAAAAAAAAACAATTCCAATATTTTTCCCGATTCCGATACAATTACAGATTCTGTTCTTGATTCCTGATTCCAACACAATTACCAATTCTGTTCTAAATTACCAATTCTGGTAGAATTACTAATTCTGTTCTAAATTCCTGATTCCAATACAATTATTGATTCTGTCCTACATTCCCAATTTCGATACCATTACTGATTCTGTCCTAAATTCCCGATTCCAATATAATTACTGATTCTGTCGTAAATTCCTGATTCTGATATAATTACCAATTCTGTTCTAAATTCCCGATTCCAATACAATTACCAATTCTGTCCTAAATTCCCGATTCTGAATTGTAATTCCAATAATTTTAAATTTCTAAACATTTAGTCATATATGCTCTTTTTTTTTTTTTTCAGATTAGCATAAAATCCTGTATAATGTATTTTACACAAATAGATTTTCAAAGCTATTTTATTTACACAAATAGATTTTCAAAGCTATTTTTCTCAAATGTTTCCTTCGTAATTTATTGAAAATAACGATTTTATGAATTAACTGTAAAAATTCCATCTATATTTTTCATGTGCCATTTTTTTTCTATTCATCCACTTGTAGTTTTACTTGTGCCATTTTTATTAGTGCTTTTTTTTTTTTAACCTAAAGTCATAAGGATATATTTTACTTATATTTGTAGTTTAAAAACAATAAATATTAATCATTTTATCATTAGTACTAGCAATGGAAACTTCAGTTTTAAACAAATAAAAAAATTAGAATCGTTTTTGGCATTGGAAATTAAGCTGAAAATTTTTTCCAGTTTTAATATTGATTCCAATACCCTAACAATTTCCGATTTTTCCAATTCCTGATTCCAATTGTTCCAACACTAATAAGTTTTTTTTTTAAATATTGGCATTACATTTTAGATATGGTTTTCGTTAAATAAATTTGTGAAACCACTTGGGTGTTCCAGCGCATTTCGCTATTTACCATATGAGGAAACACCATGTCCGTGATGCCTTAGAAAATCAAAATGGTTCAACTTTATCAAATTCTTTGAACTTCTTCAATCAATTAAGATGACAACATAACACCCGGAACACACAATGGTTTCAGTCAATTTTGCGGTCAAAAGTAGTGAATTCTGTGACTTGGACTAATAGTGCTATCTATTTAACCAAGAAATATCTAATCCTTACCCAAAAGATTAAGAACTGTTATTCTCTTATAGAAATTCTCCAAGATGTTTTCCTGTATTAAATATATGAACAAAGATTAACCACAGAAATAGAATTTTACTAGTGTTGGGATGCTTAATTTGTGGTATCAGAATTGAAAAATTGGTTCCATTTTCCAATGCCAAAAACAATTCTTTCAGTTGTTTTTTGTTTTTGTTGAAAACTTAATTTTGCGTTATTGTTACTAATCTTCTAATAAAATGACTGCAGAAATTTCCCTCTGGACCAAAGTATCGCAGGTTTACAACAACAGATGGCACATACAAATAACAGAATTAACATAAAATGTAATCAAACACATATGGCTCTTTCCTTGCTCAGACGGAACACTCTCAAAATGTAAACACAACATTGGTCTGAGAATGTACACACAAAATATCGACACGCCACTACCTCGCACCCCAAAGCAGCCATAAAATTTTTTTTTTCTTTTTTTTTTACGGGTACCAATATTTAATTTTGGATTATGGAGTGATTATCAAGACTTTACTGATGCTATATATTTTTTTTTTTTTTCATTCTTTTTTTTTTTTCCTGTTGAGGGATAAATTTAATTTTATATTCTTGACCGATTACCAGGGTTACAAAGCTGTGACTTATGTCGACACCTTCTTTTTAGAACTGATTAAACACTTACAAATAAGTCAGAACATAAAAATATTATGCAGGTAGGTTGCAACCAGTGCCTGCAGGATATTGTCCTAAGCCAACAGTACTGACAATCACAAACACTGGCTTCCACTAGCTGCCACTGGAAAAACTGCATGACAGTGGAAACTAGATTATTCATTTTTGGTCGTGGCTGCCAGTGTCCACTAATTTCCAGGGATAGCAGTGGCCACCTACAACAATCATAGTTTAATTTTTTTTTTTTGGGGGGGGGAGTCCTTTAACGATTCTGTTCTGGATCTGTTATGACTCCACCAGGCAACGCCAGTTAACAGGTCCTGCTAGTGATAAATATTTATTGATTTTAAACTACCAGTAGAACTAAAATTATATATATATATATATATCCAACCACAAGTGTGTTTTTATGTTTGCAAAAATATATGGACATATTACACAGATTTTTCTGGTAATCCAGGAAAAAAACAAACAAAATTTTATAACAAAATATTCAGAAATTTTTTAAAAAGCCTTTGATTTAGAATCGCAATCTGTACTAGAATCGTCCCATCACTACATTTCACAGATTTTTATTTGCTTTTTAATTAAAACAATTTGATTGGAATATTCAAAATGCAGACAGTCTTGGTAAGATGTTGAAATAGTGTCAGTTTTGAGGCAAGGTGAAGGATGCTCCATTCTAAAATGTACAATTTTTTTTTTTTTAGAAATACCAAATTGTCGGCCCGAAACTGAGATTAATAGCAACTCAGAAAAACCCAATATGCAGGATTGTTTCGTGGAATTAACATTTTTCAATGGTTGTTCATGCAGTTATTTTCTAGCTAGACTTATTGAAATTTTTAAAATCTTTTTCTTTTTCTTTTTTTTTTCATATTTTAAATGTTGAGAATGTTCTTTAAGGCTATTAATTTAATGAAATTACTATCTTGAATTTTGATATTTTATTATATTTATACCTGTTTTTTTTTTTTTTAATATTATTTAAAAAAAAAAAAATTTCTTTACATCATCTGACTATAACTAACTCCTCACACACCTTTTTATTTGTTTTTCCACACTATTTGGTTCCCTTCACTGTAAACACCAACCACTTGCTAACCCTAACCCTTCCCGCCTTTCCAGTATCACACCCAAACCAAAGACATTTCCTTCAACATTTAAAGAGTGTGCTACCATTTTTAAGTTGTTTTTGTATTTTATATTTTTATAACCAAATGTTTAAACTTGACTGCTACACAAGTTGATCATCTATGAAGTGAGAGCAGTACTGGGCCATTTTTTTTTTTTTTTTTGCGAGCGTAGTTGGTAGTGGAGTGGGGTCTTAGGGATCAGCTCTAGGGCGGGAAATAGTAACTGAGTTACATGAATTATTAAATGCATGCCAAATTTATTGAATCGGCGGCCATTTTTCTTTCCGTGAACCTTCTCTTTGTATAATAATTCAGCCATACCTGCCATTTTTTTTTTTTGCATTTGTGTCGTAATAAAAAGACTAAGAAAAGTGAAGAATGAGATGTTGTTGTTTATAAAAAATCGAGTGTCCTGTTCTTAATTTATGGCATTTAATTTTTATAAAGTTTAAAAAAAAAAAAAAAAAAAAAAAAAAAAAACATACTCAAAAAAGAAAAAAATGAATGAATATCAAATAATAATAATAATAATAATAAAAAAAAATGGTCTGTGAGTTGGTATTTCTGTGAGTTGGTATGTCAGTGAGTGGGGTCAAAAAATGGAAAATAATCCAGTCGTTATAAATTCCATCTTTATTAATAGGTGAAGATCTTCATTAAAAAAGAAAAATACAAGAAGGAGTGATAGAAGTGTTAAAAAGTTGTGGGTAGAGGACTAAGAAGAAAGAAGGAGAAGGGACAGGAGAGAGAGAGAGAGAGAGGGGGGGGGGGAAACAAAGTAAGATATAGAATAATAGAGAGGTGTTAAAAAAATGGATTTTGTTATGAGGAAGAAAGCAAGCTGAGAAAGGGTAAGAGAAAGAGTAGAAGAAGAAAAGGAAAAGTAGTGGTAGGAAGAGAACAGTTTATGAAGGAGGGGGGGTGAGGAAGAGGAAGAAGGTAGAGATAGAAACAGAGGTAGTAGTAGGAGGACTGAAAAGAGGATGAAGGATGTTATGTGTTCTGATGAACTCAAGGCACCGGTGCCCTCTTGATGTAAATAGCCAACAGGCAGCAAAATCTCACCCTTTCACTGTAGAGGTCCCCAAATGCTGGAAAACTTTCTACTCTAATAATTTCTTTCTTCAAATTGCTAGCCTTTGGGATTCTCTCTTTGTTCCCTGTTTTCCTGACTGTAGTAACATGCGAAAGTTTAAATGTAATATGAACAAACATGTACGATATTTATTTTCAACATTACCGTCTTGGAAAAAACAAGTTTCATTTTATTTAGATTCATTCATCGAACTTGGTTCTGTCGATTTCACTCTGTAGATTCACCTTTGGCTTTGGTGACAGCCTCGGCGGGGGTGGGAGTGGGAGACTATAGCTTGTCGAATTTCAGTTGGATGTGCCAATCATGTGGTTTTTTTCCTTCCACCAAAAAACACAATTTCATTTTAAAACTAATAACAATGCTTTATATTTTAGAGCAGGCGGTCTTAAAACTACAGCCTGTAAGTCAAATCCGGCCCACCAAAATTTTTACTTTGGCCCACAGAGGTTTTATTAGAAACATAAAAATATTCAGGAGAAATTAAAAATAAAAATAAAAACAGGCAAAAAGTGTGGTTTTTCTTTTTATTCAGAAAATGATTACAAAATGAAGTTTTGGAGAACCAGTTTTATTAAAAAGCAAAACTTATGAGCAGTACATTATAAAACATATCCAGATCATTTTTTGGTCCCCCCCCCTCCAAAAAAAAAAAAAGGGTGGACCTGTAAATTTACCCTTGTCTGTCTGCCCGTTCATCTGTCCACATTTCCCTAATAACTACATCTTGGAATTTTTTAAAATTTTGCACAAACATTAAACATGATAAAAGTAACAGAACGGATTTTCTGGGAAAACTGGTTGCCCCCCTAGGAGTGCTTTCGGATTAAAATTGCCAAAATGAACACTTTTGTGCTTATTAAAATAAAATTGATGCCTTGGATTTTTATAAATCTTCCTAAAAAGTTGTAACTAACTGATTTCTATATAATTTTGTTTGTCTATACTTTGTGATAACTCTTGCGTGTGCCCCACGGGCTCTTTTAGGGCTAATAAAAACTCCATTTTTGGGACTATTTTACCATATTTGTCCAAAATTTTTTGTGCATGTCTATTTAGCAGTTTTGTATTGTGCTGAACTCAAATTTAAATATGTTAAGTCCTTGGAGACTTTGGGGGCTAAATGGGGGGGGGGTGCAAATGATGGACTTAGTCATTTCTTTTTTTTTTTTTTTTACATGGTGCAGAACTCAAATTTATATATGTTAAGGCCTCAAACTACACCGTTTATTCATTTTCACCAGGAGACATCAAGTCTCCTGGGGACTTTTGGGGCTAAATGGGGGGGGGCAAATGTCTCGTTGACTGTGCACTCACAGGGGACCATGCATGCTTCACTTGTTTTATTTTCGTCTGCGTACTTTAAAAAGTCAGCAGTATACTTCCCTACTGGCGTTCTAAAACTTTGGAGACCCCTGTTTTAGAGGTAACTTCACCAAATGACAGACTTACAATTGGAATCCTAGCCCTAAGCCTGACCAAATCAAAACATTATTCTAACCGAACACAAATATAATCTTAGGCCAAAAGCTCATCTATCTTTGAGAACCACAGAAATCCAACTGACTTCTTCTGCTGGAATAGATATAGATTTCATTTGGATCAAAACAGTGAGGTAACTCGAAATTATCAGCTGCTTATCTATGGACATAGTAAAAACTGACTGATCATGAGGCCTGCCATCTGGTATGATCATTTTTTTTTTTTTTTTTTTCTGGAAAATGTTGCGGTTATAATGACAGCATAAAATTTTGTATCCAAAGACGTCAGCCATGTCTCAGGCAGTCTCTCTTCCTTTAGCTAAATATTTTTTCCATTGCTGGCCTGTCGTCTACATGCATTGTAATGATGCTCCCCATAGCCGTAGTGTCAATCGTCTGATCTCTGTCAGTACTGCAACAATATTATTCTCTCTCTGAACAAAACTGCAACTCCCGTTTAAATCAACGGTGTTTTATCTTTATTTATAATTTTTTATGGAAATCGCTCCAGACAAAGCATGAAACCACTTGATGTAAGTAGTTAAAAAAAAAATATTTGCAGAAAAAAATTACTGCCGACCACGCCTGCAAAAAAATGACCCAGTACTGCTCTCACTTCGTAGATGATCAACTTGTGTAGCAGTCAAGTTTAAACATTTGGTTAAGAAAATATAAAATACAAAACAACTTAAAAATGGTGGTGCACTCTTTAAATGTTAAAGGAAATGTCTTTGGTTCGGGTGTGATCCTGGAAAGGCGGGAAGGTCAAAAACTTGCAAACGTTAGATGGAATAAATTTTAACCCATAAAACAACAATTATTTCCTCTTTGCCAGCTCATGGAATGTGAGGACCAAAGGACAATATAAGGGAAATCAGAGTCACGAGGTTGCTAATAGCAAACCCAAGATCCACTTTCTAATCTTTTATCGAGAGAAGTAATGATGATACGCTTTTTCTTCTATTGAACAGCAAATCAAGGCAAACCTATCCTCCAACTGAACGTAAATTGTCCATCTGGTTCAAAGGCTCATCTCTCACTGAAACTGCCAGTTACCCAACTGCCCCTCTTTTTGTCCTCCTCTACTGGAATATATATGTGTGTGTATATATATATATATATATATATATATATATATGAATAAATGTTTGGAGGTACAAAATTTATATATACATTTAAATAAAAGGGGCGGAAATCTCTCAAAAGCTCTTTCGACTATCATCTCGTCAGGAGAGAATCGATAGTATAAAAATTAAATAACTTGTTTACTCGTTCCCCCCTTTTGCTCTTTATTTCGACATTATGTTATTTAATTTTTATACTATCGATTCTCTCCTGACGAGATGATAGTCGAAAGAGCTTTTGAGAGATTTCCGCCCCTTTTATTTAAATGTATATATATATATACGTATGCACGTTTCATTAAATAGCACGGATAACTCTTGCTTGTTTTTCTTGTAATCCTCCTTTTCTCTTTGTCGGACCATTTTCCAAAGTTTTTTCTGAGTGAAAAAAGAAATTTCCCATAATCGCGAACGTTTTCGACCTCCATTGGTCATCCTCAGGCGAGTAGTAAAAATGAAATTGAAAAATGAAAGTAGCGAGATGAAATGAAAAGACGATTAAAAGATGATTAAAATCGCTCAAAATCATTAAAATACTCAAAAGCACTTGAGCGTGCCCTCCATTTCATTTTGAGTCTGGTTAATCGTTGATTTTTTAATGTGGATTAACAATGCCTCAAAGATCGGGAGGCGCACCTCGCAATATGAGACAGTTAAAATGACCGTGCTATTTATTAATATGTGTCTAAACTCATTTTTAGAGGTGTGGTGTGCTATGAGGTGCTGATAGATTGAGCTATTCGAGGAAGACAGGTAACATGTTAAACGACTGAAGCTGAATGTCTGTGTGTGTGTGTGTGTGTGTGTGTGTGTCTGGTCACGAATAAACTCCTATATGGTTGACTATTTTAAAAAACTGATTACATATAATGATAGAAGATGTATCAAGACACAGGAATGGGTATGTTTGATCCGGCAGAACGCTGGTTCATTAAAATTGTGGGATCTGCGTTCGCGCCTGGTCCACAAAGTATGGAAATAAAAAATTAAAAAAAAAACGTTTACAAGTGTTTTTGATATAGATGTACATGAGAATATTTTGATAAGTATGTTTTAACTTAAATAGGGATGGTATAATAAAATTGTGGTATCTGCGTTCGCGCATGGCCTCCATAGAATGGAAATAGGCACAAACTTTAATAAAGACTTTTCATATCTATCTGCGTAAGTATACTTTGATAATTATGTTTCAGTTTGAAGAAATATGGTATAATAAAATTATGGGGTGTTCGTTCGCGCCTGACCTCCATAGAATGGAAATATGTCACAAAGTTTTTTAATATAGATCCACAGAATATTGTGATAAGTGTTTCAGTGTGAACAGGTATGGTGTAATAAATTATGGGGGTTATCTATTTTATTTTTACTTTCATCATATTTTGCTTTGGTTTTGATACCCCCAAATTCGAAGCTATCCTTTACAACCCTATCATACTTTGATAAATCAGAGTCCATTTTCTGTAGGCTGTTTTTGAACCCAGTTAACGATGGGTACTTTTGCTAGTATATATATATATGTATATATATTATTAGTGTTGGGTCGATTAATCAGTATCGGAATCGGAAAAATTTGTGCCTATTTTCTGATGCCAACAACAATTCTTTTAATTTGCTTTTTTAGATTTTCTTTAAAGAAAATGATTCTCTCGCTGATAGTAATACTAAAATAGTGAACATCTGTTGATTTTAACCTATTAGTAAAACTAAAATCGATAGATCATCCCTCACAAGTGTATCTTTATGTTTAAGAAAATATCTGCACATTTAACATGTGTTTTTATGGTGATCGTGAAAAATAACTTTATAGTTAAATATTTAGAGAAAGAATCGAAATTGGAAATTTCATACGGAATCGGTAAAAATACTGGAATCATCCCATCCCTAATATATATATATATAAAGATATGAGTATTGGCCAAAGAGAGCTTGATGCGGGCATCTAAAATGGTCCTAATTTTCGGGTTTGAAACCGACGGTACCAATGACTTATCTCGTCTAAAACTTTCTGTAAACAAAATATAAATAATACGCTCTTATTTTCCCAGTTTCCTTATAATTGAGCACTCTGCTGGATTTCTTTTTCCAAACAAAAACTATATATATATATATATATATATATAAAAACTATATATATATATATATATATCACTTGGATTACACCAAAGAGAACCTTCGAGATTATCAGAATGGAGTTTATGAAACACTTTTAAATAATCACTTACAAATAAAAATCCTCAAGAAGGAAAACTTATTTTAAATTGAAGAATATAATGTTTAAAGGTTTGCAAACAATTAATAATTGAAAAATAAATGACTTAATTGTAGAGTAGTTATAGGTTGTATTTTATGAGGAGTACCAAATTGAGGGGTAAAAGATTTCAAATTTGAGAGTGTTGTTGTGAAAAATTGATTGAATTTAAATTTAACCCAGATTAATGCATACAAAATATGTCGTTACGGTTATAAATGATTCTATATAACATTTGTGTTGTTCTGAAAACATCTATAACATAAATTTCACCTGTCTGTTTGAATGTATGTATGTATGTTTGTATATCTCGCAAAATCTTTCGACAAATGCCACAGATTTTCATGAGATTGGTATCATTTTAAAGCTCAACCCTTCAGACAACAAATATCAAAAAATTGGCCAAAAACATTAATTCCCTCAACCTCAACTGGACACTTTTCTACAGGGAGGGGTTTCTTTTTTCGCCGATATTTTCAAAAGTCATTGCCTCTTTTAGATTATCTAGCCTTAATTTAAACCTACATCACTTCCGGGTTGACGATAGGGGCAACAGCTAACGCGTCATGTTTTTTTTGTTTTTTTTCACTTTATTTTCCTCCTTCGCGGTACGGGTTTGAGCCTGCCTGCCTACTACCACTTTTTTTTTTTTTTTTTTTTTTTGCTCCACCAACACCCTTACACACACCTCCACTTTCTTTTCCGCCTTCGCGTCACAGGTTCGAGCCTGCCTGCCTACTACATTTTTTTTTTTTTTGCTCAACACACACCTACAAACACCTAGGCAACGCTGGGCACCTAGGCTAGTTTTAAATAAGTGGGGAAAAAGACGAAAAATAAGGAAGCCACCAGAATGATTCCTTTCATGGGCCTCCTGGTTTGAGGAGGTGGGGTTGGAAATAGGTAGTGTCATCTTATACATTTTTGAATAATCAACTAAAAATAAAAATCTGCAGGAAGCATAACTCATTTGGAATTGAGGAATAGGATGTACAAACAAAAATTAAAAACGAAAATTATTTAACTTCATTGCACAAAATTCCGGATTGTTATAGCAAGTATTTTATAAAGAGTACTCAATTGATCAGTATTAGATTTACAAGGAGTACCAAATTTACAAGAGATACAAGTTTTCAAAGTTAAAAACATTGTAGGGAAAGTTTGATCGAATTTAAATTTGGACCAGATTAATATGCACAAAAAATGTGAATAGTGTTAAAAACTACTCCATATATTTTTTTTCTGCCAGCATTTTGAATAAGTGGAAAAAAACTCCTGAAAAATAGGGAGGCGCCCAGAATGCTGTTGATCCATTCATTTTTTGGGCCTCCCTGGAAATAGGTAGTGCCGTGAGTGCTTGTTTAACATTGTTGATCTTTTAGACCAACACATTTCAGGTGAAAACATTATGTACTTACGTGTCGAAATTAGTATAAATTCCACAAGTTATGAAAAATGATCCACTAGAAAAAAAGATTACAAATAAAAATAAACTCTATCAAATTATCGAGTTTTATCGTATGATTGGTTCTCGTGTAGCTGTTGTATCCCTGATTCTACTTTCACCTTTTCTAGCTCACATGATCCTATTCTGAATTCATAGCAGTGGGCCGACATCAGTGGACTTTTTTTTTTTTAATCAAAACAGTCATTAATAATGTTTTTGTTTTTTTTAATGTTTTTTTTTTAATGTTTTTTTTTTTTAAATGTTTTTTTTTTTAAATGTTTTTTTTTTTAAATGTTTTTTTTTTTAATGTTTTTTTTTTTAATGTTTTTTTTTTTAATGTTTTTTTTTTTTTAATGTTTAACATATTTCAAACTGATATAAATTATTGCACAATAAAAAATAATTAAAACAAAAATCATTTTTGATTTAATTAAATTGAAAGTCATTCTAGCAAATTACCTAACAATTTTATAAACAAAAATATTATAAAAACTGAATTTAACTTGAAAATTTCTTGAAAAAAAAAAAGAAAGCTTTTTAAGTTTAGTAATCAACTGATATATATTATTGCACAGTAAAAATAATTAAATTAAAGCAAAATTTTATTTAAAATTATTTAATCAAGTAAAAATTACATTTTTTGATTGTTTATTAAATTCAAAAAGCTGTTTTTTTTGTTGTTTGATAGTATTTTCGAGTTCAGTTTTTATATTTTTGTTTATTAAATTGTTAGGTAATTTGCTAGAAAAACTTTTTAAATTATTTAATCAAGTAAAAAGTGGAATTTTGACTTGATTAAATAATTAGAAATAAGAAACATGATTTTTCGTTTTAATTTAATTATTTTAGTGTGCAATAACTTATATCAATTATTAATAAATAAAAAAAAACCCAGAAAAACCAGTGTAAATGGTCATTTTGGTACAAAAAAAAAAGTCAACTGATGTCGACTCACAACTACAAATTTGAAATAGGGGCATGTGAGTGAGAAAAGGTGAAAGTAGAATTAGGGAGGCAACAGCTACATGAGAACCATATGTTTTAATGTGCAAAAGTTGTGCGACCAGTTCAGTATGACAAACAAGGAAGATAATCATTGACTTAAATTAAGGATCCGCCATCTTTAAACATATCTGGGAATGTGGCCAATATTTTTTTTATTTAAAATACTTCCAGCATATCTTCTGGATTATTTTTTGTAATTTATACTAATTTCGACACATAAGTATGTAATGTTTTCACCTGAAATGCGTTGGTTTAAAATATCACCAATGTTATACAGCATGTTCTGCATCTACCTACGGCTATTAGTAGACACATTTTTTTTTTTTGTACCGTGAATGTGAAATAGTAATTCTTTAATTTCTTGCTGATTCATCAGCATATTTTTACCTTGAAGGAATCGCAACTAATGGACGAATTAAAATTTATAAATAAAACAATTTTATTTAAAAAAAAATATTTTTAAGATAAAAAAATATATATGATCACAATTAAAGAAAGGAGAAGAGGAAATGTTTTGTTTTTTTTAAATTATTTTTTATTTATTTTTTATATTAAATAGCTTGTTTTTTGTTTATTTTTTTTTTAGTAAAATAGCTTGTTTTTATTTTCTTGCGCCTTTCTTGTTGGTAATGGTCAGACTATCACTGACGTTTACTTTCTCTTTACTTCCCGGTTCAACCCTCACCGCTCCAACACGTTATACAAATTCAAAGCGATATTAAATATTCCATGGACTAAATTGAAAAAATCCATTTGCACTAAACTCCACGATAGAATATCAATAAAATAAAATAAAATTAATCTCCAACTGATTCCCATCTCCATCCCTTTTTTTAAAAAAACAGAACATTGCATGTTTTTCTGCATAAATGTCCTGAATTTTTTTTAGATGAGGGTTGATTGTTTATATTACTTGATTGGACTATTGTTCTCATCTAGAGTGTTATTTGTGCAATGTTTTGGTCAGATTGTCCTTCGACCATCTTCAGGCATGTTAGCTGTTTGAAAAAAAAAAAAAAAAAAAGAGACAAGTTACTAGCTCCATAGATATTTTCGTATTCTTTTTGAGTTAGTCTATTTTATTGTTATAGTTTCGAATTTGTGAAAAAATTGGTCGATAGTTGGTTTTTCTGTATTTTTCATAAGTTTTATAAGAATTTCTTAGTCATTTCTTTTACAATCAGTTTCCATGAAAACCATCTTATTGGTTTTTTCTCTTTCTTTTCCTTGTCTCTCTCCCCCCTTTTTTTTTTGTTACCCTCTATCTCTCCCTTTGCTTGTCTTTCTCCTCGTTTTCCTTATTTTTCTCCTTTTCTTACTACCCCTCTCTCTCTCTCCTTTGCCTCACTTTTCCTTGTCGCTCTCTCTCTCTCTCTCTCTCTCTCTCTCTCCCCTTCGCCATTGTCTCTTTTGTCTCTCTCTCTCTCTCCATTCTCTTTGGTACACTTTCTCTCTCTGTTTTTATTTTCATCTTGTAATGTTTTTTTTCTCTTTTCATTATCTCTGTCTCTCTTCTTCCATTATCCCTCGCTTTCCCTCTCGTCTCTCCTTTGCCTCTCTATCTCTCTCACTCTCTCACTCTAATAATCCTTGATGTCTTCCTCTTTATCTTTCTGCATCAAATTTTACTTGGTACATCTTTACAATCACACCCACATGAACAACTTTCTTTTTAGTTTTTTTAAATACCATTGAATTTTGGATGCAATAGTGATAAACTCTTAACACCTTACCCCTCCCACCCTTCCTTTCTTTTACATTTCCCTTTTTCACTGTTGATCTCTCTCTCTCTCTCTTTTTGTTTTCTCTCGTGTTCTCTTACTCCTCCCTTTTCCTTCTGTCTCTCTTTTCTTTCATGTTTTCCCCTACACACTTTTCCTTCTTTCCCCGCACTCTTATTCTGCCTCGATCACCCTCGTCCCTCTTTGTTTTTTCTTCTTTCGTTCTCCACTCTCTCTTGTCTCACTCCCATCTCTCTCTCACCTTCTTTTCCTTGTTAATTTCTCTCACTCTTCTCTCTCTCGTGCTCTCTAACTCCCCCTTTCCTTTCACTGTTGATCTCTCTCTTTCTCTCCTCTCTCTCGTGCTCTCTTATTCCCCCCCCTTTTCTCTCACTGTTAATCTCTCTCTCTTTTCTTTCATGTTTTCTCTTATACACTTTTCCTTCTTTTCTCACTCTCTTATTCTGTCTTGATCACTCTCGTTCACTTGCTCTTTTTTTTTTGCCTTCTTTCTCCCTCTCTTCCTCTTTATCTTTCCTTCTTTCGTTCATCACTTTATCTCTCTTTTCTTCTCTCTCTCTTCTTTTCTTATACTTCTATATTTCACAAGTATGTATTGTATGAAAATTCATCTCCTCACATTAAAGTGTTCCTATGGCATATATTACAAAATAGCACAAAAATATAATAAACAATAAAGTAACAAAAATATTTGTTACTTTATTGTTTATAATATGTAGCCAAGGGAAATAACTCTCTCAGCCATCTTCCTTAAAAAAAATTGTTTAAATAAGAAAAAGTTCTCTTTCTTGGTTGCATATTATATGCCAAGTCACATTTGGGGAATTTTGGTACAAATTTATTTATCTTTTAAATAAGACCATAAAAAATGAGAAGAAAGAAGAAAGCAAATCGCCTAAGTGATGGTGTGTGTGTTCTTTTTTTTTTTTTTTAATTTCAACACAAATGTGAAACTTTTGTTCATAGGATCAAAGCAAAATTTAAAAAATATATATCAAAAAATGTGTCATCACTAATAAGAGGGAGAGAGAAAGAGCAAACAGTTATTCACACCATATTTCTCAATGAACTTTTTGTTTTGCAAAGGAGTGACCACTTATCAAGACCCAGATGCCACTCGAGGATAACGGTTTTCTTTTATTTAATTTAGTTTCTTTTTGTTTTTACTAAATCACTTTAATGTTAATATCGACATATTCTTATATCGGATGATTCATGGCATTTGTTTTATAACCACTTAAAAATCATCGACGGACAAAGTACGCCCTTTAACAAATTTATTTAACAACTTACAGATTAAGTGGTATTGTAGAAGCCTCTGGATGCGTTCTTACTGAAGTCTGATGAGGGCGCATTTTGGTTATCTCTCAAACTGTCATGGCTGACGTGCTCTTCTCAAGGAAGATAACTTTCTCTTCTTCAGTCCGAGAGAAATAATTTTATTATTTTTTTAGGTGTACCTAACACACACACACACACATAGATATATCAAACATAAGAGAATTACAAATGAATAGCACCAAACATTAATGGCAATTTGTAATCTTAACTTATTGTTCAAAGGGATGTAAATCTATTTTACTAATAATTGTAACAAAAAATATTTTTTTTCGACTACTTTATTTGATGTAACAAAGTTTTATAGTATTAATAACAAAAAAATAATGCAATGATTATTGTAATCTTTCTTAAAACATTTGAGTAATTGTATGAAAAAAAAATGACTTTTTCCCAACTACTTTCATAAAATAGTTACCTTCCATTAAAACAATGACTTAAGCTTCCAAATTGCCACATAATTCATTATGATCTATTTATAAAACAGTTATGCAAAATAGTCATCCAAATATCATTCTTTCGTCTGTATTATATATATATATATATATATATATATACACACACACAGTGTTTCAAAACTAACCATCTATTTTGATGCAAATTTCTATTTCAAAATTTTGGGACACTCTGTATATTGTATTGCAAATTTAAATAATAGTAAACCTTTTTTGATGGTGATATAGGGGTAAAAAATAAAAACAAAATTTGCGTTTAGATTATGAATTAATTAGCAAAAATTCTTAGTTCTTAGAAGCCATTTTTTTTTCAATATGGCAACGTTTTATTCACTAGTTTGTAACTTATTTAATGTTAATATTTTTAGTTTATTTTTTCTTATGAAGTAAAAAAAAAAAATTCTGAAACTGATTTGATGTCCTTGAACTGGTCACTTTACCCTGTAATGTTACACATATGTAAACACGTGGAGACTCCATCGCAGATGAGACAAAGACAAGAAATTCAACTCGCTGCTTCAGGTTTTAAAAAAGGACCTTTATTCTTCATTCTCCTGCCATGCGTGACTTCTCGTTACAGGTGTGACATCACACACATTTCTATCGTGATCCTCTATCTGAGCACATGCTTCTTTTTATCTTTTTCTTTTCTTCCTCGCCGTGATGTCACTTCGCACACAACTCGGCGTTTGCATATAGCCGTCATATGCACATCATTGGTCAGACCTAAGGCAAAAGCATTGTGAATGTTTTTAATGTTTCCTCTGTCTGGCGCTGCAAAATTTCTGCTCTCTATTTTCTAATGCTTGTATGGAAACGGCATTAACTCTATGTGGGTTTAACAGCTTCCTCTAAAGGAGGAAGTTCGATGGGAGTATGAAATTCACAAGTGATCCCCAGTTGCATGTATATCCCCATTAGGGGAGATGATGACGTTAGATTTTTGCAACTCTCGCAGGGAGGTGTCGACATCCTCACCTGGAATTCCCAAATTGATCACCCATTTGGTACTGACCAGGCTCAACGTTGCTTAACTTTGGTGATCTAACAAGAACCAGTGTGTTAACACAATTATGCCGTACAGCTTGCTTGAATGCAATCATTTGAACTGGCAGTGTTTGTATACGCTGTGACTTGAATAATTTATCCGGTTTAATATTTCATTGTTTGTTTTTTTTGTTTGCACTTGGCACAAGGATGCCTCTTCTCAACACAGACATTACAAAACATGGAAAGTAAAGTTATCATTCTCAACTTCTTTTTAAATGCTGGGACCACCAGATTGCCAAAAGATTCAATGCTAAATAAAAGTAATAAAAGAAAAATTACATCTGAAAGAAAGGTTTTAATAATTAAATCACTTTAATTACTGATAATATCAACAAAAATATTGCACGCACATTTATTATATTAACAGCAGTTACACAAATTATGAATTCAAATATTTATCTTTCGTCCATACTATATATATCTGTATATATATAGTATTTCCAAATATAAAATTTATACTAAAATACACTTTCTTCGCCTTAGAAGTAGGATTCAAGTGTAGTATTTGTTTTGTTCAAAAAATGTACAATAATATTATGGGATTTGCATTTGTGCCGAAAGTCCATAGAATGGAAACATATCTCAAATTCCTACAAGAGTTTTGGAAATATTTTCTAGAACAACATTAAGGAAAGAATATAGATAAGTATGTTTGTACATAGTTTTACAAGGTCAGTTTTTAGATATCTCTTTCAATGAAAAATGCTTTTATATTTTTTAGCCGATGTCCATGCTGTAATCTCAATGTGGCGGAGGTCATCTCTCACATGGAGTCTGGAATTGTCATATTTGATTGTGGTAAGTAATGAAATATTTTGGAAAAAAAAACACTTATCAGCAGTACCAGCCCCACTCTTCCCCATTTAGTCCATTACAAAACGATTGACTTACTTTCGGAGCCTAGAGCTATAATATTATATAGCTATATAATATAGCTATATAGCTATATTATATAGCTATATTATATAGCTTATATAGCTATATAATATAGCTATATAAGCTATATAGCTATATAATATAGCTATATTATATAGCTATATTATATAGCTATATAATATTATAGCTCTAGGCTCCGAAAGTAAGTTTTGTAATGGACTAAATAAATAATATAGCTATATAATATAGCTATATAGCTATAGCATAGCTATAATAGCTATATTTAGCTATATATAGCTATATTAAGCTAAATAGCTATAGCTATATTGCTATATATTTAGCTATATAAAATATATATGCACCATTATAGCTATATATATATATAGCTATAGCATAGCTATATTATAGCTAATATAGCTTAGCTAAATATATAGCTATAATAAAGCTATATATAGCTATATATTATATAGCTATATATAGCTATATATATATAGCTATATATATATAGCTATATTATATAGCTATATAATATATAGCTATATAATATATAGCTATATAATATAGCTATACAATATATAGCTATATAGGTATATAATATATAGCTATATAATATATAGCTATATATTATATAGCTATATATTATATACCTATACTTATATTATATAGCTATATATTATATAGCTATATAATATATAGCTATATATTATATAGCTATATAGCTATATATTATATAGCTATATAGCTATATAATATATAGCTATATATTATATAGCTATATAGCTATATTATATAGCTATATAGCTATATAATATATAGCTATATAGCTATATAATATATAGCTATATAGCTATATAATATATAGCTATATAGCTATATAATATATAGCTATATAATATATAGCTATATAGCTATATAATATATAGCTATATAGCTATATAATATATAGCTATATAATATATAGCTAGCTATATAATATATAGCTATATAGCTATATAATATATAGCTATATAATATATAGCTATATAATATATAGCTATATAATATATAGCTATATAATATATAGCTATATAGCTATATAATATATAGCTATATAGCTATATAATATATAGCTATATAGCTATATAATATATAGCTATATATTATATAGCTATATATTATATAGCTATATATTATATAGCTATATAGCTATATAATATATAGCTATATATTATATAGCTATATAGCTATATAATATATAGCTATATATTATATAGCTATATAGCTATATATTATATAGCTATATAGCTATATATTATATAGCTATATAGCTATATATTATATAGCTATATATTATATAGCTATATAGCTATATATTATATAGCTATATAGCTATATATTATATAGCTATATAGCTATATATTATATAGCTATATAATATATAGCTATATAGCTATATAATATATAGCTATATAATATATAGCTATACTTATATTATATAGCTATATATTATATAGCTATATAGCTATATATTATATAGCTATATAGCTATATAATATATAGCTATATATTAATAGCTATATATTATATAGCTATATATTATATAGCTATATATTATATAGCTATATAATATATAGCTATATAGCTATATATTATATAGCTATATAATATATAGCTATATAGCTATATAATATATAGCTATATAGCTATATAATATATAGCTATATAGCTATATATTATATAGCTATATATTATATAGCTATATATTATATAGCTATATATTATATAGCTATATATTATATAGCTATATAATATATAGCTATATATTATATAGCTATATAGCTATATATTATATAGCTATATAGCTATATATTATATAGCTATATAGCTATATATTATATAGCTATATAGCTATATATTATATAGCTATATAGCTATATATTATATAGCTATATAGCTATATATTATATAGCTATATATTATATAGCTATATATTATATAGCTATATAGCTATATATTATATAGCTATATAGCTATATATTATATAGCTATATAATATATAGCTATATAATATATAGCTATATAGCTATATAATATATAGCTATATAATATATAGCTTTATAGCTATATAATATATAGCTATATATTATATAGCTATATAGCTATATAGCTATATAATATATAGCTATATAATATATAGCTATATAGCTATATAATATATAGCTATATAATATATAGCTATATAATATATAGCTATATAGCTATATAATATATAGCTATATAGCTATATAGCTATATAATATATAGCTATATAGCTATATAATATATAGCTATATAATATATAGCTTTATAGCTATATAATATATAGCTATATATTATATAGCTATATAGCTATATATTATATAGCTATATAGCTATATATTATATAGCTATATAGCTATATATTATATAGCTATATATTATATAGCTATATAGCTATATATTATATAGCTATATAGCTATATATTATATAGCTATATAGCTATATATTATATAGCTATATATTATATAGCTATATAGCTATATATTATATAGCTATATAGCTATATATTATATAGCTATATAGCTATATATTATATAGCTATATAGCTATATAGCTATATAATATATAGCTATATAATATATAGCTATATAGCTATATAATATATAGCTTTATAGCTATATAATATATAGCTATATATTATATAGCTATATAGCTATATATTATATAGCTATATAGCTATATATTTTATAGCTATATAGCTATATATTATATAGCTATATAGCTATATATTATATAGCTATATAGCTATATAGCTATATAGCTATATATTATATAGCTATATAGCTATATATTATATAGCTATATATTATATAGCTATATATTATATAGCTATATAGCTATATATTATATAGCTATATAGCTATATAGCTATATAATATATAGCTATATAATATATAGCTATATAGCTATATAATATATAGCTATATAATATATAGCTATATAATATATAGCTATATAATATATAGCTATATAGCTATATAATATATAGCTATATAATATATAGCTATATAGCTATATAATATATAGCTATATAGCTATATAATATATAGCTATATAATATATAGCTTTATAGCTATATAATATATAGCTATATATTATATAGCTATATAGCTATATATTATATAGCTATATAGCTATATATTATATAGCTATATATTATATAGCTATATATTGGTGTTCATTAACAAATTTAATTTTTTTTTTTTACATGCTTATATTATACCTCAGTCGAACAATCCTTCATTTTTACATCAGCTGACTCATTACTTCCTTAAATACTCTTTTTTATTCTTGTTTTATTGTTGTTTAACAAACTTTGTCCGTTTCAGGTCACACTTACCATAGATGCTGTGTTGGTCGAAAGAAGAGATGTTTCGTTTGTTCAACAGTAACGTGATTCTTTCAACTCCCGTGAATATTCGACTTTCTATCGATTACAATAAGGATGTGATCGGTTGAAACACATTGTTTTTTTACAAGGGATCCAGATCAATTCCAAACATTTTACCCAATAAAGACTTATTTAAACATTTTCTTGTTTTTGTTAAATGATTTGAATTCTAATCTGTTATCTATTTGTTCAGTTGGAATTCTTTCACTCTTAGATGGCAATAAATCTTTCACCACATTTAAAATAAGATATGGATGAATTGCCTTATTTTATCCAAAGACCGAATGTTATTAATTTTTCAAAATGAACTCTAATTCATCTTGGTGATATCTACACCCCAAAGATTCCATAAATAGATTGTGGTTGGATTTGCTGCTGGGGATATTGTAGAACTGCTCCGACTACAAGAAAAGTTTTTATACTGTGCCCACCTCACCAAAAAACAGAAAGGATCAGGAGAATGCAGGATCTGTATCATTTCTCAGAAAAATTATATAATTATTTTCTATCATTTCGTTATTTTCACAACATTTCAGCTATCAAGTGTTTTGTTTTAAATTTGGGAACATATACAGAATTATCTGATATTTGTGTTCCACAAAGTTAGACATACAGACTTTTAAGGACGAATAGTTCCACCAGAAGTATGGTGGATATTATGTCAATCAAAATGTCGCAGAACAACCAAAGTTAATTCTCATGTGAAAAATTTGGAAAGATTTATTGTAATTTTTATCTTAAAAATATTCCTTGATTTGGATGCATCATAAAGTGTGTGTGTGTGTGTGTGTATATATATATATGAGCAAACACTTAATAAAATATGTTAAAAAAGCACTTTGAAATGAGTTAAAAATATATTTCAGATGAAAAAGAAACACTAGATAAGTGGATAGTCCTTAATCCGCGGAGTTTCAAAGAAATACTTTCCTTCTCATCAGAGGGTAGGAATTAGCAAAATGCGGGATCGGATTTTGCATGCGGAAGTATTTGATGAAACAACAAGTAAGTCAAAGATCTTACTTGATAACAAAAAAGTTAAGCAGAGGGAATATGGCGAAGAAAAAGTTGATTACACATAAATGGATAGTCTGGGGGAAGATAAATAATCCGGTGACGGTAAAATCCAAATGTAAAACTTCAAGAAAGTTAAAAGAATTTCCATTATATTTATTTATATATATATATATATATATAGAGAGAGAGAGAGAGAGAATAAGTTAAGCAGATAAAGTATAGGAACTTTATTACATTATCAAGTCAATAAGGGTTACAGAAAGAGGAAAAAATGAGAAAAACCTCTTTAGGCTATAGCATTTCAAAGCTAAATGCTTTTCATCAGAAGAAGGAAAAGCCGGCATTATAGAAAAGTAAAGGTAAAAGACTTTGGAAAAATTCAGATTAGAATTGGAATAATTTTTGAGATTAGATTTGGAGAAAATTATTTTATAGATAGGCGATATGATTGTGATAAAAAGAGAAAAGGGACCTTTACACACACACACATGCACAAGAGGAAAAACTATCGACAATACAAAAGTGCATATAGATTTAATTATCAATTCAGTAAGCAGTAAGAAAGATACATCAAAAGGAGTAGGGATTATAAAAACTTTTTATGCCTAAGCATTACAAAGCCTAATGCTTCTCATCAAAAGAGGAGAGAAAGTGCTAGGTCACAAATAAGTAATGCGATGTCAAAACTGTTTATGTAGTCATCAACGTTTCGTCTATTTCAAGACTTCATGTTGATTGACTTGGAGAAATAAAAAATAAAAATCCATCACCCCAAGAAAATCTTGAAATAAAAACGAAACATTGATGAATACATACATAATTTTGTTTTTTTCATTTTACCAACATGTTGAAATATTATTCATATAATGATCTGAAATATCTTCCTTCTTTTAGAAATAGGATACGATTATAAAAATCTCCAGTATCAAATAATCCTTATACACTGTGAAATTTACTTAAGAGGGGAGATATAACATATGAGAAATATTCGGAATCGAGTCTCCACTTGCTAGTATTTCAGATCATTTGAAACCATAGCAGCAAGGCCTGAGGTGTGGGGGAAATATTAGATATTTTGTAATTCATATGCAAAACTAGGAAAACAAGTGAGTATGATTGAAACATTGGTATCTTTCCACTATCAAAAAGTCCTTTAAAATTACGACTATTATAGGTTTTCGAGGATGCTGAAAACGAAAATAACGTTTAAAATTTAAAAGATAATGAGTAGTTTCCAAGATATGAAGAATTATGGTTTTAAAAAGTGGGGGATCACTTTTCTATATTAATTTAACGTAAAATGGGCACCCACTTTATAGCTACCTTTTTTGGGGGAGGGCCGCATCTGTTATTTTTTTTTAGGGGTGGTATGACTAATTAAGCAATGTAATTCTTTATGTTAGAAGTGGTGGCCATTGTTGTATGCACAAGCGCACACATATTTTTACTTAATGCCCAGAAAAATATTTATTACAAAAACTTTAAATGCGATATTCATTTTCAGCATACCTGAAAACCTATGGAAAACAAGTTTTTTTTTAAGGTAGGTTTTGTGTTGGTCTACCAGGCCATAATAAACACCACCACTAAAAAAAGAAAATAACAGACTTCCTCAAAAACGGTGGTCATAAAGTAGGTGCTCATTTTACGTTAAATTAATATAGAAAAGTGATCCCCCCCCCCTTTTGGAAGCTATAATTTCTTCATATCATGGTAAATACTCGTTTCCTGGAATTTAAAAAGTTATGTTCGTTTTCAGTACCTTCAAAAACCTATAAGAGTCGCAAGTTTAACAGATTTTTTGAGGGGGGCAAAGATACTGCACCCTTATTGAAATGTTTTATGGCTGTAAGAAGTAAGCTCTGGATTATGGCTGATGGCTTAAGGGTAAATATGACATAGCCCAGTACACAATTCAGGTCATTAGCTTTCCAACGAGCTTTCATTTGTTAAATTCTGAGCATCATTTGCTGAGATTTCAAACATAAAATTGCCAAAAAAGGTATCTATTATGGATATATCTATACTTGTAGCCAAATTCAATATTGGAATGCTCATATCTTTGGTTCTAAAGAACAATACTACATGAAATTTTGCAGGGTGTTTGAAGATTATAATACTATGACAATTAGTAAAAAAAGAACCTATATTTTCAAACCAATAAAATATACTCAAATTTGCCGACATTTGTATATATAGTGCCCTGCAGGCCAGCTTCAGTTTTGCTGCTTCGATTGTCTCCCCTGTGACCTTGCCAGGCCACTAATAATTGAAATTTTGAAATACTTTCTCATTACAAATTGTGTAATACTGTAAACTTAAATTACATATAAATATTAGTATCAATATTTATAAGACAATCCTTAAAAAAAGATTTAAAAAAAAGCTCAATATACGAAATAGAGCAATAATATAAAAGAAAATTTGGAATTAAATTCAGTAAATTAAAAATTTTCTAACAAATTTATTATTCGATAAGGAATACAAAAATTCAAAGTTGTTTTCTTAATCCATGGATTTTCAATAAATGGTTTATCTCTTTAGAGGAAATGTTTTTTTAACAAAATAATGTTAGTATGGAGTCATAAATTTTGCTATTTAGCACATGTAACTAAAAAGCTTGCATGAATAGCCTAAAAAGAAAAAAAAAAAAAAAAGAAAAGATATTCCAGGGTTCAATGAAGAAAAAGAAGGCACAATCCTAAGATTCAAAGCAATGAAGAAATTTTTGTATTCTTTTTCAAATAGGTTTGTTATAAATTCTTTAATTTACAGAATTTAATTCCAAATTTTCATATATATATATATATGATATATATATATATATACATATATATTTATATTATATATATATATACACACAGGGTGTCCACAAAGTCTGGCTACTTAATGCAGCCAGACTTTGTGGACACTCTGTGTGTGTGCATATATATATATATATATATATATATATATATATATATATACACTAGACTACTTGTGACCCATTGGGTCAGTATGTTATATTAGCTATGGAATTCATTTATGAGCATGGCACTTGTGATGTAAAGAAAATAGTTTTTGTGACATAACAGAAACATTTCTATGAAAGTATATTAAAATGAAAAAAGAATATAGATAGATTTCTATGAGTTGTTCTGTTTATACTTGTTTATTTATGAAAAAAAACTTACAGCCATTGAATTATAAGTGGTTTGCCATACTTATAGGTAAATGTGCACTGAACAGATACCATAATATAAAGTTAAATTCAAATTTTGATATATCTTTTAATTTAAATGCAAAAAAAAACAAAAAAAAACGATTGGGACGCTGAAAACGTACATAGTAAAACAATACATTTTATTGTCGCGTTGATTATTTATTTGTAACGTAAATTAAAAAAAAACATTTTCAGGGCTATTTATTTATGTTGGTAATGTAGAAGAAAATGTATAAATGTTTTTAAGAAAGGTGTATCAAAAAATGGAGAATAAATTTAAAAAAAAATGAAGGCGGTGAGTAAATCGTCATTGTAAAATGCTCTTATGGTTGTCAACAGGTTAAAGTAGATTTATTTGTAAGGAAATTGTGTTAAAATAACTTAAACATAATACGGAAATGAATGATGTAAAAAAAAAAAAAAATGCAGAAAGTATTAACAATAGTTTATTTGGATAATTTAAACACGTAAAAAAATAAACAATTGGGATGCTGAAAACGTACACAGTAAAACAATACATTTTATTGTCGCATTGATTATTTGTTTATGTACGCATGCGAACTGGAAGTCCTAAACCGGATGTTGGGTTACAACACTTGTTACAAGGTCATTAGAGTTTTATAATATATATATATATATATATATATATATATATATAATTATTGTCTGCTGCACTAGCAAGACTCGTTAACCGGCGTTGCCCGGTAGAATCATGCTCAACCCTCGTAAAAAGTTTAAGTACGCCTGTTGTTGGTATTGCCCAACACCAAACCCCAACCTCCTCATATTAAGAATGGCTCTTGGAGTATACACTCCCAACATTTTCATGCTAAGAATGGCTTTTGGAATGGACACCCCAACCTATCCCTGTTAAGAACGGATGTCGGAATAGACAGCCCAGAGTGAAATAAAGAAGCACCAAAAAAAATTCTTGGTATGACTTGTTCAATTCCTGTTAAGGTTCTATGGTTTATTCTTAAGGAATTTCTCCTTTCCCAGTCAAGAGTGAAATAGAAAGTTCTCCGGAACTCTAAGGTTCTGCACAAACAAAGAAAACAAAATCCGTGAAGCCGAAAAGTAGAAATTTTGGTACTTGTACAGTTTAATGAAGACATTAAAAATTGAAAATATTTAAAAAAATTCATATTGTACGTACCCGTTATGGAATGAAGTTATCCGAAAAAAAACATTTCACTTAATTTGATCAAATAGTTTGTTTTTTTTTTACAGCAGAAAAACAATTTGTTATGACACCGAGCAAAAGGTAGCCATGTTTCGATTTTTAGACCACGAGGAAGGAAGAGAAACTATTATTTAACATAGGGAGGGGGTGTCGGCACTTTAGACGGAGTTATCTCCCCATGGCACTCTCTTTCCTTCCTTGTGGTTAAAAAGATTCAAACATAGCTACCTTCAGTTCGCCGTCATAAAAAATTGTTTTTCTGCTGTAAAAAATAAAAAAATAAATAAAAAAAATTACTTGATCAAATTAAGTGAAATTTTTTTTCTGAGAACTCCATTCCATAACGGGTAGGTACAATATAACCATCATTGAGCGTTTACACACTTAACTGAACGATACAATATCTATCTTCAACAACTAGAGACTGCGCAAAACACCATCAATGCAAGAAAAAAAATAGTATTGTCTAAACCTTTCTGATGAGAGCGTTGATACATGCCAAAAATATAAATTTTAAATAAATATTTATTAAAAAAAAAATAATTAAAAATAAAAAATAATGCAGGTGTCTGATCTTTTAACCATTTTTTGAATTTCATTTTCACCGTGCTTCTAAACAGTGGATTTCTAATAATCTTAAATCCGTGTGTGTTTGCAGCAGTTATCTGCTTTCGTTCTGTTTATATTTAGGTATAGGTGTATGTGTGTATGTGTATGTATGGGTGTGTGTGTGTGTATCTATGTGTGTGTGTGTATGTATGGGTGTGTGCGTGTATATATGTGGGTGGGTGTGAATAAAAGCTTCCTAATAAGAAAAAAAAAATGCTATAAACAATTTTAATCAAGGGGAAACCTGACGGTAATAATGAAAACAGCTGAAATCTTGAGGAAAATCCTCAAATGAAGAAACCAGTGCACATAAACTATAAACATTAACGTGTCCCATGTACAATAAATGAACAGTATCAACTATATTTAGCAATATTGAAAAAATTTGATAAAGAAATATTCATTTTTCATTGCCTCAATTAAAAAAAAGAAAAAAAAAACACCATGGCTTGGTTTAGTTGTTTTGTTTTACAGCATATCAACCCTTTTCGAGTTATTTAATGTCGAATCCAGTTATTTTGAAAATAGTGTTCATGTTGCATCGACTTATTTTGTAGAAGTTTTTATTCTTCATGAACTTTGCATCTTCAAATATTTATTTGTAGTGTTTGGTTTGGTTGTTTTATACTGGATTTTATCGTTTTTGTTCCCTGCCCTGCAGAACATGAATGAGTTTTAAATGCTTGGTACATTTTAAGTTAGGAAACCAGTCAGGAACTGGGGGAGATAGAAAAAGAAAACGGAAGAGGGAAAAGGTGGGGTTTTGTTTTTGGTTTTGCAGAACATAATTAAGTTTTGCAGAAGGAAGTAGAAAAACAAAACACATCGATGTTAGGTGCATTTCGTCTCAGGAAGCCAATATCTTCAGACAGCCTGATCAGGTAGCACTAGATATTTACCATGGTAATGGCAGTGAAAATAAATTCAGAAAGATGTAGTATACAATTTTGCTTTTTCTGCACTGGTTCCTTGAGATGTGTAATTTAATTTAAAGATTTGGCAAAGGTTGAGAAACGCTGGTCTAGACACTCTAAACTTGAAAGTTCTTGATAAAGTACAAAAATGTATCTGTAATTTGATTGGCCCCATCCTTTTTTTCTCTACAACCTCTCTCTCTCTCTCTCTCTCTTTCGCAGACGTGATGTTGCTAGTCTCAGATTTTTTTTTTTATATATAAATAATATTATGGCATATATTGCTCAGAATTGTCTAATCTATTCCCTGCTTCCTTTGTTCCAGCTCATTTGATTTATTGGTCTAGTGGTCTCTATCAATTCGCCGTTTTGATACATCATTCTAATACAGCTTTCTAATTCCAGCAGCTTCTTTCCAAGAACTATAAGCTTTGGAACTTTCTTTCTGCTGACTGTTTTCTGCCTAACTCTGTTCAAGACTAAGGTCAATAAGCATCTCCTGTTTTTGTGATAATCATCTTTTATTCTGGTTAGCTCCTTACATCAAGTGGTTTCATGTCTTGTCTGGAGCGATTGCTATAAAAAATACCCTTTTTTGGCTAATGAGTGGTAACTTATCAAGGTCAAAAAGCACTCAAGGACAAAGGTCAACGAGATGGAGAGATTGACGATTGAGTAATAATAAATTTCATGAGCAGATCGACAGTCATGGAATGTGAGGCCTAAAGGATTAAAGTAAGGAGGTAGCGAGGGCTACATAAGTAAACCAAAGATACACTTTCTATTCTCGATGCCTATCATATCCTGCATACTTGTTATTGATTTTGGTCATCTTGGACTCCTCTCTGCCGCTGGGCTTAGTATTGGATGAGAAGAAGTTCTGATAGAGATTATGCAACCTTTGCTTCAGTATAAACAACTGAATATGGTTTATGCATTCAACTGTAGAATATAATTAAGACTTTTATGTGAAAGTCTTTTTTTCTTTGTTTTTTTTTTTTGCATTTTTTAATAGTCCTGATTAAAATTGGTATCGTTACTAATCATTTGTAAGAAAAAAAAAGAAAAGAAAAGTTAAATATAAAAATTAATAAAAAAAAGTATTAAAGAAAATCCATACCAAATATGAGCTTAAGTAAAAAAATTAAAAGATGCCTTTAATATTTTGTTTTGTATTGTCATAATATTCTTTTCATAACCATCGGTTACCTCCCTTCTCTTCACCTGTTCTCAACCCTTGATTATGTAATTATAATTTTAATTAACCCTTTCAAAAGACCGGTTGTTCTTCAACGTTGCCCCCATGCCACAAGTTGCAGACGCTTGGGTCAGTTCTTGTCTCTTGACCCCCACGTCTTCTCGGTCAGTTTGTCATCCATCTTTTAAAAATAAAACTGACATGATGTTATTACCTCTAGTTTGTAAATGCCATCGAAAGCCAATAACTAAAAAAAGTTAAAAAAAAAAAAAAAAAAATGAAAATATTTTTACAGTAATAATTAAAATAGTTACAAATTTCATTTATATTTAACATCGTGACTGCGAATGCAACAAACTCATTTTTAAACAAATGAAGAATTATGTATTGACTATAATAATAATAATAATAATAATAATAATAATAATAATAATAATAATAATAAGTCGGACCTGTGGAAATTCCACAAGGAACTCATTCATATGTAATATATTGATGTTGACATTCTGTAGATGTTCAGTGTAAATGGAGACGCTCTGATATTGTATGATATTTTAACTCTTGCAGATTTTGTATATATTATTTAATATGAGTTAATGTTCTATCGATTTTTATATATTATAAAGTTGCGATTTCAAAAATAAAAAAATATATCCATATGACTTGGGGGTGCATTAGCTTGAATCGAAACCGAAATAAAAACTTATGAAAAAAAAAAAAAATATATATATATATATATATATAACTGGAGTTCCTTCATCCATAATCGAAACCGAAATCAAAACTTATGAAGAATTCTTGATAAAATTATTTATAAAAAATAGATGATTTAAATGCCATCAGCTATAGTCGAAACTGCAACCAAAACTTATGAAGAATTCTTGGTAAAATTATTTATGATAAGAAATAGAAGAACATCACAATTAAACGACCTGGATTTAAGCGTGGCCTTCGTTATAAAGATGGCCGGCCAGCTGAAAAAATGACGTCATCGCCGAGGTCCCAACAAGCAAGATATGTGGAACTCTTAGACTGTCAATAATGAACAGTAATTTTTACAGACAGCGTTACAAAACTTCAAAATTGGATTAAAGAAATAAAGAAAGAACACGATTTATACTGAAACTCATCTAATATTAATAATAAAAAAATAATAAAAAAAAACACAAGTTATTTGTTTAAGTATATTATAAGCAATTGAATATTTCGTTGTATTATAGATTTTAAAGATTAGAATGCGTTCTTTAATTACTTATAAATTACATTTTAAAAAAGTGAAGGAACACGATTTGATTTGAAATAAACTTGTAGTTTATTTAATATAATTAAATGAAAATTATGCATGTAAGATTATGAATATTTGAAGCAGAACACAAGCAAAACATTTGATATGAGTTAAGACAACAAACAAATATTAAAATTAAACTTTTTTTTAAAGCAAAATGAATATTTTTTTTAAATCAAAATGAATATTTTTTAATCAAAATGAATATTTTTAAATCAAAATGAACCACAATATTTTTTTCAAAATCAAAAACAATATTTTTAATAAATTCATGAAATATTGCACAGTAAAAAAATTAACCTAAAGAAAAAATCATGTTTCTTATTTAAGATTATTTCACCACATAACAAAAATAACATGCAAAATCATTTTTTTATATCCATATTTTCAGTTTGTTAAAATACGTGGGTTTGTATTACTGTACACATAGATTCGAAAAAGTTGTCAAAAAACAAATATATAACAAATAAATGTTATAAAGGCAAGATAAGTTACTTTTCTACCAAACTGGATATATTTTTCGTGTTTTTATTCAATGTAACATGTTTATTCAGCTCGAAAAACATAGTGTTTACCGATGTATTCGAAAATTCCAGATAGCGTCTGATTCTCTCTTTAACACGGTAAGTTTGGGAAAAGGTGTTATAAATACAAAACCGGATAAAATACTGTTAAAAACTCGCTCAATATATGTTACCGTGACATAGGTTGACATATATTCGGCGGGTTTTTAATAGTATGTTGTATAGTTTTTTATTTATAACACCTTATCCCAAACTTACCGTGTTAAAGAGAGAATCAGACGCCATCTTGAATTTTCGAATACATCGGTAAACACTATGTTTTTCGAGCTGAATAAACATGTTACATTGAATAAAAACACGAAAACTATTTGGTAGAAAAGTAACTTATCTTGCCTTTGATAACATTTATTTGTTATATATTTGTTTTTGACAACTTTTTCGAATCTATGTGTACAGTAATACAAACCCAATTACGTTAATGAAATGAATTGTACTTATTTACTATGCCTCCCCACGGGACAGAGTTAGACACCAGGGTCGTTTTTTAACGTGGAGAAAAGGTACAAAAATAAAAATTGTCTCAGTCGTGAAGGATTTCTCCTCCACCGAAAGAGAACAAGAAATAGAATGCAGCATCTGGAGAACAGATACTACACTTTGATCTGGTCCCGAAGGCCAAGACTGTTTAAGACCACGAGTGAACGCGCGTTTTTTTTTTTTTTTTTTTTAGTTTAGTTTCATATATAAAATAAGTATTTTTAAATTTTATCTTTCTAGCTTTAAAAAAAAGTTTAAAAATTTTATCAGCCGGCATAATTTATTTTTAAATATTGAAAAATTTCAGGAAAATTAATTTTTGTTAGATTTTTAAACGTGTGTCAACAGCTTAAAAAAATCGTGTTTTAAAGAGTCGATGTTGTCTCGCATTTTCATTAGTTTTGTATGCTGTAAAAATTTTTTTTTTAATATTAGCAATTTATTTGAAGCTTCTTTTGAATGGTAGAACATTTAGGATGATAATATTGAATTAAATTATAGTTACATCGTGTTAAATACAGGGGGTGGGGAGCACGTTAAAACTTACTTTGCTGAATGGAGATGGTGTAAAATCTTTTTTTTTTTTTACTGCATTATAATTCTTTATCTTTCGGAAATGAAAATACTGTCACTTTTTGGTCCTTTACGATAATTTCCTCAGCAAGTTGGAACGATGCACCGTGAAGGCATTTTAATAAAAAAAGAAATATTACACTGACTTCAAGACGTTACGAATGCCTACCGGTGACTACCGGTGTCACCGGTATGGACTATCCGTGATGACGTCAGCAGATTAAATTATTTTTGCTCACCGGCCATCTTGTCTTTTAAGACGGTCTTGATTTAAGTGTGACACAGAAAAGAACACACACGCTATCGTATTAATATATAGATAAGAAAAAGAAATGAAAGAGCAATTTGAAGAGGAATAATTCAGAAGAAGAAAAAAAAGAAAAAAACTCTTCAAAACTCAACTATATAGTAGAAACCTAATTTAATGTATAAACATATGGGCAGTATCATTAGCAAGATACTCCGTTTATAAGCTTAACCAAAGAAGAACTGAGGCATCTCAACCAAAAAAGCAGGACAATGCACTACACCCAAAGGATGATACTGAGCAATTCTATGTGAAAAGGAAAGATGGCGGAAGAGGGTCGATTTATATAGAAGACTGTGTAAAAAAAAAAGAAAAGAAAAAATTAGAAAAATATATAATGCAGAACACCAAAAAATAATTACCACAGCAAGGGAATCTGAAAAAATGAACAAGACAACAAAAAAAAAAGAAAAAAAAAAAAAAAAGAGAGACAAGGGATAAGACGAGAAAAGAATAAACTGAGCATGCAAGGTCTCCCTCTACAAGTGAAAAATTTACTTTAACCATGACTAATGTTTGCGCAAAATTTCAAAAAAATCCAAGGCGTAGTTATTAAGAAAAGCGCAAGCAAACAGACGAACGATTTTGGGGTAATTTTACTCCTATAATGCCCCATAGAGAGCCAACCAGGGTTATCCCGGAAAATTCGTTCTAGCATAAATTTACTTTCACCATGACTAATATTTGTACAAAATTTAAAAAAAAATCCAAGGTGTGGTTATTGATAAAAGTACAAACAAACAGACGAATGGGAATGACTTATTAGGTCGAATCCCTCGTTTGTCAGAGGATAAAAAAATGGGAAGAGAAACAGCTACACGGATAATACACAAGGATAACAAAAGATGAGACCAACGAAAACACTTGGACATGGCTACCAAAAGGAAAACTAAATAGAGAAGCTGAATTCCTATAACAGCTGTACAAGATAATGCAATTAGAACAAACTGTATCAAAACAAAGATCAACACAAACGATTACTATACTATACATACACTATTAACTCTTATCCTCGAGTGGCCTTCTTCGGACTTTGATAAGTGGTCACTTCCTTGGGAGAAAAAAAATCTATTTTTCTATCGAGGGCTCAAGGTCACTCAAGGATAAAGGTAATGTAATGTGTTCACCGGACAACAGCATAATAATCGTTAGTGATGGGAATTTGGTATAATTTGATTATTTAATGGTATAATTTGATTATTTAATGGGGCGGCTCAACAGAAATTTGTTTATATTTGACTTGAAGACGACTATATTGTAATCAGTCAGAAAACAGGCTAGTAAAACAGAGTTCCACAGATGGGTAGTTTTAGGAAAGAAGCTTAGTTTATGGAATCCACTTTTAGATTTAGGCACAGATAAATAGTAGAAGAAATTGTTGATAGTGGTTGTAGCTAGGTGAGTGTTTTTTGGAGAAGTTTGGCAAGAGGGGACCATAAATTGACGCTCAGCTGAGTACTTGCCATGAAAATAATGATAAAGCAGAAACAGGCTCACAACGTCTCTTCTGTAAGAGGTCGGAGGAAAAGAAAAGAGCATCACCTATGAGTGTTACACGAATGACCCGGTCTAAACTGGGTTGACATGCTAGTATATATATATGTATAGGTGTATATACATATATGTATGTTCATGAATTAAAATGTGTATAGGTGTATATACATATATGTATGTTCATGAATTAAAATGTGTATAGGTGTATATACATATATGTATGTTCATGAATTAAAATGTGTATAGGTGTATATACATATATGTATGTTCATGAATTAAAATGTGTATAGGTGTATATACATATATGTATGTTCATGAATTAAAATGTGTATAGGTGTATATACATACACTTGTGCCCGATATTATTCATACCCCTCCTTGAAAATTGAGTTTATTAGGTGTAACTTTGTAAGAATTTATTGTTTACGTCCATATTGATACATATTCTCAATAAACCTCTTCTGATCATTTTCGTCATTTTAAAATCTCGGGATACTTGTAATAAAAGAAATATACAGCTATTTATAAAATCTGCAATGTTCAAAAATAATCATACCCCCTTATTTTTTCAGTATTAATCGAGTTTCTGACTGTTTGTTTCCTGTTTGATTCTTATTTTGAATGCTTTTATACAACCTTTGATTAATTTCATTTCGTTTTTTGCATTTTTCAGAAATTAAATGATATCAACTGAAAACCAATAAAAGAATAAAAATTATTAGAATGGGGAAAAAAAAAGAGCTTAGTAATGATCTTAGGACTAAAATTGTGAATTCACATAAGGATGGTTTAGGTTACAAGTCAATTTCCAAGAAATTTGAGGTCCCTACAGCAACAGTACAGAGCATCATCAAAAAATTCCAGAGCCACCACACAACAAACAACTTGATTGGTAGAGGAAGGAAAAGGAAACTGTCTGCTAGAGCCACCAGGGATATTGTAAGCAGTGTTAATGCAAATCCAACCACCACTACTAAGGACATTTTAGAAAATCTGGAGTCTTCTGGCATAAAAATATCAAGGCAAACATTGCAAAGGACTCTGCATGAAAATGGTCTGAAAGGAAGAAGACCAAGAAGGACTCCATTGCACACCGGAAAACACCTTGCAGCACGTCTAAAGTTTGCTAGGACCCATGTGAATTCTTCAGAGTCCGTTTTCTCAAGTATTTTGTGGACTGACGAAACAAAAATTGAATTGTTTGGCCATATGGATGCTTCTTACGTTTGGAGGAAGAAAGAAGAAGCTTACAACCCAAAGAACACCATACCCATGGTGAAACATGGTGGTGGTAGCCTAATGTTTTGGGGCTCCTTTTTGGCTAGTGGTCCAGGTAGTTTGGTCAAGATAGATGGAACCATGAAGAAGGAGCAATATTTGGAGATACTCCAGAAAAACATTAGACAGGATGCGGAGAAGCTCCATTTAGGACCAAACTGGGTCCTTCAACAGGATAATGATCCAAAACATACTGCCAAAATAGTCAAGAAATGGTTTGAGGATAATCAAATTAATATTTTGGAATGGCCTAGCCAGAGTCCCGACCTGAACCCTATCGAAAACCTCTGGCACATATTGAAAACTAAGGTTAAAAAGCGGAAACCTAGAAATTTGAGGGATTTGGAGAACTACTGCATTGAAGAATGGTAAAAAATCAGTGTTGATGCTTGTAAAAACCTTGTTGATAAATATCCAAAACGGTTACAGGCAGTTATTAAGAATAAAGGGCATGCTATTGACTATTAGTAAGAGAGGTATGAATAATTTTGAACTAGTGCCATTATTGTTTTTCTTTGTATACTGTTTCAAACTTGCATAATTTATTTATTTGTTGAGTTTAAATTAAATGCTTATGCTTGATTTATTGTTTGAAATCCCTTTAATATTGTCTACCTTCTGGTTTGAGCAATATTCTTATAGAAATCTCAAAGATCCGAGGGGTATGAATAATATCGGGCACAAGTGTATATGTATGTTCATGAATTAAAATGTGTATAGGTGTATATACATATATGTATGTTCATGAATTAAAATGTGTATAGGTGTATATACATATATGTATGTTCATGAATTAAAATGTGTATAGGTGTATATACATATATGTATGTTCATGAATTAAAATGTGGCACGCGTCTGCGGATGAAATGTCAGAAATTGACAAGCTAAACGGGAATTGTTTCAATATTTCTCACAAATATAAACAAACCTTGTTATTGTTATGAAAAATGTAACAGAAAGGAATCTGGTTAAGTGGATGTTTTGAAAAGATTGACAGGAAAAAGTGACAGAAGGAAAAAGATTGCAGTTGGAGATTTGATTGTCAACCAAGTGGACGCCACGATAATTCTCTCTGTTGCTCCCTCACTCTCTCTATCTACCATAAGCAAGAACAACAGGAGAAATAAAAAAACGGACTGTTGCTTACACCAATGGTTGTGTTTTGAATTCTTAAAAAGGGTTTATAATATAACACGAGGTTGTGAAGCCAATTTAGAACTCTGTCTAGGCAGGATAGGGTGCTCTTACACAGGTAAAATATTGCATCAACAGCGAGAGATCTACTGGAGCAGCAAAATGATCCAATCATTGTTCTGGCGATCTTGGTAATGGATTTGATGAACATGTTCCATTTCAGATCAGAAGTTAGTCCCAGAAGCTTGTCAAAACATGATTCTTCCCCAAGATGAGAGCCATTCATTTCAATTAGGGTCAGGTGGAGTGGGGATCAGAGCGTTGATGATGAAAAACGGGAAGCTTGCCTTTAGATGCATTAAAATGAACTAGCCACCTTTTTCCCCATAGCACTACGTACTCAAGTCCAGAAGAGAGAGAATCAGAAATATCTTGGTCATTGTTGGTTTTTGAAGTGTTGCCATAAATTGTACTGTTATAAAGTATAAATGTCTATGAATGATTTTAGATTTTAAGACGAGCTGCTAGGCAAGCAGTTCAGCCTTATCTGTTGCCGTGCAAGCGGCATTATGACGATTGAATAGTGAGGGAATCGTTGATTGCCCATTGTTAAACACAATATAGATTTTCCAGGAATCACAAGAATGATCCTCATCAGAGTTCACACTAGCTAACTTAATCGCTACTTACTGGCAAAGGGCCACTGCTGTGTAACATGTAAACGTAAACATTTTGGATTAAAGTTTATTAATTTGGTGCTTTTTAACGATTAAATTGCTGTAAAAAAAAGAAAAAAAAAGATTTAAAACATCTATCTATATAATCGTGAGAATGCGTGTGTGTGAAGACAACTCTCAACCTATATACTCAACAACTTTTTTATCTACCGATTTAAAATTTGTATATAGGGTATTCAGACATATGGAAAACTTTTTAATCAATTTTCATCCGGCAAAAAGGAGCTGCTAAGGGGCTAAAATTGAAAAATTGGTACTTGGGTGGGTGTCATCGGATTTTTATCTGTTTGTCAACTGTTTCACGATTGTATATGCGAGAATTGTTCACATGACAGTTTCCTTATGTTAAGAATAAGTAGAGTTGAAAATATTTTTTAAAGATCGTGGCCTAATGATTATATTTGACTCACTGTCTTTAGGTTTTGGTGTTGATCTGAGCTCGATTTTTTCTTTTTTTTACTTATAAGTGAACTGTTTAGAAAAAATATAATATTTCAATGCACATATCTCAGTTTCTTTTTTTTTTTTTACCTCATTTTTTTAAAAAGGAATTTAAGGTTATATTTAATACCGGGCAATGTCGGGTACATCAGCTAGAAGGCCATATTTCAGTGAATATCTTGCATTCTAATCTAATCATAACAAAAAAAAAAAAAAAAACACTATTAAGTAACAAATGATAGAAATTAAGTTGTCAAAAGAGATGAAAGTTCAGAAGTGACAGTCCTGGTAATGCATAAACCCAAACCGGAAGTGAATGGTCACATCATTAATTAGCATGCTCAGAGCTTTGGAACAATGGTTCAGTGGTTAACAACACAGACTAACGACCTGAGTGTCTCAAGTTCGAATCCATTTCATTCCGCAAAAATCACTTTCACTTAGGATGTTGGCAGCATTTATCTGGTCCTTCCTGTAAATACCTGGTGTCTTTCTAGAAAGAATTCTGACTAGAAAAATATCGGGGAAACCAATGGCAATAATAAAATCTTTAAATTCATATGATGATGATGATGATAGAAAGATGAACAGATCGGATGTGAGAAAAATTGACAACAGTAAGCTAGGTTTTATAGCAGACGAAATTGCAAGGAATACAAGCAGGAGCTAATTCTTGTAGCTGGTGATTTTGAATGCACTTCCTTCCTTGTCCAATCAGAAGCCAGCTCTCAGTCACGTGACCAACTTTATAAAAGTTTAAACCGGCAACACACACACACACTCTTTTTCTTCCCAGATCTTGGGCTGACAAATAGATAATAGATATTGAAATCCTAGGTATGCAGAACGATTCGCATTGTTTTCGCAAATAGCTAAATATTATTCATGTTAGAGATAGTGATTGTCCATTCTTTTAGGAATAACTGGATATTAAAAATGTCAGTTAAAAGAATAGACAATAACAAAGTTGAAAGTGTTATATAACAAATAGGTTAAATGATACAATTTCATTTACGGATTTCTTTTGTTTATGAAAGGTGTTAGATACATTAGGGCATAAATTGAAACGTGATAAAGTCACGTTGGATGACCACACTTCTGACGCTATAAAGAAAGGAGATTCTCAATATATTGAGACAGGGTTCGAATTTAGAGATGTGAGTCACAGTCACAGTGATAGAGTCGGTTAGAGACAAGAGTCGGGCAGTGTTTTAGTGAAGCTGATGCTCTTAGAGGCAAGGGAGAGAAAAGGAGACCATGTAGGCATACAAGCTTAAATTCCTGAGTCATCAATCAGCCGGCTGATGAATAAAGAAATCAACATCTAATATTTTGTAACTGTTTGTCTTCGTGTCGTCATTCCACGAACTGAAAAGGTAAATGTGTTTTGTCCATCATCTTGTAAACAAACTTTTGTAAAGCCCCTTCCAAGTAATGTGTCTCCGCTATCATCATCAATAATGTCTCTTCCCTCCTCTTTATGTGTTAACAAGAACTGTTGGGTAAATGTCTCAGCTCCGTATTATTAATATGAAGTCCCCATCGTCACAGTCGTTGTCGTCATGATGTAAACAAATATAAATGTCATTATCGTCACTGTTCGGAGTTCCCATGTACCGCGACTATTCAACAACTTCTGAATTTGAGTGCCATGCCCATTTTATTCTGCAAGAATTAAAAAACAAAAAACGAACCATACTATGAAATACAACAAGGGGTCCTTTGGAGAAAAAAAACAAAACATAACGTGAAAAAGAAAAAAAAAAACAAGCAAAGAAAAAAAGGGTCCTAAAAATGGTCATGAAAGAAAAAAAATATATTAAAAAAAAAAAGAGACGATATGCCACAAAGAAAACAAAAACAAAACAATAATAAAAAAAAAAGCACACACACGAATATATATTTAAAGCATAATTAAAAAACGGGCTGTAATCGGCTATGAAATATGTATATGAAAAACAAAAAAGATCTTTAAAAATGCTAGGCGAGTTAACAGTTTATAAAAAATGTTATATGCGCCCGTCATATATTGTCTCAATATGTATCCCGACTATTCAACACCCATGCTTGACTCCACGAATGCCTGGAGAGAACTCGAGTGTCTAAGGTATCTCTGTACAGGGGTTTGTCAGAACCACCTGGCATGAGAATACTTTTTCCCTAGAAGTAAACCCTAACCAAATATTCAAAATCACATAGTATTCGCTGCCCAAATAACATCTCTTCACTATGGCTAACCCACATTAGCTTTTACGAGGAATAGTGCACCTTCTCCAAGTGATGTTACCTCAGGTAATAGCATGAAGCTAGATACTCCACCAGACTAAATAAATTCTTGTCCTGGAATCCAGTAAAACCAAGGGACCAAAATGAAAGATATACTACAACGTATAAAAATTGTTAATTGGGGAGAGGAAAATGATGTTCTGAATTTCTTTACTAACTCAGTGTTTGAGATAAAGACTTAAATGGAACATTCGAATATTTATGTATCTCATATAGAGTTCAAGTGTTAACCCCAGGTTGTGGGCCCCTTGATTTCTGAGAACTTCAACTTAAGTAAAATAAAAAAAAAAAAAACCGAACATTCTATTCCTTTAAACATTCTAATCTGTTTCTGGTCTGAATAAATCCTTCCGTTGTTTCGTTTATAAAAAAGGGTTTGTTTCAGTGCTTTGTGTTTAACAATCACTTATTTAATTAGGGCTGTCTACAAGCATACCCTAAAGCTTTCTCTCCCAATCTCTCCGCTCAAATCATGTACCTAGGATACACAATCTCTATATTTTGGATATAAATGTCTTTTCAGTTTGAGAACCAACGATCCTCTTGTGTGAGAAAGGGGTCGTAGGGAAAGAAGAGATCATCCCCCACTAGATTACAGAGTAGATTTTATTTTATACTCTGTCAAGGCAAGAAAAAATGGTCTGAGTGGCACCTCCCCTAATGGGATAGCAGTAATGTACCTGATCATCTATATATCTATAAAAGTGAGAATGTATGTGCATGTGTGTGAGAGGACACTTCTCAACCTCTGTACTCAACAAATTTTCGATTTACAGATTTGAAATTTGGTATATAGGGTATTTAGACATGTGGAAAACATTTTAATCGGTTTTCATCCAAAAAGGGAGGGGGCTGTTAAAGGAGTCAAATATTAGAGAATGGATCGAGAGAGAGAGAGAGGGAGGTGTGTAAATTATATTGATACACGTTGACCGGAAGTCAGGGTCAGCTGATCGGATTGCATGTGAGTCATGTGATCAGGTTAGCTGAATCGTGAAGATTTGGTTTGGACTTAGAAGGCGATGGATGACTTTAGAGACGTCTCCTCCCTTCACTGAGGTGGTGGACGCTGACGTGTGTAGAAACGAGACCAAGAGAAACCACGCAGGCCAGAAATTCACTTTCCATCCTTCTGCAAGACATCTGGAAAGTGAATAAAAACTATAAAACCAATTCTTTGTCTTGGAGTGAAATGAATCTTCGTCCAACAGGTACCAGTCTTCCCTGCAAGACACAAGATGATTCCAGGTAGACCAACATCCACAACGCAGGAAGGTATGTCTAAAATACATGTACCACACATACACACAACAGCATATCAACAAATAGACAGAACAACTAGATGATTACACGACGTTAACTCTGACTAGACGATCACACACGATTCCCTTTATTAGATAACAACACAAAATCAAAATTAAAAAATTTCGTACCGGGGTGGGGAGTCATTGGATTTTATGTTTGTCAACTGTTTCAGAGATAGGCATGTGTGAATCGTTCACGTGACAGATTCTTTATGTTAAGAATAAGTAGGCTTGAAAGAGACTTTTTAAAGATCATGTCAAGCTGGCCTAATGGTTATCATACTTGACTCACTGTCTTTAGGTTTTGGTTTCGATTTAAGCTAGGGTATTTTTTTTTTTACTTACAAGAAGTGAACTGTTTAGAAAAAACATAATACTTGCATGCACATGTCTCAGTTTCTGTACGAATTAAAATATAATATTTATGCATATTTTACGAGTGAGCAATGCCGAACGGCCTGCTAGTACATGAGGGAGTAGTAGAATAATCTAACCATTTTACCAGCGACTTTAGTAACAGAATTGATAAAAGTTTTTCATAAGCGTTCCATCTGTCAATGTGTGTCCATCAAGCAACGTTGGGTAAATACACCCAGTTAATATGAACGACATCCACTTAAGTAAATAATATGACATTTTTTTTATTTTTTACTACTGATAGCATTTGTGTTCCCTCGACATCTATACTCCCGACTGGCCTGAAAAGCAGCAAAATTCAGCTCCTTCACTGTTGTGGTCTCTAATTGCTAACAAGCCTTCTACTGTAATAATTTCTTCCCTCGAACTGCTAGACTTTGGAATTCTGTTTCCTGCTTCCCTGACTGTACTAACTTATTGAAGTTTAAATGTAATGTGAACAAACATCTCGCTGCTCAACTTCCCACAGTCCCATTTTAGACACAATCCCAAATAGTAGCCCCTTATATTCCAAGTGGCAATGTCCCTTCTTTAGGAGTGAAAAAGAGTTAAAAATTAATTAATTAGTCTGGATCTTTTGTAAAAGAACCATGCAAATAATGAGGGGGGGGGAGTAGTTGAGCCAATCAAGGTCTTCGCATTGAAATCCATGAAACCCACTTCTCACTATATAAAATGCAGAATAAACGCTACTGTGGAGTGCATTGCAGAATAATGGACAGCTATTTGTGTACGTTTATATCAAGGCAGAAATATGAGCAAAAACGATCATTTATTTTTTTCTCAAAGATTCAATGACATGAATACATTCTGTCGTCTTGAATAATTTTTTTTTTTTTTACTACAATCTGAATTTTGAGAAAGGCTGGAGATATATTATGAGAGTAGGGATATTTTTTTTGGGTGGTGGGGGCGGACTCTTATATAAAAAGATATTAGTTCAAGAGCAGATACCGGTGTATACAGCATAATTAACAACAGAGAAATCGAAAAAAAAACAAAGCAAAAAAACAAAAAACAAAAAAAAATAACATAATACATAACATAACTTTTACCAAATTCAAAGAAATTTAACTTTTTACCGACCTGTATCGTTTTACAGATCTGAAACACTTTGTAAGTGTTTTCTTTTTTTTTTTCTTTTTATAAATTTCAGAATCTGTTTCCAAACCTCAACGGTTTGCTTCACGATTCACTTCTCATGCAGGCAGCCTTACATGGGATATCCATTGTCTCTAAAGACAAAACAGGGGTTAATAAATCGTTATAGGAAATTCGGATGATACAACTTTTAGGTACTTGTAAGGAATGAGTATCCAGAGAATGTCACTACTTATAAAGTCAGTCCAGAATATCGATGGGGAATCTACGATCAGTTCCGAAAATGACCAAAGCAGTTTACGATCTGAACACTATGCATGCGATGGCTTAGGTTAAGGTGTAGGAATATTTTAGCTCCTAAAAAAGGTGGCTTTTAAATCGTAAACTGCGTCGGCCATTTCCAGCACTAACTCCGATTCTTTGTCGGCACTGATTCATTATCTACTGAAATTCTTTGGATACCCATTCTTTCAAGACTGGCTTGATTCTGTTGTTGGCATTGCCCCCTTCCCCCACTAGATTCTTTCTAGAATAAGGTACTTACAGAAGGAACAACGTGAAGTTTGCCAACATCAATAAGTGAAAATTCGAACTTAGCTCGTCGTAATCCACTTACAACTCTACCACCATCTTGCTCATTATCATAACGAGGATGAACAAAATTTGGAACGCACACATAAATCAAGATGTGCTGCTTGCTGCAGATTGTCTCATAAAAAAGTGCTGTATACCGCACAAAAAGTTTGTTTCAATAATAAAAAAAAACATGGATGAACAAAAACAAATAAAAAACATAATTTTTTATAATGTAAGTTTACAAAGAACAAAGCCGTGTGCACGATAATGGAAAAGGTTTTTGCATATATTATCAAGGGAGTTATTCATATATATATATACGTGTTTTTTTTTTTTTTCTTTCATATAAGAAAGAAACAGCCAGAAAATAGACCTCCATTTATGTCTAAATCCACTGCAACATAAAACGGGGAGTGCATTTAAGTTTATTGCTTTAAACTGGGAAGGTTTGTGTTGGGGTTAGGGGGACACCGTTAGATAGGTTAAGCGCTCAAGATTTAAGTAATAATAAATAAATAAATAAATAAAACACTCAAAAGCCCCAAATTTTCTGGTAAATTGAGCATGGACACGGTCATAATATTTTTGATAGACATTCATAACTTGCTGTAGAATATACATCACCCTAAAGAATTGGTTATATAATTATTTAGAGAGAGGATGATGATAATAATAAAAAAAATATATATATATTAAAGAATTTTTGAAAGCAACAACGAGCTTAAACATACCTTTTGTAGTCATTCCAGGAAGAGTAATCTCCCTTCTTTCTTCTCCTTGTCTTCTTGAATTATGATTTGCAATATGTACAGAAGAGTGCGCTTCAGTCGAATTAAAAAAAAAAAAAAACTGTAAGCAGACTCAGTTTTCGAGCTCCCCCCACCCCCCGCCAAATCTACTAAGAAATGGTATTGTTTTTTTTTTTTTTTTAAACTTTAACTGAAATTCAACATTCAACATTCACCATTAAATTGACGACTTGTAAAGGTTCTTTTTTTTTTTTTTTTTTTTACACAGTGATCACCACTTATCAAGGCCCAGAAGCCACTCAGGGATAAGGGTTATTGCAAGTACATTACGTTAGTGAGGAGATTTGCTGAAATGTTTACTTAAGGGGGCGGTTCATTAGGAATTTGTTAACATTGGACTTGAAGACATCCAAGTTGTAGTCCGGAGGGAAGCAGGCAGACGGAACAGAGTTCCACAGGCGTGCAGTTCTAAGGAAGAAGCTTTGTTCATGGAATCCGCGTTTTGATTTAGGCACAGATATAGAGTGGGGGAAATTTTTCACAGTGGATTCAGCTAGACGGGTGTTTTTCGTGAAAGATTGGCGAGGAGGGACCAGAGATTGGAGTTCAGACGAGCATCTGCCATGGAAATAACGATAAAACAAGGACAGGCTCGCAACGTCTCTTCTGTGGGAGAGAGGTTGCAGGGTAGAGAAAAGGGCATCCCCCACTAAGCCACGAAGTCTATTTTGTACTCTGTCAAGGCAGGATAGGCTGTTTTTAGCAGCTCCTGCCCAGATATGGCAACAGTATTCCATCCTTGGACGTACTTGGCTTTTATATAGATAGAGAATTGCATCAGTAGTGAGATATCTTCTGGAGCGGTAGAAGGATCCCACCATCTTTCCAGCGACCTTGGCAACAGACTTGATGTACGTGTTCCATTTCAGATCAGGAGTAAAGGTCAAACCCAGAAGCTTGTCAAAACACGGGGCCTCACCCAGACGAGAGCCATCCATCCCAATTGATGCCAGCTGGGGATCAGAGCGTTGATGATGTAAGGATAGGAGTTTGGTTTTGGATGCATTAAATGTAACCAGCCACCTCTTCCCCCACTGAACCACGCGCTCGAGATCAGAGGAGAGAGAATCAGAGAGAACTTTGTCATTTACAGCCTTTGATATGTTGCCGTAGATAGTCGTGTCATCAGCATAGATGTCAACGAATGATTTAAGTATGTGTTTAGGGAGGTCATTGATGTAGATCAGGAAGAGAGTTGGGCCAAGGATTGACCCCTGAGGGACTCCAGCATTTATATTGCAGGCCTCCGATTTTTGTCCATCTACCACTACTCTTATGAGCCTATTGGAGAGAAATGATTTAATGATTGAGAAAACATTTCCAGTTATACCGTAGCTGGAAATCTTGTGAAGTAGACCCTTATGCCATACCTTGTCGAAGGCCTTTGATATGTCAAGAGCAATTGCCCTAGAAAGGAAGTCTTTGTCAAGAGATTCACTAATCCTGTGGGATATAACCGTCAGCACATCTGCGGTAGATCTTGCAGAGCGGAAACCATATTGTGTGTCACTAAGAAGGTTATTCCTGCTGAGGTGGTTGACTATTTCTCTATTTAATATGGATTCCAGCAACTTACTCATAACACACAGGAGACTTATTGGTCTGTACTGAGAGGGAGATGACTTATCACCTGAATTCTTAAATACAGGGCAAACTGATGAGGTCTTCCAGGGAGTCGGAAAGCACTTCTCCTTAAGGCAGCGCTTAAATAGTTTCGTAAGTATGGGAGCAAGTTCTGGTTGAAGCTTTTTTAACACTATAATTGGGATGCCATCAGGGCCAGTTGCTTTACTGGAATCTAGGTTCTTTATTAGCTTGGCGACCTCATGCACGGATATTTGTATGTTACCTAGCTTGTTCTGTGTTATAGGAGGAAATATGGGGAGTTGATGGCCTTCGTCGCATAGGGTAGAATTAGCTGCAAAGTTCTTTCTTGGGTAAATGCTGAAAAGTTCTTTCTTGGGTAAATGCTGAAAATGAATATCACATTTAAATTTTCGGTAAACAAGTAGTTTTCTGGATATTAAGACCTTTATTATCCAATGTACTGAACAAGTACTAATCCGCATGCGTGTTACAAAAAACTCCCTCCCCATGTTAAGAATGGCGACGGCCACTGAAATTCATTAAGTAATGCATTTGAAAAAATGTCTTAATATTCAGAAATCTACTTGTCTGCCTCAAATTTGAATGTGATATTCGCTTTCAGCAGACACGAAAACCGATAGAAGTCGTCAATTTAAAAGTGAATGTTGAGTTGCAGTTAAAGTAAAAATTTACCTAAGAAATTAATCTTTTTAAACAAACCAATCTCTTACTTTTTAATCAGCAAAACTTCAGAGGTTTATCTAGTTTTAGTGAAATTCAGTCTATTTGATAATATTTTTGAATCGGAAATTTTGACAAGCAGTGTTTATCAGCAAGAAAAAAAAAAGTACTTTTCGACCGCTTAGATTTTTGACGAAATTAAAATAATATTAACTATTTAAAAAGTGTATACGTTGGATTCTCAACGTTTCTTTGCCAGAATCTGTGGTGTAACGGATAAAATACTGGGTAATTAAGTTGTAACTTCCTCTGAAGGTTGAAGGTTCAATCCCAAGTGCAGATGACATCAAGAATATTTTTATCTGGTCATGGGCGACAAAACGAGAACATGCTACCCTGTAGATTAAATAAATTAATAATATATATTTTATTTATATATATATATATATATATATATTAGTGTTGGGATGATTAATTGGAATCGGGGATCACAGAAATCAGAACTTTTGGGCGTATCAGAATCGGAAAAATTTGTGTCCATAGTCTGATGCCTAAAACGATTCCTTTAATTATCTTTTTTACATGTGATTTTGGTTTAAGAAAAATCTTCCACTGCTGGCAGTGATAATAAAATAAAAAATATTTATTCATTTTAACTTCCAGTAAAAGTAAAATCCATAGATCACCCCCTCCCCACAATTGTGTTTTTATGATTGAGAAAACATATGCACATTTAAGATGTACTTTTATGGTAATGGGACAAAATAACCGTTTTATAGCTAAATACTTAGTGAATCAGAATCGGAATCAGGAATTTAGTATGGAATCCGTAATTGTATCAGAATCTGGAAAAATATTTGAATCGTCCCATCTTAGGTTGAGCATATTGGGAAATGATATACAAATTGAGCTGAGGAAATTGGACAGTGTCAGAACACTGTTAATTCACTGCCCGCATAGCAACAACCAAATAACGCAATGGTTAGAAACTCCGACTGTCATTTAGGCAGTCGGATTTCGATCCTGGCATGAGGTAGTTGCTTGTCTAGCCGCACTGATGAGCTGTGAAACAGCGAAACAGTACGGTATGTGGATGACTATATATATATATATATATATATATATATATATATATTATTCGCGAAGAACTTTGGATCCCACAACAAAAATACTTGTACGAAAACAAGAAAAATTCGAAAGAAAGATCATAAAAAGAAGAACGAAGATCCTCTTCAATAAAATATGCGCAAATAATGAAATTCTGCTTAAATATATATATATATGAGAATTTACAACAAATACAAATTGAAAAACTTGAAAATTTTCCTTATTCCATGGAGTTTCAAAGATTGGCGCTTATCCTCAGAGAAAAATAAGTTAGCAAATTGATATTCATAGGTAGACTATGCATTTTGCCGTGTCAGCACATAAATTGAAAGCCACAAATTATGAAAGAAATCATATTTGTATGAAAGTGGGTGATAATGCAGAAATGTATAGGATAAAAGGATATTGCAAAGAAAGTCTAAGGTCGTTGAAGAAAAAAAATGAACAGTGTAGTACAATCCAAAGAAAATGTTGATTAGTCAGATGTATAGATGCACACGAAACAGTCCAATAGAAATTGTAATAATCAAAGTGGTTGAAAGATAAATTCCAAATGCGAAGATGGTATCCTAAAATTGCGGTAGAAGATTTCTTTTTTAGAAACCTGTGTGCTACCGTGTTTGAATGATTATCAAAATTATACACTCATATGAAACTAAGTCACTTCCCAACACAAAGAAAAAAAGAAATATATAGTAAGTTATGAAAATATATAGCAATTAAGCTACATAGAATTTTCTGTATTTCATGCCCATAGGAAATCGCCAGGATCAAATGCATTTTAGCCTGACGGGTGAAACATGGAAGATTCTGTGTAGCTTAATTGCCATATATTTTCATAACTTACTGCCTTGCTCTACTTACATACTGAGCACTGAATACTGAAAATTGATGCATAAAATATTATACCTCCTTATAACATTTTATGTGGATACAAGAAATATATATATGGTGCCTTCGATAAGTTTCCAGACTGTTTTCGTAAGGGTTACTTTTATTGATACTACACGCATGAAACTCTAGTCCCTTTCAAAGTAATCTCCTCTGGCTGCAATGCACTTGTTGTACCGTTCCAACAACTTCTGGAAGGCCATATTGAAGTCCTCTTGTGTGAGCATGTCCATGTCAATGATCCTCATCACAGCCTCTTTCATCTCAATTGTCTCCTAACGACAGCCTCTAAGGTTTTTCTTGAGTTTAGGGAAGTCACAGGGAGCAAGGTCTGGATTATAGGGAGGGTGAGGAACTGTCTTGATGTTCATCTTGGTCAAATAGTGTGTGAAAAAGATGTAACACCAAACAAACAAACTTTGAGCAAATAATCCCCATCTTCAGTTCTAGAAGTGTAAGCCATGTTTAGTTTCAGAACAGTTTCCGATGGTTCGTTGTTCTTCACAAGTCCTGAGAGGTGACTGGTTTGCAGTAGACATTTCTCGAGTTGGAATCCACAGACCAAAAGATTCTTCCCATGTTGAGATGGAGAAAACATATGCGAAATTGCTACAGAAAGGTTTAATATTTATGGAGCAATTCTGGTTTCTGATTGGTTGGTAGCAGAACGTGAATTAATTCGATTCTTCAGTTCTTAGCAGCATCGTTTATAAATAGAATCTCCCGATTATGCGGGATCATACCCCCATTATATTCCAAAAATATTGTAACATTAGTTCCTCGTGAATAATTATGTGTTCAGTTCCCACACTGACATCAAACTGTACACTTATTGTCTCTATAGACACACGACAGTGCTTATCCATGAAATTCTTTATTTGGCCAATCAACTCTGGTGTTCTGACTTCCTTACTTCTCCAACACCTCTCATCACCCTTCACAAACTTTCCGCCTTCCTTGAATCTCTTATGTCACTCAAAAACTGATGCTTGATTCATGAAAGATGGTCCAAAAGCAGTATGAAGCATTTCATATGTTTCTGTGGTATTTTTCTAAGAATTTTATTGCATATCGTTCTTCTAAAGCGCCCTCATGTTTGATTGCGTTTTTGAAATTCACCAGCTGTGACAATCAGGCTTTAGTAGGGTGTATTCAAATACCTTCTGTAGCTGTTAATTTGAACCTGAACTCATAAAAATTGGCCAGTCATCTCATAACAATAACTTACTGAATTTTCAAGAGTCTACAACAATTTTAAAAGCCTATGAAAAAAAAGTCTGGAAACTTATTGAAGGCACCTCATCTAAGTGTGAATATGTGTGTGTGAAACTTTAGATGAACAAATGGTGATTTCTATCATTTAAAATCCGATGAAAATAAAGTATCATTATTAGAATTTAGATATTATATATCTGTATAATTACTTTTGACAGCACTAGTGTGATGTTGTGCAGTGTCAAGCAAGAAAAATATGATACAAAAAATAATGATGGGATGACCCATCCCCCATCCCTCATCCCCATCCCCATAAAAAAAAAGGATATAAAAATATTAAAATTCTTTCATTTATATTCAGTATTTTTTTTTTACTTGGCAGGTCAATGTAATAATTTGGGTTATTATATTTTTTAATTTCATTTTCCATATTTTCGTAGTTGTGTGTGTGCGCACGCGCATGTGTGGGATTAAATTCAAATCTTTCTCTTTTAAATTGACTTAAAAAAAAAGTCTCATTTCGGCTCAATTTTATGCCTCTTACTGACCTCGAGAAGAACACAACACCATATATATTTTCATATTCTTTTTTTTTTTTTTCACCTTTAAAATAATTGTTTTAATTTAAAAAAAAATATAATCTTGAAGAAATAGGGGGGAAAATCTGCTTTCATTATTTGATAGTCGAAATGATAATCAGGGGTTTGAGGTTTTTAAATGGCCTAACATTTTATTTTTCAAAAAAAGCAAAATAACAAAACAAAATAAAAACAAAAAAAAAAAACAAAAAAAATAAATAAAAAAATAAATAAAAAAAAAACAGAATATAAAGAAAAAAATAATAATCAGGGGTTCGAGGCTTTTAAATGGCCTAACAGTTTTTTACAAAATAAAAAAAATAAAAATAAAAATAAAAAATAAACACGATATAAAGAAAAAAATAGAAATAATCATCCAAAATATTTTGACGTGTTTTTAGAAAATCGTTTTTTGGCTATCAATGACTGTAAATTGATATTAACCCTTCTGATGGATACAGAATTGCAAGTAGAAGTTCGCGGCTTAAGATTAACAAATAATGATCCCCAGACTGCCTTCAGTTGCTGATATTCCTTATGGGATCAGAACCTTGAAGGAAGCAATTTAATTCTAAGACTGACAGACTTTAATATTTTGAAATACGATTCGCAAATTACGAAAATGGATTGTATTCTGAAACTCTTGACAGCAATTTCATTCAACTTTGTTTTATTCCAGCGATATCGTTTGCATCCGTATCAACATCTTGTCTTGTTTCATTAAAAAAGATTCTGGAAGCAAATTTATTTTCAGCATCTCATCGCACTTATCTGGACAACTTAAGTGGTGGTGGTTGTTATGTTTTATGGCATCTCTACTACCATGGTTGGGTAATTTTAAGTCAAAACCGTGCCTTCAATAAGTTTCCAGACTTATTATTATTATTATTATTATTATTATTATTATTATTATTATTATTATTATTATTATTTTTGTACAGGCATTTAAAATTATCGTAGACTCTTGAAAATTCAGTATGTTATTACCATACATCTTATGAGATGACTAACCAATTTTTATGATTTCAGGTTCAAATGAACGGCTACAGCAGGAATTGGAGTACACCCTACTAAAGCCTGATTGTCACAGCTGGTGAATTTCAAAAATGCAATCTGGACGTGAGGACACATTAGAAGAACGATATGCAATAAAATTCTGTTTTAAACTTGGAAAAAAATGCCACAGAAATGTAGGGAATGCTTCAGACTGCTTTTAGACCATCTTGCATAAATTGAGCATCGGTTTTTGACTGGCATAAGAAATTCAAAGAAGGCAGGGAGTCTGTGAGGGATAATGAGGTGTGGGAGAAGTAAGGAAGCCATAAGACCAGAGTTGATTGGCCAAATAAAGAATTTCATAGGCAAGGATCATCGTGTATCTATAGAGACAATAAGTGCACACTTTGACGTCAATGTGGGAACTGTACACACAATTATTCATGAGGAACTGAAGATGTGGAAGAATTGTGTGAAGTTTGTCCCAATGCATCAGTCCACAATTCCATTTTTGTTTCGTGTACAGTTAGTTTGTAGGGATGTCTATCTATCTATCTATCTATCTTTTTTTTATTGCATTTTCACCCCAAACAAGGCACAGGGCCACTTTGATGTAGGGAGATACTATCAAGGACATAATTTGCAAGGATACTATGTAGGGAGTTGAGCAGCAAGACGTCTGTTCACATTACACTTGAACTTCTGCATGTCAGTACAATCAGAGAAGCAGGAACCCGGAAGGGAATTCCAATGTCTAGCAATTCTAGAGAAGAAACTATTAGAGTAAAAGGCCTTCTTACATCTAGGGATCTCTACTGTGTAGGGGTGGGATTTTGCTGATTGTTAGGTTTGTCGGGGGTATTTACGTCGAGGGGTACAAGGGCTTTTAGTTTGTTGGAGGACCTAACATTAAAATACATGTAAAACAGGCAGAGGGATGCAGTGTCTATCTACTACTACTATCACCACCACCACCACCGCCACCATCACCGCCACCGCCATCATCATTATCATCTTCATTGTCGTCATCATCGGTTTAATGTCTCTTTTACATCTGGTAAGTGTTGGACGGCTTTAAGTTATTAACTCTAAATTAACATACCTCAGACCAAGTCTTTAATTATCACTCGCGTCTATTTTTACTACTTCCTCCCATGTTTTCCTTGGCTTTCCCCTGTGAACTGAACCTGCTACCTCAACTGTTCTACATCTACTAACCCAAGAACTCTCATCCATTCTTTGAACGTAGCCATACCATCAAAGTCTCCTGTTCCGCACACATATACCGATACTATCCAGATTTAGTCTTTTGAAATAATCAGATCTAAGCCTGTCTTAAAACTATGCATCAATCGTACCATTCTTATATCATCCCTCTCTCCATGCATCGCATGTCTTCAACCTTTACTGATCAGGTTTCACTTTCATACAACATCACACCGCATACAGGTGCCTGATAGACTCTTTCTCTTGGTAATGCTCTGCTGGTTAGTAATGACATAATTTTCTTGAACTTACTCCATCCACTCCTACTTCTTACAATCATACTAGCACCTGCTCCACCCTGTACTCCAGTGGTATGATTTTAGAAGCAAACTTCAGAAGCTTTGCCTAGCTTGTATTATTTCCAAGTTCACTCCGTGGTAGTACCTGTCGAAGTTTCATCTATTGATTAATTAGCATCTATCGTTGACATTAATCACGTTTGACACATCGGTTCCCGTCAGATCACCAAAGATAAGCAATGCTGAGCCTGGCCAGTACTAGATGGGTGACCACTTGGGACTTCTAGATGTTGTATGTAGTCTCCGCTTATCTCGGCATTGTTTCCAGTTGTCCTGGACTTCTCCTTGCCACTGGACTCAAGCAGTATCGATTCAAGAGAGGTGTGGTTGGGGATTGTGCAATCCTTGCTTCACAATTACATGCACAGCTGGCCCCTACAGGAGGTATCCTTTGTCTTTCGAGATTGAACGGAGGCATTGATAGTTGACATGCTTTTTGTACTTGTGCCTCCTCGATGTACATACCCCGACTAACCTGACAAGAAGCAAAATCACACCCACTCACTGTTGAGGTCTCTAAATGCTGGAAAGCAACTCTAATAGTTTCTTTCCTCAGACTGGTAGACTTTGGAATTCCACCCCTTCTTCCTGCTTCCTAATAAAGGAAAAAAAGGGTTTAATTAGCGAACATGTAGATGCGTCTGACCAGTATATATTGTTTATTAGTGAAATCACTCAAGGCAAAGCATGAAGCCACTTGATATAAGGAGTTGAAAAATACTACTTCAAGGTAAAAATTATCCACCTATAAGTGATGGGTGAATATGTTCAGAACCAGAAAACAGCAATTCTTTCTCCTTTGTCAGAAACATTGCTCATGGAATGTGAGGACTAAATGGCAAAATAAGGGGAACAAGAGTTACAAAGCTGGCAAAAGTAAACGCAAGGTTCCTATCTACTCTCAATCTGGCAACTGATAACCAAATCTATTGTGTTTGATTGACAACCAGCAACAAATTACGGCCGCCATTTTTTTTTCCTTGGGAATCCTGATTCACGGGCTAGAGTATCGTATCATATTGTATCATCATGGATAAATAAAATTTATTTTAAACATCCTTTATAGCTAATTGTAATATGAATTTCTTTTTTTCTTTTTTTTCAAGCATAGATAGGTGCTTTAGGTAGTATCAGTTAATTATTTTTATATTTCCTGGTACTTTTTTCGGATGGAATTAGGGAGGGAGGGAGAAAATTCGGTTTAAAATTTGTATTTTTTTTTTTTTTTATTGTTTTCTGATAATCGTAATTCGTTGAGAATTAATTATTGAACTTTAAGGAATTTTATTTCTCTTCCGCCATATTGTTTTTTTTTTTTTATCGCCTGCTTTTGAAAGCAGGCTCGAAAATCTGCACAAATAAAAGAAGGGTGAAACGCCAGTGTGGACAAGAAAGAAAAAAAAAGTAAAGAAAGAAAATAAGAGAAAAAGGAAAGGAAGAAAAAAAAGCAACAAAGGAAAATATTATTATATCAATTGGCTGAGAATAAACAGAACCGATGAATTCAAAGTAACCTATTCTTTGGTCGTCAGCCAAATTGCATAATAAGGGGGAAAAAATTTTAAAAAAATTCTCAAGGTTTTTAAACTGAATAGCTAATAACATACAATCACATTTGCATTAAGCTCACGTCTGTCATCAATGACCACGCATCTAAACGGCTACACTTGAAAAGTGCAATTAAACCTGTTTTTAAATATTATAAATACTATTATTGATTGGCTGAGCATAACCAAGAAACCATCCAATCATAAGCTCGTTTTGTTTTTAAGTCTAGAATGAGCATACTAACTGGCCAATAACATTTAAGTTTAATGTCTTTCCGGCAATGGCAGCCTCTTTTCTCTATAATTTACATTGGTTTATTTGAAGCGGGTACTGCATATTTAGATGTCTCCCTAGCTCACCCACTCATTGTTGAGTGCTGGAAAGCAACTCTTATAGTTTCTTTCCTCGGACTAGTAGACTTTGGAATTCCATCCTTGTTGAAGATGTAGAGGGATAGGATAGCCTGTTTATGTAATTTATGTAGTTTATGTAATTTATGTAGTTTATGTAATTTATGTAATCCTCCATGTTTTGTTAAATGAATTGAATGGTAGAGTGATTGAGAAGCTAAAGGTCGCAGAATGATGACGAAAACATATATGATAGCGAAAGAATGTAGAGTTTGTATTTATTTGCTTCCCCACTGAACAAATTAGGCACAAGGCCGTTTTTTAATGTGGAGAGGTTGGGGAAATGGGGACCAGCCCCCTGGGGAGTAGGGAGCTGGATAGTGACAATTGGTATGAACGGTTTCCCCTACATTGACCAATAACTGATTGCCACAAGGGCAATGATCTTATATGTGGGGTTGCCCCCACATATGGTCTTTGATTGTAGTATCTGCCGGAACAGATACTACACTTTGAAGATTTAATCTTGGCCAAAAGGCCAAGCAATCCCGTGAAAGAATGTAGAGTTAGACAATCGAGTTAGCCTGGGAATGGAATTTCAATTCCCACAAAGGTTTTTTTTTTTAGGCCAGTCTGTCAAGATTTAGTATTAACTGTTTTGTGCAACTACACTATAATAGCGAAATTAAAAATTTTTAATATTAAATTTCAAGGCAAACCAAATATCTCTACTTAATTGTCATGTTGCAGTAACGAATATATCAAAAAATTACGAAAAAATGATAAGGTAGAAAAAATAATTGAAGAAAATATTTTTTGACGAAAATTAGCAAAAATAACGTTTGGTTAAAATGTTTCAAAAAGAAGTAAACAGCATGTAACTATTGCCAATTAAAAAAATAAATAAATTGTGCGTTTTGCATTGTTTTAGCATGAGTTACTCCCCTTCTTATTATTTTACGTCTTCCTAAAGAAAGATGGCGATATTTTTTTTTACGATAAAGATAAAAAAAACCGTGTTTTTTTTTCAATAATGCAGTAATATTTAAGCACTTCCGACATGCCAATTAAATAGATACCATTGCTTTTAGTTGAAATCGATACAAAAAGTAAGTAGGTACCATTTTTTTTTTCTTTAATTCGTTGTTTTCGTTTTCCGAATTTCGCTATTAGAGTGTAATTGCACCAATACTTTTTTCAACACATTTTAATATTTTGAAAATTACACGGTCAAGCCTTATGTCAGTTAATATGTCGATTGTAACAATAGTTCGGAATAGATACTTAGAGGTTAAATAAGATTGACTGACGAGTTTTTATATAAATGGTATATTTTTAAATCAAAGAAAAGATTATTGACGAATCAGATTTTTTGTAGGTATCTTTTGTTAATTAGTCCGATATTTGTGCAGTATGCCAGGTTTTCAAACAGATGCATTTCGGGTAAAAAACACTGTTACGTACTTACGTGTCATGTCGAAATTCGTATAAATTCCCTAAATCACAGAAAATAAGCCATGAGATGTGGTAAATCTATTTTGGGCGAAAAATTGTAAAGACTCATGATCAGGCATTATCGTTTTTTAATGGCGGATTTCAAGAAAAGCAAGGGAGATAAATTAGTTTGTCTTAAGTAACGAGATTTTAAGAACTCTCTAACTTTAAAACTGCGTTAAAACTCAATAATTCGATAAATTCTATTCTTACGTGTCATTATTTTTCTAGTGGATTAATTTTTCGTAATTTTTGGAATTTGTACTAATTTCGACATGAAATGTAAGCACGTAATAATGTTATCACCGGAAATGCGTTTGTTCGAAATTCCATTATACAACACAAGCATAATTATTCTATGCAAAAAGAAGGGAAATTTATTCCTTTTTATTTTATTTTATTTTTCATTGAGACAAAACGGACTATCGTGAATTATGGACCATGCCTACACGAACATCTTAATTGCGGAGTTGTGCAGCAAGATGTTTGTTCACGTTGCATTTAAATTTCTGCGTACTGCTTTTGTCAGGAAAAACTGACTCTTCAGAATATATTGAATTTCAAGTAGAAACCTTTATTTAATACCCATTTAGAATTTTTTTTGAAATTCGCAATTGTATTCTTAAGTAGCGCCTGCACTGAGTATTAAACCTTCAACCCTAAAGAAATTGACTACGTCTAAGCGCTTTTATCCGTCAGGGTGTCCAAAAAGACACTGAAGGGTTTTGAACTTAAATAGATTTTTTTTTCTTAGAACTGCACGCCTGTGGAACTCTGTTCCGTCTACCTGCTTCCTATCTGACTACAACTTGGATGTCTTCAAGTCCAACATTAACAAATTCCTAATGAACCGCCCCCTTAAGTAAACACTTCATCAAATCTCCACACTAACGTACTGTACTTGCAATAACCCTTATCCCTGAGTGGCTTCCGGGCCTTGATAAGTGGTGACCACCGTGTAAAAAAAAAAAAATGATATCTTTCTGTAATTTTAACACAATCTGACTAAGACATTGAGCAATTTAAAAAAAATGCAAAATTCAAACAATTTTTATTTTCGCATATTTGTGCTCTTTCCAAAACATTATTCATGACAGATTGCAGAATCTTTGGATTGCGATTAAACTCCCTTATTTCGTTCATGATGTTTTCCTCTAATCCTAGCAAGGTTTGGGGGTTGTAAACATAGACTCTTTCTTTAAGATAATCTTTGGGCTATCTCTAACATGAAAATGCCGTCGATAAACTCTTTAAGTCAAAATAATTGACCCCTGATTTCGGTAAAAGAATTTCACAATTTGCGTACATTGTTTAATTCTATACTTATCCATAATTAATTTCCAAAATATTATCTGTAAAATATCTGGAATAGAGGAAAAAATAATCATTAATCGTAAAAAGACAAACATTTTTAACCCTTCAGTGACTTTTTGGACACCCTATAGATCTATCAAGCAGAAATTTGAAGTATGTTTTTTTTTGGTCTGTCATACTTAAGTTGAAAATAACATTTTCTTTGGTCTGTCATACTTATGTCTGAAATAGCATTTTCTGTGGTCTGTCATACTTAAGTTGGAAATAGCATTTTCTGTGGTCTGTCATACTTAAGTTGAAAATAGCATTTTCTTTGGTCTGTCATACTTACGTTTGAAATAGCATTTTCTGTGGTCTGTCATACTTAAGTTTGAAATAGCATTTTCTGTGGTCTGTCATACTTAAGTTTGAAATAGCATTTTCTGTGGTCTGTCATACTTAAGTTGGAAATAGCATTTTCTTTGGTCTGTCATACTTAAGTTGGAAATAGCATTTTCTTTGGTCTGTCATACTTAAGTTTGAAATAGCATTCTGTCGCAGTATACTAATAATTGGTTGTGGGTTGTTTTTTGTTTTACGGCATATCAACCCTTTTCAGTTTATTTAATGCCAAATCCAGTGATAGTTGGGACCCTAACAGGTCCTACTATTCCGGGTCAGAGTGGACCTAAGAGCAATAGCAATTAAGGGGTGGCTCCACACTCCTCAAAGCCCGCAAGTTGGGGCCTCACCATCGGATATATTTACCGTCACATCCAGGACCAGTATACTAATAAACTGAGTTGTTGCTAATATACATCAGACGGAAAGTGTAATATTTGAGAACACTTCAACCTTTACAGCTACTACTGGAGATATCTTTCAAATCCGCAGATATTGCTGAAGTTAATTATCCTTCTGGTCCTAGAAAAGGACAACGAGCATGAATAGGTTAAGGATTTTATTTTAAATGAAGACAAACTTGCATAAAAAGAGAAATGAAATAAAATACTTGATAAGACGTTGACAGAAGTAGAAAAACAACATGAAAATTAAAAAAATGATTTTATGATCAAGACGTAATTTAAAATTAGGGAAATAAATAAAAAAACATCGAAACCCAGGAAAAGGAAAAAGAGAAATATGTCATAAAAGAAAAGAAAGGAAGGATGTTAGAAAATGTTCAATTATTTAATATTTAACCTAAATCATTTTATTCAAACTCAACCAGCGCTTCTAAGGAACCTAAAATCTTAACGTGAATCCCGCGTGACCAAACGCGCCGTTACGAGATTTAAAACAAATTACCGTAACAAAAACAAACGGACTTCTACTTGCTGATTCTCTGCCCCAGCAACAACATGGCAAAAAGAAAGAAAGAAAGACATACTGAAGATGAAGTATATCTTCGAAATATAGTTATTAATTTCAATATAAATTTCAAACAAAATAAATATCTGTTTATTTTGTAATAATGCGTTGTTTTGACTTCAAACGTATATAATACGTATTTTATTTAATAAATGTCTTTATTTATAAAACCTATAGTCTGACGATTCTGACATGGATAAAACTATCTGTACAGTATATTTTCCTGGAGTGTTTAAGGTCTCTCTGTACAGGGGTTTGCCAGAACAACCTGGCACGAGGATACTTTTCCCTAGAAGTAAACCAAATAAAATCTCCTCACAATGGCTAACTTACGAGGAATGGTGCACCTTCTCCAAGTGATGTCACCTCAAGTAATAACACAAAGCCGGATACTCAACCAGACTATATATATGTATATCTCTTTTTTCATTTTTCTTATCATTTTGTTTAAGCCAGGGATGGGGCATCCTACCAGATGCCAAACATACACCTGCTATTTTAGACACTCCAACCGAGAGATCTTTTTAAGATTCTAACCGTCCCTTTAAGTGCAATTGTTTGAATCTCCTTTGCACTTGGTTTACCTGATATATTTGTAAGATAGTTTGTAAAATTCTTTTTCATAAGTCCGGTTGCTCCTATAATTACTGGAATGATAGAGATCTTCTTAAGGTTCCAGTTTCTTTTCATGTCATACACAAGACCCTGGTATTTGGTAATCTTTTCCTTCTCAGCTCTGTTTAACCCAGCATCATTCGGGACACTAACTTCCACCAAGGTTGCTTCCTTCTCCTTCTTGTCCCATATTACAATGTCGGGTTTTATAGCTCCGTTTTCTAGGTACGTGGCTGTAGGGATTGCATAGTCATAGTGGATGGTATATGACTTGTTTCCGACTGTTCTTTCGGATATATGTTCCCATGACTTCTTACTGCATTCGATATTTAACTTATTGCAGATCGTCCAGTGGAGATATTTGCATACTTCATTGTGTCGCATTGTATAGTAGCCGTCCCCTAGCAGAACCTTACAGCTAGAAATCAGGTGGCTCACACTCTCTACTTCTGTGTGGCAGAACCTGCATTTGTTGTCTTTGCTGAGACCACTCATATATATGTATATGATTGTATGTGTGTGCCTATATGTGTCTACGTGCTTATAATTTTATTAACACTTATTAATATCTATATTTATGTAATTGCATATACGTGTGTAAGAGTAGATGCATATGTATGTGTATGTATGTATGTGTGCATGTACATCTGCTTCTTACTTAAGACCTTATCTCCACATATACTTATATAAGTGGGCATGTGTGTATATATATGCATATATATGTGTATATGTGCGTATATACTTTTATGAGTGTACATATATGTATAAGAATTGTGTATATGTGTGTATGTCTACTTATGAACCCATATATGTCTGCATTTACTTTGTTTAATTATGTGTGCATATACGTATGTGTCTGTATGTGTTTGCCTAGAAGTGTACATATGTATATATATATATATATGTATGTATGCGAATGTGCGCATGCGTTAACCTATGTAATATAAAATAAACCCATTATAAACGACAAGGAACTAGCCGACGTGCAACGACAAACCTTTAAATGAACATCGTACGTGTAAAAAAAATGACATCTACACTAACCCTTTCTCTCTCTCTCTCTCTCTCCCTCTCTTTCCCTCTCGCTCTGCCTCTCTTTCCCTCTCGTCCTCCCTCTCTCTCTCCCTCTCTTTCCCTCTCGCTCTACCTCTCTTTCCCTCTCGTCCTCCCTCTCTCTCTCCCTCTCCCATCTATTTAATATACCTTGTGAAAAAACTAAAAGCCACTTAAAATTTAAAACCAAAATATTGAAACTTCTCCCCCCTCCTCACCTTATCCCCTCACTTTTCTCTTTATCATCCTCTCTCCACCTACCCCTCACTATATACATATATCTCCACCCACGCCTACCTGAGTCTGCTACCCCCACACACACAATACAATCGAATGTATCTTTAACCTTCAAAACTGAAATATTGTTAACCTCCCCGTTTTCTTTCTTTTTTTTTTTTTTTCTTAAAAACACCTTTTTTCCAATGACTAACAACCACTCCTGTGAGGCCTGACGAAGCTGTCGGATCGTAAACATGATCCAACATCGGAAACATATGTAACCAAACAGATAAAACGGTAATAAAAAAAATAAAACACATATTTGCTCTGCAATAGTATTGAGCACTCTCTTCAAGCTTTTACTAATTACCAGTTTTACCAAATATATATATATATATATATATATATATATACCGTACTTTGGGGTAATTGTGCCAACTAGCTAAAAGTGAACTTTTGGCAACCACGCATATAAAGAGCACATACGGTATTACTTTTGAAATCACTAATATCTATTGAGTACAATATAATAATCAATAGAGAATTATAATAAACTTGCATGGGTGGCCGCCGTTCCCCGGGTGTTTGGATGTGTATGCTGAGCAAAAAAAACAAACAAAAAAACAAACAAACAAAAAACAAAAAAACCGGTCAATTCTTTTTAACTTTGACCCCTATTATGACCCCTTAAAATTTATTGTTTTGGGCTCAAATCAATTTATTAAGTTAGATCCATGTCCAAGGAACCTATATCTAAAATTTCAAGTGTTTAGACCCAAAATTGTCGGAGGAGTTTGGTAAAGTTCTCAAAGGTCAAATCGTTGAACTTTGACCCCTTAATCGCCAAATTTCTGGCCAAAAACGGATCCCATCGATTTTCCCAAATCTCAGTACCCTGTATATCAAATTTCGAGTCTGTAGACTTAAAATTGACAGAGTTATTGCGTAGGGAAATGTAGACACACAGATACACACACAGACAGACAGACACTTTCACTTTTATAGATATATAGATAGATATGAAATCTGCATAAATTAAAATATCATATTTAAGCATATTTTATGACCAGGCAACGCTGGGCGGCAGACTAGTAAAAAGATATATATATATATATATATATATATATATATATATATATATATATATATATATATATATACATGGAGGTCACTACTCGGGGATAAGGGTTATTGCGTGTACAGTAATCAATGGGATAGTATCGTAGTAATCGTTAGTATTTGATATTTAATAAAGTGTCTTACTTAAGGGGGCGGTTCATCAGGAATTTGTTTATGTTGGACTTGAAGACATTCAAGTTGTAGTCAGGTGGGAAACAGGCAAACGGAAGGGAGTTCCACAGGCGTGCACTTCTAAGAAAGAAGCTTTGTTCATGGAATGTATGTTTTGATTCAAGAAAAAAAAATCTTATTTAGTCAAATCTACACTTTTTAGAAAAAAATGTTTCTTGCATGATTAAAACGTAAGAACTATTATCTCCCATAAACTTAGAGAAAAAAAATTCGGCAGTCACTAAAATTACGGCGTGAGTTGATTGCGATAAATGTCGGCGCGTTACTTACGGAAAAATGGTATATTAAACTGCAAAAGCACCTGTTAAACACTATACAAGTTCTATAATTGAATACCCTCCTAAAAAAAAAGAAAGGAAGAATGAAAAACATGAATGTTTTTGTAAATCGCTCGTAAAAACTTACTGACAGTCTATCAGCGCCCTAAATTATGAGATGAGATGATGAACGAATCTCTTAGTAAAAGAGAGTTGTCTCCCTAAGAACAATGACAAATTGTAAAACAGCGTCTATTTTTCAATTCCCCATATAATACCATTTAATAATAATAATAATAATAATAATAGTAATAATAATAATAATAATAAACTATGAAGATGAGGAGAACAGGTTGCAAAAAAAAAGAATCACTGTCCCTCCCCCCAATTTTTTTTGTTGGTTTATAGTATTTGCGAGCGGATATCCTGACAACGATTATCAAGGTTAAATTTGGGACAAATATTTTGACAACCCCACCTCACAAAATGCCGTTCTTAACATGAAGAGGTTGGGGGGGGCATTCTGAAAGCCGTTCATAACATGAGGAGGTCGGGGGTGCCCATTCCGAAAGCCGTTCTTAACATGAGGAGATTTAGGGTTGGGCAACAATAACAACAATAACTATACTTTAATTTTTTCCGAGAGGCACATGCGTTCACCGGGCAACGCCGGTTAACAAGTCCTGCTAGTAATAATAATAATACTATTCGGTACAACCCCGACAATAGAAGACCAGATAAGAACACAAAATTGGATTTATAAGACCATAAAAAAAAACAATCTTGATTGCCCTTCAGAGCCTGTGACGCAGAGAATAGAGACGTTGAGTCTCTACGGTTCCAGGTAAGCATTATCTGAAGATAGAGGTTTCAATCTTACCCAAAGTAGGCCAAAGGAATAGTTTGCCAAAACGTGGTGAGACAACAACAACTATGGAAGGCAGTAAAAAATGGGGACATGTTATAAAGCTCAACATTCTTATCTCATCGTGATTAATCACCTGAAGAAGGCCAAAGGATGAGTTGACTGAAACCTGGTGAAACAACAACAATTATGTAGATGAAGGCAACAGTCTGTAAAAAAGAATGAATGCACAAATTATGAAAATTCATCTCAAAAGATTAAAAAACGTACAAAATATAAAAATGTTTTTAATGTCTATACAGAATATTTTCTCGCAATAAACTCAAGCAGTAATTTAACGATTTTGCCGGAAAATATGAAATATGTACTGCGGCTAGAATAAATAAAATTAATATTTTTTAAAAGAAATACAATAAAAAAAAATGCCGAATTACATTTTAAAGAAACAAAAAAAAAAAGAAAAAAAAAAACATTAAAAATGTTTTAGTTGACCAAAGAATTGAAAATCCAAAACAGTAAAAAATAAATTGAATTATGACGTACATATAAAAAAAAAAAAATCATATTTAAAGAAAGAAAGAAAGAAATATCGATAAAATAAAAAAAATAATAAAGATGTCAACTATGATTAATAAATAGAATGGAAATATATTTTCTGACCAAAAAATTTGAAGATAAAAAATAAAATCTAAAAGCAAAAAAAGAAAAAGAAAGAAAGATGAATGAAATATGTAGTAATCAACATTGACGAAAATCATAAATACCAAAAAAAAAAATGGAAGAACTAAAAAGTGACCATTTTTGAAATTATTCTTCTTAAAAAACCGTTCGACTTCAAGAAACATTAATCATCACTTTAATTATCACCTACCAGATGACTTTGCATGACCGCAAGCAAACAATAAAGGCAGTTACTAACAATCGTTTTGACAGGAGCTGCGGAAATTCCACGGTGGATACGAAATACAAATTTTAAATTAATGAATTATACGTATTATTTGTTTTTTTTTTTTTAAATGTAAATCATTCGAGACAAGGCATGGAGCCACTTGATGTATGAAGCCAACAAGAACAAAGGCTAATTATTGCAAAGACAGGAAATGTCTATTGACCTTAGTCTTGAAAAAAAAACCAAGGCTGTAGGTAGAAGGAAAATGGTGAGCAGGAGGAGAGTTCCACAACCTTTCTGTCCTTAGAAAGAAGCTATTGGAATAGGAAGTTGTATTACAATGAGGTATTAAAACAGCGAATTAATGGAGGTCACTAGATTAACAAGTCAAACGAGCTGGAGCAAAGGAAGCAGGGAAATAGATAAAACACATGGCATAATAGTATTTGTAGAAAAGACTGAGACTAGCAACATCACGTCTGTGAGAGAGAGGTTGCAGTGAAGAAGAAAGTGGGGGGGGCAATCAAATTAGATACGTTTCTGCAATTTATCAAGAACCTTCAAATGGGACAAAGATTCATTCGTCCAAATATGACAACAATACTCCATACATGGTTTGATAGTAGATTTGTAGAGATAACGATTAGCTTCGCATGTGAGAATGCGTATGAGAAGCATATGGATTTAATATATGACGATGGATTTAATATATGACTGTAGTATTGGAAATCCCAGCTTAAATGCTATCTATGTAGTTGTAGAAATAGCAAGTTATGTAGGTATATTTTCGATTCCCATCAGTGACTTTAGTGGGGTCACAGAAGGTTTGATTTGACATCCGTCAAACTCAAGTCACCTAGTTAGATGTACCGGAAATTAGAGGTGACATGCACCAGAAGTTAGGGGGAATGGGAAGTGTGGTCGTAGGTTTCCGGTTAGCGACCACATGTGAGAGTTGGTTTTAGCCTGCAGATGGAACAGACAGGAGATTAGGGTCTCTCCGTAGAAACCAGGGCCCATGATAGGCTTGCCTTTAATAAAAGAATTGAAGCTCCAAATCCATCTTGTGTTATCAGTGCATCTGTCTGCAGCAGTGACCACTCCCCATGAGATGGCAGCCCAGACCAAGAAGATATGATCCGCTGGACAAAGCAAGCAGGTATGTACGCATTATATATTTGCACATACATGTCGAGACCCTTCAAGGCAAGAAACTGTGTAAGGATAGAACGCACACACACACCCATATAAGTAAGAACATATATGTAAGAACGCACATACTTTAAAGGTATGCTAAAGTAAAAAGTAAAAGCAAACGTAAAAGAGGATAGCAGCGGGAACGTTTAATAATAAGTAGAAAAAAGAATAAATAAATAAAAACCAAATCTTTAACATGACAATGGATTTAATATATGACAATGGATTTAATATATGACAATATATTTAATATATGACAATAGATTTAATATATGACAATAGATTTAATATATGGCAATGGATTTAATATATGACAATAGATTTAATATATGACAATAGATTTAATATATGGCAATGGATTTAATATATGACAATGGATTTAATATATGACAATGGATTTAATATATGACAATAGATTTAATATATGACAATGGATTTAATATATGCCAATAGATTTAATATATGTTAATAGATTTAATATATGACAATAGATTTAATATATGACAATAGATTTAATATATGACAATAGATTTAATATATGACAATGGATTTAATATATGAGAATGGATTTAATATATGACAATGGATTTAATATATGACAATAGATTTAATATATGACAATGGATTTAATATATGACAATAGATTTAATATATGACAATAGATTTAATATATGGCAATGGATTTAATATATGACAATAGATTTAATATATGAAATGGATGTAATATATGACAATGGATTTAATATATGGCAATGGATTTAATATATGACAATGGATTTAATATATGACAATGGATTTAATATATGACAATAGATTTAATATATGGCAATGGATTTAATATATGACAATGGATTTAATATATGACAATGGATTTAATATATGACAATGGATTTAATATATGCCAATAGATTTAATATATGCCAATAGATTTAATATATGACAATAGATTTAATATATGACAATGGATTTAATATATGAGAATGGATTTAATATATGACAATGGATTTAATATATGACAATATATGAAAATGGATTAATATATGACAATAAATTTAATATATGACAATAGATTTAATATATGACAATTGATATAATATATGACAATGGATTTAATATATGACAATATATGATAATGGATTAATATATGACAATAGATTTAATATATGACAATGGATTTAATATATGACAATGGATTTAATATATGACAATATATGAAAATGGATTAATATATGACAATAGATTTAATATATGACAATAGATTTAATATATGACAATGGATTTAATATATGACAATGGATTTAATATATGACAATGGATTTAATATATGACAATAGATTTAATATATGACAATGGATTTAATATATGACAATGGATTTAATATATGACAATAGATTTAATATATAACAATATATGAAAATGGATTAATATATGACAATAGATTAAATATATGACAATAGATTTAATATATGACAATAGATTTAATATATGACAATGGATTTAATATCTGACAATGGATTTAATATATGACAATGGATTTAATATATTACAATGGATTTAATATATGACAATAGATTTAATATATGACAATGGACATAATACATGACAATATATGAAAATGGATTAATATATGACAATAGATTTAATATATGACAATAGATTTAATATATGACAATAGATTTAATATATGACAATGGATTTAATATCTGACAATGGATTTAATATATGACAATGGATTTAATATATGACAATAGATTTAATATATGACAATGGATTTAATATATGACAATGGATTTAATATATGACAATAGATTTAATATATAACAATATATGAAAATGGATTAATATATGACAATAGATTAAATATATGACAATAGATTTAATATATGACAATGGATTTAATATATGACAATAGATTTAATATATGACAATGGATTAAATATATGACAATAGATTTAATATATGACAATGTATTTAATATATGACAATGGATTTAATATATGACAATGGATTTAATATATGACAATCGATTTAATATATGAAAATGGAGTTTATATATGACAATGGATTTAATATATAACAATGGATTTAATATATGACAATGGATTTAATATATGACAATAGATTTAATATATAACAATAGATTTAATATATGACAATGGATTAATATATGACAATAGATTTAATATATAACAATAGATTTAATATATGGCAATGGATTTAATATATGACAATAGATTTAATATATGACAATGGATTTAATATATGACAATAGATTTAATATATGACAATGGATTTAATATATGACAATTGATTTAATATATGACAATAGATTTAATATATGACAATAGATTTAATATATAACAATAGATTTAATATATGACAATGGATTTAATATATGACAATTGATTTAATATATGACAATAGATTTAATATATGACAATAGATTTAATATATGACAATAGATTTAATATATGACAATGGATTTAATATATGACAATAGATTTAATATATGACAATAGATTTAATATATGACAATGGATTTAATATATGACAATAGATTTAATATATAACAATAGATTTAATATATGACAATGGATTTAATATATGACAATAGATTTAATATATAACAATAGATTTAATATATGACAATGGATTTAATATATGACAATGGATTTAATATATGACAATAGATTTAATATATGACAATGGCTTTAATATATGACAATGGATTTAATATATGGCAATGGATTTAATATATGACAATGGATTTAATATATGACAATAGATTTAATACATGAAAATGGATTTAATATATGACAATTGATTTAATATATAACAATGGATTTAATATATGACAATAGATTTAATATATGGACTCCAAGAAAAATTTGATGAGAAAGAAAGACTAACGTTTCGACTGATGTAACCTTCTCTAGGTGTATCTTATTGAACTTGGGAATCTGAGCGGAATTTTGAATCGAACAGTTTATTTAATCTACTAGGGTAGCATGTTATCATTCTGTCAGCCATGAGTAAATCGAAATCCCAAGTAATTCGCAATTGTACTTTGATTGTCGCCCACACAGGGGATTGAACTTTCAACTTTACAATTGAATTTTACTCAGTAGTTTATCCACTCCGCTGGGTGTCCTTGCGGACAATTCTAGTATGAATTTTAGGAGAAACCTATTTTTGTTTTCTAAAAGTAGAATGTTATTACTTACCACTGCATGTCACTATTTATTACTGTGGAATTATGGGAGGTAATGGTGGTTAATGACACAAATTGATAACCTGGGTTTCCCAAGTTCGAATCCTGTTCGTTCCACAAAAATCACTTTCACTAGGATGTTGGCAACCTTCACGTGGTCCCTTCTGCAATCCGCGATGTCATTCTAGAAAGAATTCTAACTAGAAAAATATCGGGAAACCAATGCCAACAATAGAATCTTTGGATTCATACAACATGATGATGACTAACACATGCACACACATATATAACTATCACCTTTGTTATTAATATTTTACTATTTTTTTTTCACCACTTATCAAGACCCAGGAGCCACTCGGGGATAAGGGTTATTGTGTGTACAGTAATCAATGGGTTAGTATCGTAGTAATGGTTAGTATTGGGGATTTGCTAAGGTGTCATTACTTAAGGGGGCGGTTCATCAGGAATTTGTTTGTGTTGGAGTTGAAGACGTCCAAGTTGAATTCGGGGGGGGGGACAGGCAAGCGGCAGAGAGTTTCACAGGCGTGCAGTTCTAAGAAAGAAGCTTTGTTCATGGAATCTACGTTTTGATTTAGGCACGGATAAAGAGTGGGGAAAGTTTTTGACAGTGGTTTCAGCTAGGCGGGTGTTTTTCGTGAAAGATTGGCGATGGGGGACCAGAGAATGGAGTTCAGACGAGCACTTGCCATGGAAATAACGATAAAACAGAGACAGGCTTGCAACGTCTCTTCTGTGGGAGAGAGGTTGCAGGGAAGAGAAAATGTCATCCTCCACCAAGCCATGAAGTCTATTTTGTACTCTGTCAAGGCAGGATAGGCTGTTTTTAGCAGCTCCTTCCCAGATATGGCAGCAGTACTCCATCCTTGGACGTACTTGGCTTTTATATAGATAGAGAATTGCATCATTAGTGAGATATCTTGGAGCGGTAGAAGGATACCACCATTTTTCCATCGACTTTGGCCACAGACTTGATGTACGTGTTCCATTTCAGATTATTTTTAGATTATTTTCCATTTTAGATTATTATTATGATAACTATTAATAACATTATTTTTACCGTCCAACAATTTTGTTTCGATTTCATTATACATATTGAAATTAACTGCGTCTCTTTTTTGCCGTTTGAATTAAACGCTGCAAATTTAAAAAAATAAAAAATGAATAAAAAATACACTTTTCTTCCACAAACGGCTAAAATAATTCACGTGAACTTTTTCGAACATTGTTGCTAGGAATGAACGCTGTTCATACTACAAATTTTCTGTTTTTTTTTCAACGTCTTTCATCTTCAATATTTTTTTGTAATCATGAGTGGAGGACCGCTTTAAATATAAAAAAATAATTAAAAAAATAAATTATTAAATGCAAAAAGTAACATCGTTTTCATGCTTCAGAGAACCCCACATAACCTTTATATATATATATATATATATATATATATATATATATATATATATATATATATATAACCTCACCCTTTTTTTAACCAAGTAAGATCTGTGACTTACTTGTAGTTTCATTAAATACTTTTATATGCAAAATCCGATCCTGCATTTTGCTAATTCCTGCCCTCTGATGAGAAGGAGAGTATTTCTTCGAAACTCCATGGATTAAGGACTATCCACTTATCTTGTGCTTCCTTTTTTAAAATTAAATATGTTTTTAACTCTTTTTCAAGATGTCTTTTAACATGTTTTATTAATCATTTGTTCATATTATAAGCTCTATTTCCTTTTCGGTTTTATTGAGCTTTTACATTTGGCTGAGTTTATTTTACTTGTAAATATTAACTCTTTAATATTTATAATATATTTTAAGTTTACCATTTTGATTACCTTGGTAAACTTATTGTAATTTTTATTTTTATTATATATATATATATATATATATATATATATATATATATATATATATATATATATATAGTCTTTGAAGTTTTTAACCTTTAAAACTATACAAAAAATATTTTTTATCATTCGTTAGAAAACCATCTAGTCAGTAAGTTATTTAATCACCTGCAATCACTGCACCAACTCGCTCTCGAATTTACTATAGTACCAATAATTCTTTTTTCAAGGGATCATCAGTTCCTATTCTTAATTGCAATTACTAACCTTTTCATATTATAAAAATAAATTTCTTACCTGTGTGATTCATTAATTTCCACATTTAAAATGTATATATTTTTTAATTTATCAGTCTTGTATTTATAAGATTACGGATTAATCCATTTAACTACTTATCACCCCCACTATGGTTAGTATTTAGTATATTTACATTCTTATTTATTTAAAATTAGATATATAAAGGTTAAAAATATTTTTACATATATACATTTTTTTTTATTATATGTAATTATAAATACATTTTATACATTGCTAATATAGTTTTGGATTTCCTTTATTAATATAGTCTGGTTAATCTTAAACGATTCAAAAGCATCAGGATAACGAACAAATGCTTTATTTAACTGTTTAAATATTTTATTTTTATCTATCTATCTATCTATCTATCTATCTATCTATCTATATATATATATATATATATATATATATATATATATATATATATATATATAGAGAGAGAGAGAGAGAGAGAGAGAGAATGAATTATAATTTATTAAGCCAGATAGATGAAATTAAATTAATACTGGTGAGGCCTCAGTCTCGGTGTTGCCCGGGAAAATTGAGGAAATCAAGAATCATAAACCCCACAAATAAATCGTTGGGAAAGGACCTGCTTATAAATGAACCAAAATGTTTTATAGTGGAATTTTGATTTCTTAATGATATTAATGTGTGTGCAGTGTGAGGGGTGATACTCAATGAATCGTTTGCTTGACCGCAGTGTGTGTGGGTTTAGGGATTATTTTGTAATTTATAATTGATCAAAAGAATAAAATGGCTGACTTGTTTATGAACGAACCTAAATGTAGTAGTAAAAGTGAATTTCACGAATAATATGATGGGGGATAATTTCACTGAATTTTTTTTTTTTTTTTTTTGGCCACGGTGTGTGTGGGCGCGTTTCAGGTGAGGGAGGGGCCCTGTTTTTAATTTATAAGTAGAACTCAGATGTAAAGTAACTGGAACAGACCGGAAAGACTGTTTTCACTGAAAATGCTAAGCCCTTATCCACGATACGATTTGGGGGTGGTTGTTTTGTTTTACGGCATATCAACCCTTTTCGAGTTTAATAGTGCCAAATCTGATCACTTTCGTAAAAGTTTTTATGTTTCAAGTTCTTTAAATCTTCAAATATTTATTCATAGTGTTTGGTTTGGTTGTTTTGTTTTATGGTATATCAATCCTTTTCTGGTTATTTAATACCGTATTCAATAATTTTGGTAAAAGTTTGTTTTAATGCTTCAAGTTCTTTATATCTTCAAATATTCATAGCATTTGGTCTGGTTGTTTTGTAAAGGAAAATTGTTTCTGTTTTAGACTTTGCAGAACATGATTAAGTTTTGCAAATAAGAAAGAAAAAAACCCCAATAATACCAATGTTTGGTGAATTTTAGGTCAGGATTGGTTGTTTGTTTTTGTTTTACGGCATATCAACCCTTTTCAGGTTATTTAATGCTGAATCCAAAGATTTTGAAGAAAATTTTTTTAATAGATTATATTTGTTGTTTTCAAGTCCGTTTCTATTTAACCCATAGTTGGGACCCTAACAGGTACTACCACTCCGGGTCAGAGTGGACCTGGGAGCAATGGCAATTAAAGAGTGACTCCACACTCCCCAAAGCCCGCAAGCTGGGGCCTCACCACTGGATATAGTTTAAGATCATATCCAGGACCTTTAGGTCAGGAAGTCAGTATCTTCAAATACCCTGATCTAGTAATAACAGTTCAGCAGCGATATAAAAAATATTTATAGATAGAGAACTACTAGCATACGTTATAATAAAATGTAAAAAAAAAACCAACAAAAAAAAAAACAAACAAACAATACGAACGAATAGTGAATCATTCAAACATGGTAGTGTTTGAATATATGGTTAAGTGGCAGTTTTAGTCATTTAGAACTGCTTTAAAGCTTCACCACTCACTCATTTTTTGACCAACTTTCAAACAATTATTAAAGTTTATGCATCACTTTCTTAGCTATGAAAATGAAAGACGTTACAAAAAAACTGGAAAATTGTAGTATGGACAGCATTCATTCCTAGCAACAACGTTCGAAAAAGTTCACGTGAATTATTTTAACCGTTTGTGGAAGAAAAATGTATTTTTTATTCATTTTTTTTAATTTTTTAAAATGTTGCAACGTAATAGCGTTTAATTCAAACGGCAAAAAAGAGACGCAATTAAGTTTCTAGATCACTATCTCAGCTTTTTTTTTTTTTTTAACTTTCGTTCAGTAAAACAAAAGTTATGATGAATTTACTTTTGTTCAAAATCGTAAAAAAACGTAAGGAGGTGAGCGACGTTTTTTTCCTGACTGGTTTCCATAGCAACATGTCGCTTCAGCAATTAGTGTTGCTACTCATTCACCGCTCTCGCGAAAAGAGAATGAAAGTAGACGAGTGCCGTACATTTGTTTGTTACATATGTGTATTTCATGTTTATGGGGGCAAAAAAATAAGACTGAATTCAAACAAAGAACAAGTGAATTTACTGGAAGCCTGCAAAAATCATGGATTACAATAGAAAAATGCGAGCATAAAAAGTAACATGGTTAAGCTTAAATATGGAAAAGAAAAGGATAAGATATTCTACTAAAAAATATAAGAAATTAATAGCTTAAAATATTGCAGCATTAAGATTAAAAAAAAATCAATTTAACATTATATATAATCAATTTTTAATGCTGCAATATTTTAAGTTATAAATTTATTATATTTTTTACTAGAATATCTTGTCCTTTTCTTTTCCATGTTTTAGCTTAACCATGTTACTTGTTATGCTCGCATTTTTCTATTGTAATCCATGATATTTCTAACTTAAACACTGACAATCGGCCATGAACAGGCTAACCGGTATTTTCCGGGAGCCAACAACATAACAATAGAACTATGTGTTAGAAAAAAATGAAAAAAATTATTGAATTAAAAAAGATAAGAACGAATAGTGAATTAATGAGATCTCCTTTTGCAAACAATGCGAATTTGAAACATAAGATAACTGTAATGTTAACAGTTATAAATAATTTTCTCCGATATTTCGAGAAAAAATCTCTTTGTCAAAAGAAATTTAAGAATTGTTAATCAGAAGGTTTTTTTTTTGGGGGGGTTCTTGAGCCTGATAGAATATTCAGTTCTTGCAATAAAGAACAAAAAAAGGATTTATTCTTGAAAATAAGCGCTGAAAGTTCAATTGGGAACAAACAACTGTGTATATTAATTGAACAAGTTTACTTTGATAGGCAATAAAGAACGATGTACAAAGCTGTAAAAAATAAAAATATGGAATGAGGGTTTGAGTATATATACATTCATCATAACCTATTGTATATGACGAAATCTCTAACGTGCTAGAAAATTACTTACGCCTGAAAGTATCCTGTATCTTTACAAGGCCATAATTCGCCCATGTATGGAGTATTGTCGTCACATTTGGGCTGCTGCATCTGCTACTAGTCTCTCACTTCTGGACAGAGTTCAAAAGAGAATCGCCAACCTAATAGGTTCCAAACTGTCAGCCAGGCTTCAGCCTCTCTCCCATTGACGAAATGTTGCATACCTCTGCCTGTTTTACAAGTATTTTAATGATAGATGCTACGACGAACTACAATCCCTTGTACCTCCTCGACGTAAATACTCCCCCCCCCGAAAAACCCGGCAAGTAGCAAAATCCCACCTCTATACAATAGAAATCCACAGATGTCAGAAAGTCTTCTATTCTAATAGTTTCTTCCCCAGAACTGCTAGACTTTGGAATTCCCTTCTGGGTTCTTGCTTTCCTGACGGTACTGACATGCAGAAGTTCAAGTGTAATGTAAACAGACATCTTGCTGTGAAAATTCCTACAAAATATCCCTGCTATTATGTCCCAAATAGTAGTTCTCCCCTACATCAAATTGACAATGTGCCTTGCCTGGGGTGAAAATGCAAAAGAAAAAAAAAATGTTAGTCGTAACCAAAGTGCAACACTGAAGATATAACAGTATGATAATCCTTTATTCTGGGAATACAATTATTTTATTATTTTTATGTTGATTTCTTTCGTCTTTTACCTCCTCCTCCTCCTCCTCCTCCTCCTCCTTGTCCGATTTATTCTATCTTTGTTTTGTATTGATTTTTTTTTCTTCCCTCTGCTTTTTATCTCCGTTCCCTTCTTCTCGCCATATTTATTCTATCTTTTATATATTTCCTTCTTTCCTTCTTTCCCTTCCGCTTTTTATCTCCCCCCCTTTCTCCACCTCGCTCCAATTATTCTATCTTTTTTTTTTATATATTGATTCTTTCTTTCTTTCTTTTTCCTTCGCTTGTTACCACCTCTTCCTCTTTATCTGCCTCCTGCTTCTTGCCCATTTATTCTATCCTTTTTATATCTTTCTTTCTTTTTCCTTCGCGTTTTATCTCTCCTTCCTTCTCCTCCCCCTTCCTCCTTTTTTGCCCCATTTATTATATATTTTGTTTTATTTTTTTAATTTCTTTTCCCTCCTCCTTTTCCTCCTTTTCCTCCTCCTCCTCCTTCTTCTCGACCCATTTATTATATCTTTTTAATATTGATTTTTTTCTTTCTTTCTTTATCTTTTTTTTTTTTTTTATACTCCTCCTTCTCCTTGCTCCATTTATTACGACTATCATTTGTTATACTGGAGTTTTCTCCCCCTCCCACAATTCACTTTAAAAAAATTCTTTTTAATCACTGAAAAAAAAAAAAAAAAAAAAAGGAAGATTTTGTAAATTTACAATTATTTTTAAAAAACAACTGGACTTAACTTTTTGTTTTATATAAAAAAAAATTCACTCTCATTCTTTCTTTTCATATCGTTTCTCCCCCTCCCCCTACACTCCCGACCCTGACAATCCCTTTCTCCTACTCAATTTTTTTTTTTTTTACGCATTGAGGATAAAACTGTATTTTTTACTGATTCTAAGAACATGAAATATTAAGACAGTTTTGTTTCAGGCCAATACTGTAATCAGAAATTAATCTTATTTTTAATTGAATTTAAATGAGATTCTAATGCATTTGTAGTTAATTTGTCTTTCTTTCTAGGGGCGATCGGCTCCGTTCAGCATAGCTTATTTTTCTACAGAGTTGAGACGTTGGCCTGACTCAAGGCACACTTAAAGTTTGAAATCTTCTCCAGCTGAACAATATAAATCAATAAGTCTTAGATGATATTCCAGCCTCTCGGTGTGATGAAGACTGTCTCTTCTATTCTTAGGTTTCATTTGGTTTTCTTGGTATTTTTGTTTTCTCTCTATCAGTTCCTCCATTTTGTTTTTGTTTTCTTTTTGTTTTAGATTGAAGCCAGGCAAAATTGGTTAATATAATTTTCATCTTAATGTCTCCATGTTTTTTTTTTTTAATTTCATCTTTTATTTTGTTTAATTTTTACCCTCAATTTAGACGTGTTTCTTTTTTTACTGTGCATTTCACTCGTTTTAGTTCAACATGTAAAACAAATGTATATCATATCTATACTAGAAGGCTGCCCGGCGTTGCCCAGTCATAAGATACGCTTAAATATTATATTTTAACTAATGCAGATTTCATATTCATTATTATAGAGTCAATTCTCTGTCGATTATGACATTACAGGGTTATTCAAAAATCAAGAGACTTTATTCAAAAATATAAAGACTTTATTCAAAAACCAAGAGACTTTATTCAAAAACCAAGAGACTTTATTCCAAAACCAAGAGACTTTATTCCAAAATATAAAGACTTTATTCAAAAACCAAGAGACTTTATTCCAAAACCAAGAGACTTTATTCCAAAATATAAAGACTTTATTCCAAAACCAAGAGACTTTATTCCAAAATATAAAGACTTTATTCAAAAATATAAAGACTTTATTCAAAAACCAAGAGACTTTATTCAAAAATCAAGAGACTTTATAATTTCATTTATTCAACACCTGTTATTACTTTGTAGATTAGGTCCCACGTATTTCTTATGAGATTTTCAAAAATTTGCACATCCTCCCCATTTAAGTTTTCCAAAACATTACCAACATTAATTTTTAATTCTTCCCTAGTAACAGCACGAGGTCTTATGGCCGAGTATCTAGACTTAACCATACTAAAATATTTTCTATAGGGTTAAGGTTGAGGCTGTAGGGGGGAAGATATACAACTTCAATCTGGTGAAATTCTAAAAACTCTTTAACAACAATTGTCTTGTGGATTGGGGCGTTATCCATTACTAAGACTACATTTCTCCTTAAAACACCCTCATTAACAGCCCCGACGAGAAACTCAAGAAACCTCTCCCCATTAAACGATCCATCAATCAGTTTGTAATAGGATAAGCTGAACTGTGAAATAATACAGCAGGCTGATAGGTTTTGTCCTTTAGAAGGGGGCACATAAGTAACTGGGCTTACACCAATTTGCGAATATCCATAATTTTTGGATGTGTGCAAATTAAAGCCTGTTTCATCCAGAAACAAAACTTCGCGGTTTCGATATCCCACAAAAGCCCTGGCGTATTCTCTCATTTTTTCACGGTGATTAGTCGTGTTAACGACAGCTGCCTTCCTCTTCAGCCTTTTTCTTGTTAGCCCCGCTTCCTTCAAAAGTCTGCAAACGGAGGTTTGATTCGGGGTAAATCCAAATTTTTCTTCAAACTTTGTTTGAATCCCTTTTTGAGTTACCGACTGGTCTTCATTAATAATATTTTTAACCTTGTTTACCAAGTCAGGATGCTGTGTTGTAGGTCGCCCTGATTTTCCATAATTCTCAGAATAAGAGGAATCTGGATTTTCTCTTATCTTTGAAACTGCTTTATACACAGTAGACTTGCTCTGTCCTGTCATCTGCATAATTTCCGTTGCAGGTACATTTTGCCCAACAAGCCTTTTTATTAACTCAAAAAGAGATTCATTCATCATTACTCTGGGTTTCTTGTTAGCAGAACCATCCGAGTTCATATTGTTCTCCATACCTTGATTTGATTCTACCATTAAGGGTAAAATTTAAAAATATTTTTTTTTTTTTATATCTGAAAAAGTCTTTATATTTTTTAATAAAGTCTCTTGATTTTTGAATAAAGTCTCTTGATTTTTGAATAAAGTCTTTATATTTTTGAATAAAGTCTTTTGATTTTTGAATAAAGTCTTTATATTTTTGAATAAAGTCTCTTGATTTTTTTTTTTTTTTTTTTTTTTTACACAGTGATCACCACTTATCAAGGCCCGGAAGCCACTCAGGGATAAGGGTTATTGCAAGTACATTACGTTAGTGAGGAGATTTGCTGAAATGTTTACTTAAGGGGGCGGTTCATTAGGAATTTGTTAACATTGGACTTGAAGACATCCAAGTTGTAGTCCGGAGGGAAGCAGGCAGACGGAACAGAGTTCCACAGGCATGCAGTTCTAAGAAAGAAGCTTTGTTCATGGAATCTGCGTTTTGATTTAGGCACAGATATAGAGTGGGGGAAATTTTTCACAGTGGATTCAGCTAGACGGGTGTTTTTCGTGAAAGATTGGCGAGGAGGGACCAGAGATTGGAGTTCAGACGAGCATCTGCCATGGAAATAACGATAAAACAAGGACAGGCTCGCAACGTCTCTTCTGTGGGAGAGAGGTTGCAGGGTAGAGAAAAGGGCATCCCCCCACTAAGCCACAAAGTCTATTTTGTACTCTGTCAAGGCAGGATAGGCTGTTTTTAGCAGCTCCTGCCCAGATATGGCAACAGTATTCCATCCTTGGACGTACTTGGCTTTTATATAGATAGAGAATTGCATCCGTAGTGAGATATCTTCTGGAGCGGTAGAAGGATCCCACCATCTTTCCAGCGACCTTGGCAACAGACTTGATGTACGTGTTCCATTTCAGATCAGGAGTAAAGGTCAAACCCAGAAGCTTGTCAAAACACGGGGCCTCACCCAGACGAAAGCCATCCATCACAATTGATGCCAGATGGGGATCAGAGCGTTGATGATGTAAGGATAGCAGTTTGGTTTTGGATGCATTAAAGGTAACCAGCCACATCTTCCCCCACTGAACCACGCGCTCGAGATCAGAGGAGAGAGAATCAGAGAGAACTTTGTCATTTACAGCCTTTGATGTGTTGCCGTAGATGGTCGTGTCATCAGCATAGATGTCAACGGATGATTTAAGTATGTGTTTAGGGAGGTCATTGATGTAGATCAGGAAGAGAGTTGGGCCCAGGATTGACCCCTGAGGGACTCCAGCATTTATATTGCAGGCCTCCGATTTTTGTCCATCTACCATTACTCTTATGAGCCCATCGAAGAGAAATGATTTAATGATTGAGAATAAAGTATCTATATTTTTGAATAAAGTCTCTTGATTTTTGAATAAAGTCTCTTGATTTTTGAATAAAGTCTCTTGATATTTGAATAAAGTCTCTTGATTTTTGAATAAAGTCTCTTGATTTTTGAATAAAGTCTCTTGATTTTTGAATAAAGTCTCTTGATTTTTGAATAAAGTCTCTTGATTTTTGAATAAAGTCTTTATATTTTTGAATAAAGTCTCTTGATTTTTGAATAAAGTCTCTTGATTTTTGAATAAAGTCTCTTGATTTTTGAATAAAGTCTCTTGATTTTTGAATAAAGTCTCTTGATTTTTTAATAAAGTCTCTTGATTTTTGAATAAAGTCTCTTGATTTTTGAATAAAGTCTCTTGATATTTGAATAAAGTCTCTTGATTTTTGAATAAAGTCTCTTGATTTTTGAATAAAGTCTCTTGATATTTGAATAAAGTCTCTTGATGTTTGAATAAAGTCTCTTGATTTTTGAATAAAGTCTCTTGATTTTTGAATAAAGTCTCTTGATTTTTGAATAAAGTCTCTTGATATTTGAATAAAGTCTCTTGATTTTTGAATAAAGTCTCTTGATTTTTGTAATAAAGTCTCTTGATATTTGAATAAAGTCTCTTGATTTTTGAATAAAGTCTCTTGATTTTTGAATAAAGTCTCTTGATTTTTGAATAAAGTCTCTTGATTTTTGAATAAAGTCTCTTGATTTTTGAATAAAGTCTCTTGATTTTTGAATAAAGTCTCTTGATTTTTGAATAAAGTCTCTTGATTTTTGAATAAAGTCTCTTGATTTTTGAATAAAGTCTCTTGATTTTTGAATAAAGTCTCTTGATTTTTGAATAAAGTCTCTTGATTTTTGAATAAAGTCTCTTGATTTTTGAATAAAGTCTCTTGATTTTTGAATAAAGTCTCTTGATTTTTGAATAAAGTCTCTTGATTTTTGAATAAAGTCTCTTGATTTTTGAATAAAGTCTCTTGATTTTTGAATAAAGTCTCTTGATTTTTGAATAAAGTCTCTTGATTTTTGAATAAAGTCTCTTGATTTTTGAATAAAGTCTCTTGATTTTTGAATAAAGTCTCTTGATTTTTGAATAAAGTCTCTTGATTTTTGAATAAAGTCTCTTGATTTTTGAATAAAGTCTCTTGATTTTTGAATAAAGTCTCTTGATTTTTGAATAAAGTCTCTTGATTTTTGAATAAAGTCTCTTGATTTTTTAATAAAGTCTCTTGATTTTTTAATAAAGTCTCTTGATTTTTGAATAAAGTCTCTTGATTTTTGAATAAAGTCTCTTGATTTTTGAATAAAGTCTCTTGATTTTTGAATAAAGTCTCTTGATTTTTGAATAAAGTCTCTTGATTTTTGAATAAAGTCTCTTGATTTTTGAATAAAGTCTCTTGATTTTTGAATAAAGTCTCTTGATTTTTGTAAACCGATAATACATAGTAGTGAGATAAAACTAAAAAATATATGACCTGGGTGTCATCATCTAGAATCGAAACCCAAACATACAACTCTCCACGCTCATTCCTTAGCCTCTGGGGCACAACCCTATATATATATATATATATATGATGAGAATAATGGAAATAGTATTCTGAAAAAATAGAGAGATAAAAAGGAACAAACCAAGTCACATGTACATTACCATTGCGTCTTTATTATAAGACTTCTTCAAGAAGAAGTCTTACAATAAATATGCAATGTGTGCACGTGTGACTTGGTTTGTTCCTCCCCCCTCTCCCTCTCTCTCTCTCTATATAGTCATCCACATACAGTACTGTTTCGCTGTTTCACTGCTCATCAGTGCGGCTAGACAGGCAACTGCCTCAAGCCAGAATTGAAATCCAACCGCCTATACGACAGTCAAGGCTCCTAACCATTACGCCAATCGGCGACTGCTGTGTGAGTCGTGAATTACCGATGTTTTGACATCGTCCGAAATACCTAAGCTCGATTTGTTTACACAAAGAGCATCGCTTTATACGCTAATGATAATCCGTGTATTAATCTGTCACCCCTTTTTTAGAAGACGGAATCGCCCTATCGTCGAAGACAAAATGCAAGCAAACAAGATCTACAGAGTTTTATAACAAGTTAGAAAAGCATTTCATCCAAGGCATGAAAATTGTTAAACAAAATGTTTTTACTATAGGCTTTAAAAATAAAGGTACAAGATTCAATTTGAAATTTATTTATCTTCAAAGTGCACTTTTATAAATTTTACAAAGTAAGGTATAAAAATTTAATTTAAATTGAATCCAAAAATTACCTTGGATTTATTTTATGTAATGTACATTTTGTTGCACTTAAAAAAAAAGTCATTGAAAATTTTATATCTATATCGTTAATTGCTAGATGAAAGATAATGTTTTTAAAGTGCACCAAAATGTACATTACATAAAATAAATCCAAGGTAATTTTTTGATTCAATTTAAATTAGATTTTTATACGAATATCAAGAATAAGTATTTATTCAACAGAAATCAGATTAAATACACAAAAGGTTGGAAGCGGTGATGGAAGAGGGGCAAGTCCATGCGATAAGTGCGTAGAGTGAATGGGCAAAAAGGGAAGACCAATAAAAACATTGGAGGATGGATTTGAGAGGAAGAAGAATAAATAAAGACCTGGCCAGAGATATGTTAGTTTGAAAGTGAAACTCATAAAACCACCATACCGACAGGCGAGACGGGCATTAATCCGATGATGATGACGATGATGATGATGATTTTTATAGAGTTTTTTCCAAAGATGTTAATCGTATGAAACTACAACATTTACAAGATAATGCTCAATTAATTTTTCTAACTTTTAGTATAAATATTTCTATTAATACAAACATTTTGGCTACATATGTGCATACATGCTTAATCATACGACCTTATTTAAAATCTATCCTGACAGAAGATTCTTAAAAGATAAATGAATTTTATGCTAGTATTATGCAATATATATATATATATATATATATATATATATATATATATATACTGTATTAACAATACCAAGACTTCAAAAAAGGAATTGGTAGCAACAAAAAGTGTATTTCATTGTAAGTTACAATTGTTTGAAGACCAGTTGGACAATTTCAAGCATTATGGCGTTTGAAAATTTTTACATTACCAGCCTTTCTTCAGATTTCTTGAATAAAAAACACTTTAGCAATAGAACATTATTTAAAGAAATTTCCATGTGAAAATTTTCAAACACCATAATGCTTGAAATTGTCCAACCGGTATTGAAACAATTGTAACTTACAATGAAATACACTTTTTGTTGCTGCCAATTCTTTTTTTGAAGTCTTGGTTTTGTTAATACAGTATATTAATGCTCAATTATGAAATATGATAATTTTGTTGCTTACATTTTAAGTCATATCATTTTTTGGCTTAAAATTCATTGGTATGTGAAAATTTACTGAATCATACGAACCCAGTAAAATTCAGTATATTACAAACAAGTCTATATATATATATATATATATATATATATATATATATATATATATATATATATATATATATATATATACCATCACCTATATTGATAGTAATATGAAAAAGGGAGAAGAATTGATGTTTTGTACGTTAGAATATATATATACTAGCATTTCAGCCCGGCGTTGCCCGGGTGTTTGGAGGTGTATGTTGAGAAAAAAAAAGAAAAAGAAAAAGCGGTCAATTTTTTTAAACTTTGACCCCTATTATGTCCCCTTAACTTTTATTGTTTTGGACTCAAATCAAGTTATTAAGTTATATCCATGTCCAAGGAACCTATATCTAAAATTTCAAGTGTTTAGACCCACAATTGGCGGAGGAGTTTGGTAGAATTCTCAAAGGTCAAATCGTTGAACTTTGACCCCTTGCTCGGGTGTTTGGAGATGTATGCTGTGCAAAAAAAGCAAAAAAACAAAAAAAAAATGGTTAATTTTTTAAAACTTTGACCCCTATTATGACCCCTTAAAATTTATTGTTTCGGGCTCAAATCACTTTATTAAGTTATATCCATGTTCAAGGAACCTATATCTAAAATTTCAAGTGTCTAGACCCAAAATTGTCGGAGGAGTTTGGTAGAGTTCTCAAAGGTCAAATCGTTGAAATTTGACCCCTTAACAGCCAAATTTCTGGCTGACACCCGTCACATCGATTTTCCCAAATCTCAGTACCCGGTATTTCAAATTTCGAGTCTATAGACTAAAAATTGATAGAGTTATTGCGTAGGGAAATGTACACAGACAGACACACAGATACACAGACAGACAGACAGACAGACAGACACGTTCACTTTTATATATATATATATATATATATATATATATATATATATATATAAAAGTTACTTTTGCATTTATTCATTTAGATATATAAAAAATAAAACTATTTTCAGACTTTCAAATTTATGGTTTTCTATTTCATGTATCATTACTATGTCTTCTTTTTTTCTTCCTTCGAAATAACATTTTAACTTTTCTTTTTATCAGATATCTGAAGATACTGGCTTCCTGACGTAAAATGCGCCAAACATTAATTTTGTTGTGTTCCTTCTTTCCCTTTGCAAAACTCAATCATGTTCTGCAGAGTAAAAACCAGAAAGAAAAATTTTACTCTACAAATCAACGAAACCAAACGAAACGAAACCAAACACCATGATTAAATATTCGAAGATACAAAGAACTTGAAGCATTAAAACTTTTTTTTTTTTTTTTTTTTTAAATTACAGGATTCGGCATTAAGTAACCCCCAAAAGGATTGATATGTCGTAGAAAAAAAAATTACTCTCAAATTCTTAAAACTACTTTATTTTTTTAAGACATTTTATTATAAATTTTCTATCCTACACATAACTATCTAAAAAAAAAACCAAACAAAACAAATCAAAAAACAATTGGACGCAAGAAAGAAGAAAAAAAAAGTCCTCTTTATCAATGTTTTTTTCTATTTAATATTAGCAGGCAGGCCACCCGGCGATGCCTAGTCGTAAAATTCTTATAAATATTATATTTTAATTAATACAGAAACTGAGACATGTGCATGCAAGTATTATGTTTTTCTAAACAGTTCACTTCTTGTAAGCAAGAAAAAAAAAATACTTGAGCTGAGATTGAAACAAAAACTTAAAAGACAGTGAATCAAGTACGATAAGCATTCGACCAACGTGACACGCACTTGAGAGTGTTTTTAAACCGATTTATATTTAACATAAGAAATCTGTAATGTCAACTATTCACGCATGTGAATTTATGAAACCTGAATGGAGACCCCCACAATATTATTGTAGCCGTTTTGTTAACACTGTAAAAGTATTTATCTAAGTAATTTGGTTTATGTAGTGACAGTTATTACGGTTTATCTCTAATATCCTTATAGGAGTCTGTGACATATTTCCATTGTATGGATGCCAGGCGCAAACGAAAACCCCATGATATCATTAGACCATCTTTAGACAGAACACATACTGCCCTTGGATCCTAGTCAGAAGACTAAGAAGATATATTTTAGTTTCACGTACAGCCCAAAAGCGACATGATTTTGTTTTACATTGCGTCTTCGGTGATCGGGAGATCCTATTTATTAAAAAAGAGGAGAGAAGGTGATAACATACTACTAACAAATTAGCGCATCTATATACTAATTTAATGTTCGTAGTATGTTATCCCCTTTTAATAAATAGGATCTCCCGATCAAACAATTTATAATCTGGAAATTGTAACACACATACGCACTTTAAAGATACTACGGTTTTAATATATAGATTGTTTCCTTTCCTTCCCCTTTGAAAAGCTTTCTGCAAAAATCAAAAACAAAAACAACAAATTTCCTCTACAAAACAACCAAACCAAACACAATGAATAAATATTTGAAGATAGAAAGAATTTGAAACATAAAAAATAACAACAACAAAAAACATGATTGGATTCGGCATTAAATAAATCTAAAAACAACACAGAAAACATTGATATGTCGTAAAACAAAACAACCAAGCCAAATATCATAAATAAATATTTTAAGATATAAAGCACTTGAAACATAAAACTTTCCCCCCAAAATTACTGAAGTCAGCATCAAATAACCCGAAAAGGGTTGATATGCCGTAAAACTAATCAACTAAACAACTAAATCTCGTAATCTTAAAACAGTACTTCATTTTAGATTTTCTCACCCCCCCCCCCACATCTAAAAAAACAAAACAAAAACAATTGAATGAGAGAGAGAGAGAGAGAGAGAGAGAGAGAGAGAGAGAGAGAGAGAGAGAGAGAGAGAGAGAGAGAGGGGAACAAAAATTCAATGTTAAAGGAAATGCTGTTTGGGGAAATATTTGCAAGACATTGTACGTATTGAAATTGAGGCTCAGATATTGGACATGGTTTTCCATACGGTGAACTTAGTATCTGGATTGTGTTTTAGTTTTCTGTTGGCCAGAAGAAAGAAGATGACAGATGTAGGATAAGGACCACGGAACTCTTTTGGCAAAAGGTGGGGAACAATTTCAATAATTAATTCAACATTTGGTAATGAACACGGAAGAGTTTTTTCTTATCCGCACTTGGTTGGTAGCCATTTTGTTTTTTCGCCTTTTGTTCTTTTGCGTTTGGTTCAATGAAGAAAAATGGCCAAACAATGACTTCGTTTTTATTCTGACATGAATGAAGCCCACGGCTGCTACAACTCTTATGAGGGTCGTCCCAAAACAGTCCCGCTTCTTGTTTGACGAACAAGTGGAAACAAAACTTGAAATTGTTTTATTTATTATTTTTAAAAAAATCTTTTCAATACATAATTTGGAAAGCACACACACAAACCGAAGGCAGAAAATGGAACGCATAAATCACTTAATAACAAGTAGTACCTAAGGTAGATAGGCTCTGATAGTAAATTAAAATAGTTAATTAGTACTTGTTCTGTGCCCGGGGGAGGGGGGAAAAGGATGTTCCCACTAGTAGCTGCTGCTGTTGCTGAAGCTGATGCTGATGCTGCTGCTGATGATGGTGATGACGAAAGGAACCTCCAAAATTGGCAGCCTCTAATTAAACAGAGATTATATTGGTTGTGATGGTTGTAGCGGTTCGTGGTGGAGAGGGAGGATGAGATGAGGGGGAGAGGGGGAGGTGAAAAGAATGAAAATAAAGAAATCGTGAGAAAGAAACGTCACGGAAATAGATCATGCAATGAAAAAGTAGTAGAGGTAAAAAAAAAATGAAGAAATATAGAAGAGAGAGAGAGAGAGAGAGAGAGAGAGAGAGAGAGAGAGAGAGAGAGAGAGAGAGAGGGACCAAATATACCCCCTCTCTCCCTCCCTCTCTTTCTCTCATGTTCTTTTTCTTTTTTCTTCTTTAATTTGGCATTTCCTTCTCTTTTTTTTTATTAGGGTTCTTGTTTTCTTTCTTTTTGTATTCTCTTCCAATTTTCTTTCTTTCTTTCTCTCTCTCACTCCTTCCCCTCTCTCTATCTTTCTATCTATCTCTCTTCACTTTATTTTGTTCATTATCTATCTCCCTTTCTCTCAGATTCTTATCATTATTCGAGGCAATAAAGAATAATAAACAAATTAATTATTCATAAACTGTAATTCACGGCTTTGTTTATTCAACCCGTCCGCCATTTTCTTTTTGACTTACAAAACCACAGTTTAATCTATACTCTCACAATTTTTTTTTTGTGTATTGATATTCTTATTAAAACCCCTTTTTCCTATTTAGTTAGGTATTTATTTGCTTCCCTACGAAAACAGATGCGACGCAAGGTCGGTTTTAATGTGCGTGTGTGTGTGTGTGGGGGGGGGGAGCAGCACCCCTAAAACAAGCGCAAAAAGGGGGCACTCTGGCAGTATCCAAAAATAGTAATTATCTCAGTATGAAGGGTTTCCCCTATCTTGACCAAGGACCAATTAACTGAAGTGAAGTATAAGAACAGATACTACACTCTGATCTTGGCCCGAAGGCCAAGAAAGAAAAAAAGGCTAGCCTTTTTTTCTTTTTATTTAGTTATTTATTTGCTTCCCCATTGAGCAAATTATACGGCACAATCACGTTGACACACGGTTCCCGTAAGATCACCGAAGTTAAGCAACGTTGAGCCTGGTCATTACTAAAATGGGTGACCGATTTGAGAAGTCCAGGTGCTGTATGTAGGAGGACGTCAACACCTTCCTGTTACAAAAACCTAACGTTGTCATCTCCCCTAACGGGGATATACATGCGACTGGGGACCGCTTGTGAATTTCTTACTCCCATGAAACTTCCTCCTTCGGAGGAAGCCGGTTAAAACCCTGAATAGGGTTGGTGCTAACTGCATACACACACAGACACACGCACACACACCATTGAGCAAATTAGGCACAAGGCCGTTTTTTAATGTGGAGAGTGAGAGAAGTGGGACTAGCTACCCCGAGGGGGGACTGGATAGTGACAATTGGTATGAAGGGTTTCCCCTACATTGACAAAAACTGATTACTCAAGAGCAATGGTCTGATATGTGGGGTTGCCCCCACATATTGCTTTGATTACAGCATCTGCCGGAACAGATACTACACTTTGATAACAGAAAAAATAAAAAAAAAGAAAAAGAAAAAGGCGAACCTTTTTTGTATTTATTTAAAAAAAAAAAATACAACTTCATTGTATGTATGGGTCGTGGAATTGCACTCACCCGCAAAAGATCTAGTTAATTTGCATATTCTTTTAAACATTCATTTTGATTATTCGCTATTAGTTTTTTTCAGTTTCTTATGAGATGATCATCTATATTTAACTATTACGTGTAATTATATTTATGCAGATATTCTACATGATTTATACTTGCGTAATATTTGTGTAAAAAGGTTATAGTAAACACAAACCTCTTTCTATATATATTATGTATGTATATATATATTTGTTTTAAAAAATTTGGCTACCAAACTCCTCTGTCAGTTTTTAGTCTACAGACATGAAACTTAATATATAGGGTATTTAAACTCATGTGAAACTTTATATTTGGGTTTTAGTTCAGGGAAAATCGGTGCAAAAGTGTGAAAATAAAAGAAATGGAATTTGACAGGTGGAGGTCGAACGACAGCATTATGAATCTGCATGTGTAACGTAATAGTTGTAAGTTCATGTTTTAATTTTTAGCCTTACAGCAAACATATCTTCATAGTTCAGGCATTAGCGTCAAAGAGAAAAGTAAATCCTAAGCTAAACGTTTTGGTTTCGATTCTCGGTGGTGGCGCACGGATCATTTTTTTATTTAACTTTTTAATCATTACTATATATTGTGTCTAATATAATATATATATCTAAAAAGTAAAATTGTCTGTGTGTCTGTGTGTGTACATTTCCCTACCAAACTACTCTGTCAATTTTCAGTCTACAAACTCGAGATTTGACATAAGGGGTCTTGAGTTTTTGGAAAAATTTTTTAATCGGTTTTTGGCCCGAAATGGGGCTGTCAAGGGGTCAAAGTTCAATAATTTGACCTTTGAAAACTGTACCAAACTATTCCGCCAATTTTGGGTCTAAACACTTGAAATTTTAAATATAGGTTACTTGGACATGAATCCAACTTTTGATTTTAATTTGAGCCTAAAACAATAAATGTTAAGGGGTCAAAATTGGGGTCAAAGTTAAAAAAAAAAAATTACCTCTGCGGTCTCTACAAAATTACTCAGCCAATTTTTGGTCTAAACATTTGAAATTTTACATAAAGTGTATTCAGACATACGGCAAGCTTTTTAATCGGTTTTTGGCCGAAAATTTGGCTGCCAAGTGTTCAAAGTTCAAAAGATTTGACCTTTGCAGTATCTAGCAAACTATTCAGCGAATTTTGAGTCTAAACATTTGAAATTTTACATAAAGGATATTCAGACATGCAGCAAGCTTTTTAATCAGTTTTGGGGCGAAAATTTGGCTGCCAAGAAGTCAAAGTGGAAAGAGTTGGCCTTTGCAGTCTCTACAAAAAAAAAAACAACAAAAAAAACTCACTAGATCTTATATATATATATATATATATATATATATATATATATATATATATATATATATAACTACTTAATTTACTCACATAAAATTAATATGCGTATATAAGTATAGATTTATGCGTAAACTTTAAGTATTTACTTCAAAAGTGCTCAATACGTAGGTAGAGCTAGTTAGTAATTTATAAAATATATATGGCGATTAAGCTACACTGAATATTCCATGTTTCATCCACTCTAGGATTCTTCAGGCTTATGCGCATAAGCCTGAAGAGTCCTAGAGGGGATGAAACGCAGAATATTCAGTATAGCTTAATCGTCATATATATTTTATAAATTACTATATATATATATATATATATATATATATATATATATATATATATATATATATATATATATATATATATAAAATCCCCGAAACAGTGTGGTCCTGGATATGACATTAAACTATATCCGATGGTGAGGGCCCCAGCTTGCAGGCCTTAGGGAGTGTGGAGCCACCCTTTAATTGCCATTGCTCCCAGGTCCACTCTGACCCGGAGTGGTAGCACCTGTTAGGGTCCCAACTATGGGTTAAATAGAATACGACTTAAAAAACAAATATACTATATTAAAAAAATCGTTCTTCAAAATCACCAGATTCGGCATTAAATAACCTGAAAAGGGTTGGTATGCCGTAAAACAAAACAACCAACCAACCGAAACAGTGTTTTGTGGTAAACAACTGATGATCCCTTGAAAAATAAATTATTGGTACTATAGTAAATTCGAGAGCGAGTTGATGCAGTGATTGCAGGTGATAAAATAACTTACTGACTGGATGGTTTTCTAACGAATGATAAAAAATATTTTTGTATAGTTTTAAAGGTTAAAAACTTCAAAGACTATATATATATATATATATATATATATATATATATATATATATATATATATATCCGTATTTTGCATATGTACAAAATACATGTTGTTATATAACATCTACAGCGATGCAGCGACCACTATGGCAGTCATGGCTGCCATTCACTGACACCTGATAACAGTGACAAAGAGTTGCTAAGGCAGTAACAAGTAACCGTCTCAAGATAGCATTAACTGACGATGTCATGCAACGACAGCGCCAGTTGTAAAGGCAAGTAATTTCTCTAAAGCTAATCACCAACGATGACAGCCAGTGTATTCTACTAGCTGCCAGTGTATTCTACTAGCTGCCAATGCCAGACAACGCACGACAATAGAAACCAGATGTTTTCATTTTGGCCACTGCCGCCAGTGCCTACAATTTTCTTGAGCCGACAGTGGTTACCACTAGCAACTTCCGCCATCTTTCTGTGTTAATATTTTTTAACTGTTTATCCATAGTTAGTAATTTATATGACTCACACACGATAACGCATTAGGTTATTACTTTTGTGTTTTAGGGGAGGGGGTTGTTCTGCCTTGGTGTCATATTTCCACCAGACCATACCGGTGCACTTATCCTGCTAGTTATATATATATATATATATATATATATATATATATATATATATATATATATAGGACTATCCACTTATCGTGTGCTTCCTTTTTAAAATTAAATACGTTTTTAACTCTTTTTCAAGATGTTTTTTAACATGTTTTATGAATCATTTGTTCACACACACACATATATATATATATATATATATATATATATATATATATATATATATATATATATAAAATGGGTTAAGAAATTCCAACGAAAGAAAGATGTATATTTAAATAAGGGAGTAGTCACCAACAATGTGTATTTTTTAACATTATTTTATTATTCCGTGTCTTGTTTTTTCATTGAGAATTATGTTTGGATCATTGTAATAAGGTTTTTAAGTCATTGAAATCGTTTTTACGCGCGTTTCAGACGGTCTGTGATGCGCCCTCGTCAGAAATTATTTTCAAATGTGTTGGAGATGAAAAAATGGCGATTTTCGTAGTTAATTTGAAGTTTTTCCAAGGGGTGGAGGCTTGTAAGTGTTTATTATTCATTGGTATGCTCAATTTTTATTAAAATACACATTGTTGGTGACTACTTCCTTATTTAAATATATATATATATATATATATATATATATATATATATATATATATATATATATATAATTCTTGGTTCGTTCAAAGTCGATAAAACCGTATTTCTACATTACCAATTTATTTGAAATTTTCAGACAACCCAACATGTTTCTATGTTATTAAAATAAATAAACATCGCCAATTATAAAACTATTAAATAAAATAAAAATATTTTCGTCAGCTGATAGTGCGAACCTGTTTTGTTGATAGAACTGAACTTCCGTTTCAATTCATTTCATACACCACGATTTGACAGAACGAATTAGAAGATTTCATTTTTTGTTTACTCGATAAGTAAAACAAATATATATAATTCATTTGTTTATCTTTATTTTTTTTATTGTATCAGGCAAAAAAAAAGTTGCTCGCTTGCTTTTGAGTCGAAGTCGTCTTTTTTGTTTTTTGTTTTTGTTTTTTTTAATTTTTCGATATAAGAAAATATGAACTTTTTTATTATTAACACTATAAATTGTTAGGTGAAAGTACAGTTTTTTTTTCAAAGAAAATTTACGGATTGGTAACGTGCTTAAATAATATTTGGTGCTAACGCAGAGAGTGATCCGCGCTATTTTTAAATCATATTCCCACGGTTAATTAAAGTTTTATTATATATATTTTTTTATTCAATTGTAAGGTTAAAATACAGATTACGTACAAAACACCCTCCCCTCCCCATGTTAAGAATGGCTTTTTAAATAATAACGTTATTATTTCAGCACGGATCACTCTCTGCATGAGTACCGTACTTTCACCTAATTTAATAAACAAAACATGGCACTTATGCAGAGAAAGTACCGCGCTAAAATAATAACATTATTTAGAAAGCCATTCTTAACATGGGGAGGGCGTTTGGTAACTATTCTATACTTTCACCTAACAATTTAATAACCATAAAATGGTACTTATGCAGAGAAGTTACCGTGCTGAAATAATGTTATTAAGAAAGCCATTCTTAAACTGGTAAGTGGAGAGTGTTCTGTAACTATTTTATACTTTCACCTAACAATTTAATAAACAATAGATTGTACTTATGCAGAGAAGGTACCGTGCTGAAATAATACCGTTATTTAGAAAGCTATCCTTAACATGGGGAAGGAGTTTTGTATCTATTCTATACTTTCACCAAACAATTTAATAAACAAAAATAGATAGTACTTATGCATAGAAAATACCGTGCTGAAATAATGTTATTTAGAAAGACATTCTTAACATGGGGACGGTATTTTGTAACTATTCTGTCCTTTCACCTTCCAATTTAATAAACAAAACATGGTACTTTTGGAGAGAAGCTATCCTGCTGAAATAATGACGTTATTATTTAGAAAGCCATTCTTAACATGGGAATTGGGGTGTTTTGTAACTATTCTGTACTTTCACCTAACAATTTAATAAACAAAAGTTAAACTTAAGCAGACAAGGAACAGTACTGAAGCATTAACATCATTGTTTAGAAAGCCATTCTTAACATGGGGAGGGAGGATGTTTTCTAACTATTCTGTACTTTCGGTGCTAATGCAGAGAATGATCCGGGCTATTTTTTTTAAATCGTATTTCCACGTTTAATTAAAGTTTTATGACATGTTTTTTATTCAATTGTAAGGTTAAAGTACAGAATAGGTACAAAACACCATCCCCATGTTAAGAATGGCTTTTTAAATAATAACGTTATTATTTCAGCAAGGATCACTCTCTGCATGAGTACCGATTAATGTTTTGTTTTTTGCTTTTTTTATCGTAGATTTTTTTTAAGAAAACCTTTTTTAACAAAAATTGAAAGTACAGGTTTTTTTTTTACAGAAGTTGTTTTTATATAAGAAAATATGAATGCTTTTTTTTTAAAAGAAATTGGGCACTCATGCACTTATTGATCCGTGCTGAAATAATAACGTTATTATTTAAAAAGCCATTCTTAACATGGGGAAGGTGTTTTGTACCTATTCTGTACTTTAACCTTACAATTGAATAAAAAAAAAACGGTAAATTTTTAGATTAGGTCTACCTTCACAATTTTCTTTTAAATGACGACTTTTATAGGTTTTGACTATGCTGAATACGAAAAGCGCACTGAAATTTTGCAGAAATAAGTAGTTATCGAGATATAAATAGTTGTATAATGCATTGTAATCTCTGGCGGCCATCTGTTTTACGCGCATGTGCACGCATCATAAACAGATCTACGCGTGTAACAAAGATGGCCGCCAAAGAATACAATGCATAAAACAACTATTTATATCTCGATAACTACTTATTTCTGAAAAATTTCAATGCGATTTCCGTACTCAGCATAGTCGGAAACCAATAAAAGTCGTCATTTAAAAGAAAATTGTGGAGGTGGACCTAATCTAAAAAAATACCAAAGAAACATATAAAACTTTAATTAAACTTGGAAATACGATTTAAAAAAAATAGCGCAGATCAGTAAGTGCATTAGCACCCATTAATCGACTAACGTGACCTTATTGCCAAATAAGCTCCGGCTACAATGTTGAACACGCCATTCACGTTGTTTTTTTGTTTCAAGTTAAATTCAACTTTCACAATATCTTTTTATTTTTTTTATAATTTTACGATATCTTTTTTTAATAATAAATTGTTAGTTGAAAGCACAGAATAGTTACAAAACACCTTCCCCTCTCTATGGTAAGAATGGCTGAAAAAAAAATATTAGGTACTCATGCAGAGAGTGATCCGTGCGGAAATATTAACGTTATTATTTAAAAAGCCATTCTTAACATGGGGAGGGGAGGGTGTTTTGTACCTATTCTGTACTTTAACCTTACAATTGAATAAAAAACATATCATAAAACTTTAATTAAACTTGGAAATACGATTTAAAAAATAGCGTGGATCAGTAAGTTCATTAGCACCAGAAATTGTTAGGTGAAATACAGAAAAGTATCTACCAAGAAAACCGTTATTTTTTTAGCCATTCTTACCAAGGAGAGAGGATGGTGTTTTTTCACTATTCTGTGCTTTCAACTAACAATTTATTAAAAAAACAAAAGGTAAATTTTCACATTAGGTCCACCTCCACAATTTTTAAAATGGGTAGGTTGGGGGTGTTTCTTCCGAAAGCCGTTCTTAACATAGGGTGAATGGTGATATTTATTCCAAAAGCCGTTTTTAACAGACGAAAGATAGGTAAAGGGTTAAAACATGTGGTTAGGCATGGGTGTTGTTTATTCCGAAAGCCATTCTTAATATGGGGGAGGTTGGGAGTGTTTATTCATGGCCGCCAGTGAATTATAGTGCATAGTACAGGTCTTTATATCTCGAAAACTACTTGCCTCTGCAAATTTTAAATGAGATTTTCTTATTAATATTTCGGACTACTTGTCTCATCTTTATTAGTTGTTGTTTTTCATCTCAAAAAATGAATTCCAATTAAGGAATGATATATATATACCAATCGGTACGGACCCGAATATGAAAGATCAGATAATAAATAAACGTGGATTTATAAGATCAAAGAATCCAACCTTGATCGCCCTTCGAGGCCCGTAGCGCAGTTGATAGAGATGTTGAATCTCTACAGTTCCAGATGAACATTGTCTGAAGATGGCGGTTTCAATCCCACGCAAAGCATGCCAGAGGTTAATTGGCCAAAATGTGGTGAGACGACAACAACTACACATGGCAGTGATGGCTGAAAATGCAGTTAGGAGATTCGAAGTTCCTATCCATCGCGGTTACCACCTGACGAAGGCCAGAGGAATTAGTTGACCGAAATGTTGTGAATAAACAAACCAATAAAAGATGAAAAACAACAACTAATAAAGATGAGACTAGTAATCCGAAGTAAAAATAAATTAATATATATAATTCTCATCTCAAAAATGAATTCCAATTAAGGAATAATATATATGAGATTTTCTTATTCAGCATAGTCGAAAATTGTGGCGGTGGACCTAATGTAAAAAAAGATACTCTCCCCCAAAAAGGATATCGTGAAATTTAAATTTGGTTTGTACTTGCACAAAGACTTGAATAAGTTGTCAACAAAAACAAATATATAACAAGTAAATATTTTCAAAGGCAAGATAAGTTACTTTTCTATCTAATTGGATAATTTTAAGTGTTTTTATTGGGTTTGTACCACTGTACATATAGATTCGAAAAAGTTGTCAAAAAATAAATGTATAACAAATATTATCAAAGGCAAGATATGTTACGTTATTACCAAAATGGATAATTTTTTTTTTTTTTTAATGTAAAATGTTTATTCGGCTCGAAAAACACAGCGTTTACTGCTATATTTGAAAATTACAAATGGCGGCAGACTGTGTTAAACACGTTAAGTTTGGGAAAATGAGTTAAAACTAAAAAACTATACAAAATACTGTTAAAAACCACCGAATACATGTCTGCCTATGTCACGGTAACATATATTGAGTGAGTTCTTGACAGTATTTTGTATAGTTTTTTAGTTTTAACTCATTTTCCCAAACTTAATGTGTTCAACATAGTCTGCCGCCATTTGTATTTTTCAAATATACAGATAAACACTACATGTTTTCGAAACGATTAAACATTTTATACTAAATAAAAACACTAAAATTTTATCCAGTTAGGTAGAAAAGTAACTTATCTTGCCTTTGATAACATTTATTAGTTATATTTATTTTTCAACAACTTTTTCGTTTCTGTGTTTAGTGATACAACCCCGTTTTATTTACTGTAATGTTTAGCCGGCTTGAAAAACAGTGTTTATCAGTGTATTTGAAAAATACAAATGGTGGCGGACACTGTTGATGATGTTAAGTTTGGGAAAATGATTTAAAACTAAAAAACTATACAAAATACTGTCAGAAACCCACTGAATATGTCAGCCTATGTCACGATAACATATAATCAGTGCGTGTCTGACACTGTTTTGTATAGTTTTAACTGATTTTCCAAAACTTAACGTATTCAACAGAGTCCGCGACCATTTGTCTTTTTCAAATACATCGATAAACACTGAGTTTTTTGAGCCGATTAAACATTTTACATTAAATAAAAACACTAAAAAATTATCCAGTTAGGTAGAAACGTAATTTACCTTAACTTTGCTTTCATTTATTCGTTTTTGGCCAACTTTTCCGAATCTGTGTATAGTACCCCCCCCTCATCCTCACCCAAATATTAATTAAAAAACTCACATTTTTGAATACAATAATAAAAAAAATAACTCTATTTAGCGTTTCAACATTTTAGCAACTTTCGGCTTAATCCACTGAATGGTGGTCGAACCCAAGCCATGATTGACGGTAACTCCCGAAGATCCGGATCCAATTCTGCAAGAGTACCATTTTTTTTCATTTTCGCCTTTTTTTATTTTACTTTTTGGACTGGATTGCTGTACTAAGAATATAAGAAACATGCATTTTCTCTTTTTATTAGAATTTTCCATTACACCAAATTGAGCCACAGCAATACGTGGCAGGGTACAGCTAGTATATATATATATATATATATATATATATATATATATATATATATATATATATATATATATATATAACTAATGGCAAGCAATCTATGAAAGATTAATGCAAGCAACAGTAAACGTAGTCACTAGTTTTGTCTTCTCTGCGTCAGCCTCTCGAATCAAAGGTTCTCAAGTCCTTCACCACCTTTACTCAAGGCACGCCTCCATGATGGTCTATCTTCGGCTAGCTCCTCCCACGCATTCATATCAATGCCAAGAGTGGTCAGGTCCCGTTTGGCCACGTCTTTAAAGCGTAGCATCGGACGACCACGGCTTCTTGTTCCATTTGCCAGTTCGCTGTAGAGGATATCCTTAGGGAGACGGCCATGGATACTAACACTATAAGATGAAATTCAGCTACTGCAGAGCTCATGGACAATTCTGGAACTAACTCAGAGAGGACAAGACTCCCAACATCAAAAAATGTGCATCATTAAGTCTACATACAGCTCCACGATGACTGATGAGCATCTAGAGGTCAGCTTGAAGCTGGCTATTAGCAGCTACTCTCTGCACTATGCATCCCTGACTGATTCCATCTAATGCAAGTCATTAGTGTAAGGTAATGACAAAAAATGTGCAGCGATGTACTGCGCAATGTGGGTCGATGCAGTAATGCAAGGTACACCCACTTATACTGTCATATAACAACAATTTACACTATATTTAGACGACTGGAAACAATGCCGAAATAAGCGGAGAGCATATACAGCGCCTAGAATTCCCAAATGGTCACCCATCTGGTATTAGCCAGGCTCAACGTTGCTTAACTTCGGTGATCTGACGAGAACCGGTGTGTCAACGTGATTATGCCGTACTTCCAGTCGTCTTGTACCTCAACTTGCCACTGGTATGCAACAATGTTGGCTCAGGAGAGGCGTGGTTGGAGATTGCGCAACTCTTGCCACACAAATTTCACGTGCAGGCACCCTTACAGTGGGTATCCATAGTCTGTCAAGACTGAAGGAAGCCTTGTTGTACAATATATTTATAAATAATGTGTCTTGTAGTTTTAGTTGGTTGTAGATCATCTAGACTTAGTCTTGTCACAAGTAGTTCTCGTGCTGCAAATGTGCGTGCACCTCTGATGTAGATGATTAAAAAAATGTTTATTGTTAATTTTACTCAGTTTAAACGGTAATAATACTATGAGTGTCTTTAAACTGGAAAAATTATGAAGTTCAATAGTTAAACTACCACTGAGAATTTTTACATTTCATAAACTTACTTTGATTATTAAGTGTTTTTATGACAAACGAAATCGTCCACTCTCGGACACAGATGACGGAAAACGGACAGTTGCAATATGGAGGTATCTGGAATCTATCCAGATACTGAACTAATATGTACAAGGCGTGTTTGAAACAATTCCCACTTTATTTATGCCGCTATATTCATTTATTTACGACTGAACAAATTAGTTCAATCAGGTCATAAAGGGTTAAGGTCATATCCAGGACCGATAATAAGATCTATTAAATTAAAAAAAAAAATATATAAATTCACATGAAAGCGTAGATTAAAAAAAAATTCATATGTTAAAACTTATGCTAATGAAGCCTTGTGGATCTGGTTTATCTCCATACACAACGGATGCCATTTAACATAGCCGTTATGTCGCAATTGGGCAAACAAATAAAACAAATAGAAATAAATAAAAATCCGGGTCGATATTTTTTCTTTTTTAACAAAAGTTTTTATTACACGTTATTCTCCTGTCTCAACACGACTTAAAAGTCTCTTGCTGCCACATGTCTATTTTAGCCTGGTTGCATTTCTCCTTCCTCTGACCACATGCCTCAGCCTCGGATTTACATGTCCATTCTCTTCGATGTCCACTTTGATTCTGCCTTGAGCACGTGCTGCATTTTTCTCCTTATTTTTCTCGCACCAACCCATGCACACTTCCAAATTTGCATATCCACGTTTTTTGGCTACTGCTGCTAATCTCCTCGCAAGCCAGCCATCCCTCACCACTGCTAGCACTTTCCCACACGCTCATATGACTATGTTTCAGATATAGCACAAAGAAAAAATAAAACATTGATTTTTGTAGGAAGAAAGCTGTCGATGACAAAGACATGATAAAGAGACTAGCTTTACTTTATATATTAGAAGACTGAGAAAATGTGTGCCATCCTGGAGGCATTAATAATAATTACAATGTCAGCAAGTAGACATTACATTGCCAATATCTGTGTGCTTGTTCGGACGGATGTTTTACTTACTCTTCTATTTTCAATTCTTCATCTTTTATCATTATATTGACATTCATGACACGAATGATACCCAGCATCCATTATATATATATATATATATATATATATATATATATATATATATATATGGTCGCTTAGGAATTACTTGGCGATGAGAAAGCCAATTTTTACTCCCATGCAATGTAATCATATAGCATTAACTCCAGATTGAACCAAGCCCCTTCCTATTCTAACCCTTTCCTATTCTGATTCAATACTATCACCATTTCATCAAAAATAATAATGAAAGAAACAAAAAATGGGAGAGAGAGAGAGAGAGAGAGAGAGAGAGAGAGAGAGAGAGAGAATGGAGATGAGAAAACTATTATACCTATCATCGTAAAATCAAAGTGTTGCATTATCTTTAGTGAAACCAATTTCTCCTTCTTGGTGGCCGGGACCTGCATTGTTTGAGGCCGTCCGACTGGTCCATTGATGGATAGCCATGTTTGGACAGTGTCAATACACGACTCACCCACATTGAACAAGTCCAATATTGGCTCGGGATATTAACAGGAAAAGCACGGCAATACAAAAGTTATTAATTTTCAATGCTTCCCTGTCTTGATTCTGGATCTGGATTTCATTGTCGAACTGAAGCTGGCTGATCCAAGCTTAACCTACCAGATTGTATCAGGGAGTATTTTTTTTTCGCTGACTTATTCTAAACTTTCTATACAAAAAAAAAAGGAAAAGGAAAAACTGAAAACAAAAAGAGAATACTGTCAATATATCACATTGAAACACAGGTTAAGCAACATTGAACCTTGTCAGTACTTGCTGCTAGTCTCAGTCTTTTCTATGCGAGTCATTCCAAAAGTAAAGCCTCCTATTCTCGTTTTAACCCAAAAGTTAAAGAACTACGAAAAAAAGAGTGGTACCATTAAAACGAGCAACCATTTTCTACATAGTCACCATTATTATCAATGCACTTTTGCCAGTACTGAACGATGGCTGTGCATGGATATCCGGAACGTACTTTATCATATGAGGGTTGTTCCAAAAGGTAAAGCCTCCTATTTTTTACACTAAAAACGTTGAAGAACTATAAAGTCAGGATCGGTACCATTAAAATGAACAACCATTTGTGCTCCAGAATTTATTTTGCTACATAGTCACCACCATTCTCAATGCACTTTTGATACGAATTCAATAACGCATTTCTGCTTCTGACCCATGTCCATGACAGGAGTTGCTTTCTTAGTCTCACACTGTCAATATCTGCAACAAAGAGATAAAACCTTTGAGGTCATGAATGCATAAGTTCAATCATCATAACAATGCAATTTGCAATTTCCTTTGATCTATTTCGTTGGAATAAAAATAGGAGGCATTATTTTTGGAACGCCCCTGTATAAATACTATTATGGCACGTGTTCTTCAGAATTGTCTGGTCTATTTCCTGCTTCCTTTGTTCCAGCTCGTCCAACTTGTTGGTCTAGTGGTCTCCATCAATTCACTGTTTTGATACCTCATTGTAATACCGCTTCCTATTCCAGTAACTTTTTTACAAGAACTAGAAGCGTATGGAACTCTCTTCCTACTGACTGTTTTCCTCCTACCTTGGTCTTTTCAAGACTAAGGCCAGTAGGCATCTCCTGTCATTGCAATAATCATCTTTCATTCTTGTTAGCTCTTTACAGCAAGTGGTTTCATGCTTTGTCTGGAGCGATTTTCATAAAAAAAGTCTCCTCTTGTTTGTTTAGTTTTTTTTAGTCTCTGTCAATTGGTTATGTACTTCTTCAATTGTCTTTTGAAAAATTTCTTCAAAATGAAAACAAATATTTACAATTGAAATCTTAGCCTCAACTTTGCGATAATCAAAACAATCATAGTCGCATTTCAAACGTAAATATTCCTTTTAGTTCCTTATATCAAGTGGCTTCATGCTTTGTCTGTTTTTTCCCACATAAGAAAAAAAACTTAGATGGGTGACAATTTGACAATACCAGGTGCTGTAAGTTTGGAAGTGTCTGCAAAGTCACATTCTCCGATATCCTTGGGCTGGTGCATCTGCTGCTAGTCTCTCGCTCCTAGACAAGGTCCAAAAGAGAGTCGCCAATCTGATAGGCCCTGAACTGGCATCTAAGCTTCAGCCTCTGTCCCATCGACGAAACGTTGCATCCCTCTGCCTGTTCTACAAGTATTTTAATGGTGAATGCTCTGACGAACTGCAGACACTTGTGCCCTCACAACGTAGACACCCTCGACAAACCCGACAGGCAGCTAAATCCCACCCCCACACAGTAGAGATCCCTAGATATAGAAGATCTTTCTACTCCAGTAGTTTCTTCCCCACAACCGCTAGACTCTGGAATTCCATTCCAGGTCTCTGCTTCCCCAACTGTACTGACATGCAGAAGTTCAAGTGTAACGTGAACCGACATCTTGCTGCCCAAATCCCAACATAGTGCCCCAGTAGTTGCTACCCCTGATAGTAGCCCCCTACACCACAGTGGCAATGTGCCATGTTTGGGGTGAAAATGTAATAAATAAAAAAAAAAGAAGGCATAAACGCATATTTCGTCTTCCTTTAATCATGAATGAAATAGTAGAGCCAACTAGACTGGTCTAAACTAGTTATTCTTGATACGTTTACAATTGCTTGAAAAAAAGAATACATAAAAAGCATATAAAAAATTATGGAAAAGTCCTTTTGAAACATGGTTTGAAATTTGAAAATGGAGCACAAAACTGTTAAAAGCCATTAATCAGCACCTTGTTAGGCATACTTCCAAAAAGTAACTCCAAGTGACAATATGGACAAGAGTGGAAAACAGTAATAAGCATTTGCATCTGATTATATATATATGATGATGATGATGAGTGCAACGTCTTGTCAGACGAGTGCCACTCCCTCAGACACTTAAAGTCCATGAGCCCAAAAATGACTTTTTTTTTTAGTCCTACCGGTGAATTCACATGCTCAAGCAGGCATGACACTGAAGACGGTCATTGAGATCAATTATTCCATGCTTCCAGCATTTCAAGCCTTCACACGTCACAACTTTTCCATCACCACAGGACCATTTTTATAGACAAATGCCTGAGGGAGTATCTATACACAGATTATGCTACAGAGTCTTAGCTTTGCACGACAGCTAAGTCTCTCTCTCTCTCTCTCTCTCTCTCTCTCTCTCTCTCTCTCTCTCTCGATTCAAAATGTTGAGATCCAGCAACAAGCAAGAGCAATATAGCCAGCAACAAGTTAAACTGCAGACCAGCTTAATGCGGGTACTGGTCTCCCGCTTTATGGTTTTTTAAATCAGAGATTCGCTTCTCCTAGAAAGGTTGCTTTCACCACGGCTTACGGGAGCCCTCTCCGCCCCAACACACACATACATACACACAAACACACACGGTGCTAATTCGCTGTTGACTCCTTTGGAAAGTCTTGTTTTTAATCCTTCAGGGAGACTAGCCACCCTCCTCACCAAACAAGTCTGGGGGGGGGGAACCAGTTTAGTCGCCGGTGACCCGACCATGAGGTAGGTAATACTGGGTTACATGGTACCAGTAGCATATGACATGACCTGACACACATATATATATATATATATATATATATATATATATATATATATATATATATATATATATATATATAAATGATGAGACGATTCTAATATTTTTCCCACTTCTGATACAATTACCGATTTCGTGCTAAATTACTGATTTCGATTCTTTATAAATCTCTAATTATTTTACTATAGAGTTGTTATTTCTCCCGATATTCGTAAAAAAACACGTTAAATATACAGATATTTTCCTAAATGTCAAAATACACTTGTGGAGAGTGATCTATTGATTTTAACTTTACTGAAATTTTAAAATCAATAAATATTTATTATTTTATCATTATTACCAGCAATGGGAGATTTTACTTCAAACAAAATCAAATAAAACAAGACAATTACAAGGATCGGAAAATAGGTATCAATTTTTCTGATTCCGATACTCCCAAATCTTCCGATTTTTCTGATTCCCTATTCCGGTTAATCATCCCAACGCTAATATATATCATTGCCTGGACCAATGAGACTCTCTCGCTCTCCAGATTTCCCTGTCCTCCATCAGCTACCCCAGATCTTCAAGATCACAGTTGGCGTCATGTGCAATTTTCGAGACCCACATACATCCATACATCGAGCAAAATATTTCAAAAAGTAACTCCAAGTGACAATATGGACAAGAGTGGAAAACAGTAATAAGCATTTGCATCTGATTATATATATATGATGATGATGATGATGAGTGCAACGTCTTGTCAGACGAGTGCCACTCCCTCAGACACTTAAAGTCCATGAGCCCAAAAATGACTAACTCCCCTTTATCTACGATCTTTCCATTTTTATTTGACTTTATAACTTAGTCCATCTATGAATTCTGATGATGCTAGTTGGATTTTTCCTCTCTTTGAGGATTTTCCTCTAGTTGAAACAATTTGTAAACTCATTCTGGACTCACAGTAATAAATTTCCTATATACTGCTCTGACTACACATTGAGCACTTTAGTCCGGTTTTTTTTTTTTTTTTTTTTTTTTTTTTTCACCACTGGTAAATAAATACCCGCTCCTCTACAGTTGAGCACTTTACGAAAAAAACTCGGAATCTACCCCATTTAAGAATGGAAAAGATCAACTTCCGACTCTCCCTCAAAAACATTCCAACGATACCAAAAAATGAATACTTTCTTATTCTAATAAGAACAATGGAGGAACTCATTAGAAAAATGCGCTGGAAGGCCTACTTCTTCCTTAAAGAAAAAGATCCTGCTAATCCAACCAACCACTACGGATTTACCAACAAAAACACAGCTCCATACATAGAACAATTGGCCGCTTTTGAAACGGATCTAACAGATATTATTAACCACATTTCTTTCCGTAAACAAAAAAATCCTTTCCAACTCCACATGGACAAAATAATTAAAGATATAGATAAATCTAAGCAAATATACCTCAAGGCTGATAAATCACAAAATTTCTACAAAGTCTCCAAACAAAAATACTTAAAACTTCTAAATGATAATCTCACCTCAACATACAAAAAATCAAATATTGACTTAATCAAAGACATTAATATAGAAAGTAAAATAATCACAGATACTTTAAACCTAAGCAACAGGGTAGCTAAGCTAGATACTAAAAATGCATACCTCCTCATAAAAGACCATAAAGAACACTTCCGTACCAGACCACAAACCAGGCTTATCAACCCCACCAGACCCGAAATTGGCAGAATCAGCAAAACAATTCTTGAAAGAATCAATAAACAAATCAAAAATAAATTCAACCTAACCCAGTGGATTAACACCGAAGACACCATTAATTGGTTCAAAAGAATACCTAACAAGAACAAGGCTGCATTTATTCAATTTGACATAGTTAATTACTACCCTTCTATTTCTAAACACCTTTTTGACACTGTCTTGGATTTTGCTTCTACCTTCTCCGATGTTCAACCATTTGAAACTGACATCATTCTGAAATGCCGTAAAACTGTCCTACTAAGCCAGGACTCTCAATGGACTAAAAAAGACCAACCTACCTCCTTCGACCTTGCGATGGGTGCTTTTGATGCAGCTAAGGCTACTGACTTAGTAGGCCTTTTCATCCTATATAATATCACAAAATTTATCCCCAACAACAACGTGGGACTTTACAGAGATGATGGCCTTATCATTGTTGAAAACGCAAGCGGCCCAAAGTGCGAAGGCATTAAAAAGAACATTATCAGGGAACTGAAGAATATGGATCTAAAGATTGAAGTAACTTCCAACTTAAAAACAGTAAATTTTCTAGATGTTACCTTTAACCTCCCTAATAATACTTATGAACCATACACTAAAAATAATACATACCCCCTATATATACACCCTATGTCCAACCACCCCAAACACATTATTAAACATATCCCTAAATCAATAGAAAAAAGGCTTAGCACAAACTCATCTAACTCCAGCATTTTTAACCTACACAAACCCTTCTTTGAAAATGCTTTAAAGGAATCTGGATATTCCAACCCTAATATTACATACTTGGACCCTAATAAACCCAACAATACAAATAGGAATAACAGATCCCGCAAAGTCCTCTGGTTTAACCCTCCCTATAATAATATGATAAAAACTAAATTAGGTTAAAAATTCTTCATGCTTCTTAATCACCACTTCCCCCCTAGTAATATTCTACATAAAATTTTTAATAAGAACACTATTAAGCTTAGCTACAGTTGCACAAATAATCTAGAAAATAAAATTAAAAAACACAACAATAAAATACTAAATAACCACAACTATAATAACAATGGTCAAAATAACTGTAACTGCCTTAACAAACCCCAATGCCCGCTCCAGCAAAATTGTCTCTCAACAAATGTGGTTTACAAAGCAACTATTGCCCCTGCTGAAGACCCACAAAACAAAAAATTTTACATTGGCCTCTCAAGCACCACGTTCAAAGACAGATTTAGAGTGCATAAATGCTCCCTAAATAACCCCAACCACCCAAATAGTACTTCATTAACTAACCACTATCTACTACTTACCCGAAACAACCTCACCCCAATTATTAGCTGGGAAATTCTTAATAGAGCTAGTACCTGTAAATCACTAAACTCCCCATGTTATTTATGCTTAACTGAAAAATTACTGATTACTAATTTTAGAGATAGAGATAAACTTCTAAATAAAAAAACTGAAACCTCACTTAATTGTAAACATTATAAATCCCACCTCTTAAGCAACTTCTCACCCTTCTAATAATAACTATAACCCACCCCTAAAATCTAACACTAACGAATTACACACACCCTATTTACAACCTAAACTATATAGTCCCCCATTCATTTTAAAAGAACCCCTCAACAGAACCCCCACCTATTTATCCCACCATTTTTTAGCTACATCTCTCTTTACCAAACTCATTTTTGTACCCCCCCCTTTGCCTTAATCACTCCTTATGTCATTATTTAAAGGTTCTCGCCCCATAGTCTCTTATTGGCTATTTCCATAATTAGGTCTTGATTTCTATTATTTCAATTACGTACTTATCACAATTGGTATCCTTCGACTTGCCTCTCGGTCTATTATCTACTTGTTAACAACTAATCATTTACTTACCTTCTATTTTAATTAATTATTTAATTTACCATCTACATATAACATATATAATACGCTTTTCTCTTATATTTACCTCTTACTAATTCTTTCAATAATAATTATCATATTTTTTAACACGAAGCTTATTTACATATTTTTCGTATTTGTGTTTGTACATATACTCAAGCACATGCTCCTCCCCCATTGATGTGTGTATTTTTTACATGTGTACTCATGTGTATGTATTTGTGTGTTTTTGTTATCTACTTACTATCTACATTTTATTAATAATTATATTAATTTTTATTATTTAATTAACTTACTGATATCCTTAGTTTTTTTACTTTATTAAATAAACCTATAACGTATAATTCACCTATTTACCCTTCTATTTCTCATTTCTTTCTTTCAACTTAACGCCCGACAATTCAAAAAAACTATAAATAATAAATTAAAAACAAAAAATTAATTTTTTCAATCTCTCCCTGCCCAGCTAATTTATATATATATATATATATGTATATATATGTGCACATATATATATATATATATATATATATATATATGTGTGTGTGTGCGTGTGTATATGTGTGTGTTTGTATATGTATGTATATGTGTGTGTATATATGTATTTATATGTGTGTATATATATGTGTGTGTGTATATGTATGTATATATATGTATTTGTGTTTGTGCGTATCTTCTACATGTGTGTATATGTATGTGTTTTTTTATATATATTTGTATTTGGTTACGTATCTTCTACATGTATATTTGTGTGTGTGTTTTTCTGTGTGTATGTGTTTTATTCACTTATTATAAATATCTCCCTAATAATTTTATGAATTTTATTATTTGATTAACTTACTGATATTCTTACCTATTTCTATATTAGTAAAATAAACTTGTAACTTATAATTCATTAATTTATATTTTTCTCTTTCTCTCTTTCCTTCAACTACAACGCCTGAAAATTTAAAAATTATTTATAAAATATTTTTCAATTCCCCCCCCTCCCAGCTAATTTATATTTATATGTATATATATGTATGTATATGTATATGTATATATATATATGTATGTGTAAGTGTTTGCATCTGGATGTATGTGTATTTGCATATATGTTTATATATGTATATATGCGTGTATTTTTACGTATCTGTGTATGTGTACATATATATATGTGTTTGTATATGTATGTTTGTGTACATATATATATATATATATATATATATATATATATATATATATATATATATATGTATATGTGTGTGTGATCACGCATGTGCTTTTCCCCCATTTACGTATGTGCATTTGCTGTACATATTTATGCGTGTGCTTATATTTGTGTGTTACTTATTAAAAATGTTTTTTTTTCTATTATTTAAGTTACTTACTTAAGCTTTCACCTATTTTATTTTATTTCACTAAAATAAACCTGTAACGTATAATTTCTACCTGCCCGGCTAATTTATTTATATATATATTATATTTAATTATATATATCATTACACTATCAAAATAAACCTGTAAAGTATAATTCATTAACTTATTTTTCCTTTTCTTTTTCTTTCCATTTTATAAACAATAAATATCTTTCAATCTCTCCCCGCCCGGCTAAATTACTTTAAACCCCATTTTCAACCCGTTCCTTCACCTATTTTATTTTATTTTATTAAAATAAACCTGTAACGTATTATTTCTACCTGCCCGGCTAATTTATTTATTATATTTAATTATATATATCATTACACTATTAAAATAAACCTGTAAAGTATAATTCATTAACTTATTTTTCTTTTTCTTTTTCTTTCCATTTTATAAACAATAAATATCTTTCAATCTCTCCCCGCCCGGCTAAATTACTTTAAACCCCATTTTCAACCCGTTCCTTCACTAACATTAACTCTCCAACCTGTTGCCATGGTGATCCTTTAAATTAACTGTTACTTATGCCGTTATCAACAAAAGTAGCGTCTTTTAAGTTTAAACCGTTAAAAAACACGTATATAAGAATTTACACATAATTAATATTTAATTATAAACCCCTCTCTTTTTTTAATACACTCCTACTACTTTAAACTCCAACGTCCTCTCCCCACCACTCCCCCTTCTTTTCTAACTCCCCTTTATCTACGATCTTTCCATTTTTATTTGACTTTATAACTTAGTCCATCTATGAATTCTGATGATGCTAGTTGGATTTTTCCTCTCTTTGAGGATTTTCCTCTAGTTGAAACAATTTGTAAACTCATTCTGGACTCACAGTAATAAATTTCCTATATATATATATATATATTCACAAAAATCAAGACAAGAAAATATAAAATGAGGATATCTTATTGTATATTTTCTTATGTGTTACAATTGTTTTATAACTGTTTGGACAATTTTAAATATTATATTATAAATTATATCATTTAAAAATATTCCAAAACAGCTACTCTTCAGACGACAAAATACACTATTTATACAAATATGATACATTCATAATCTCCATTTTTAGAGAACAAGCAATTGGACCTACCTACACTATGGCAGGTGTTCGTCTGAGCTCCATCCCTGGTCCCCCCTCGCCGATCTTTCACGAAAAACACCCGTCTAGCTGAAACGACTGTCAAAAATTTTCCCCACTCTTTATCTGTGGCAAAACCAAAACGTAGATTCCATGAACAAAGCTTCTTTCTTAGAAGTGCATGCCTGTGGAACTTTGTTCTGTCTGCCTGTTTCCCACCTGACTACAACTTGGATGTCTTCAAGTCCAACATAAACAAATTCCTGATGAACTGCCCCCTTAAGTAGACACTTTATCAAATCTGAACATTAACGTACTGTACACGCAATAACCCTTATCCTCGAGTGCTTCCGGGCCTTGATAAGTGGTGACCACCTTGTTAAAAAAAATAAAAAATAAAATAAAAAATAAAATCAGTGTGTTAAGCCAAAGTCAGCACAACAAATTGATAAGTGCTTTTTCTTCTGATGAGTTAAGGACGGAATAAATTCAAGAATTGACATAATAATTACCCAAATGATTCTGCACTACGAAACAGGTGATGTCAAGAATTGTGCATGGCAATGTACTTAAAGAAAAAAAAATGGTAAGATGGTCAATATCTTGAAATTTGGAAAATGGGTTTTTTTCATTTTTTTTTGTATATGCTCTATAGTTACATTGAGCTTCAGAAATGAAAGAATTGGTAAAATAAAAGGTGAAATATGCTTGAATAAACATATTTTCCCATAACTCCTTGACAAGGTTCAAAAGAGAGTCGCAAACCTGATAGGCCGTGAACTGGCATCTAAGCTTCAGCCTCTGTCCCATCGACGAAATGTTGCATCCCTCTGCCTTTTCTACAAGTATTTTAGTGGCGAATGCTCTGACGAACTGCAATCACTTGTGCCCTCACGACGTGAGCACCCTCGACAAACCCGATAGGCTGCTAAATCCCACCCCCACACTGTAGAGATCCCTAGATGTAAAAGATCTTTTTACTCCAATAGTTTCTTCCCCAGAACCGCAAGACTCTGGAATTCCATTCCAGGTCCCTGCTTCCCCAACAGTACTGACGTGCAGAAGTTCAAGTGTAACGTGAACCGACACCTTGCTGCCCAAATCCCTACATAGTACACCAGTAGTTGTTGCCCCTGATAGTAGCCCCCTACACCAAAGTGGCAATTTGCCTTGTTTGGGGTGAAAATGTAATAAAAAAACAAAAAAAAAAAAAAACAAACTATATTACAACAGAAAATGCGAGCATATGACTCTAGTAAAAATATAATAAATTTATAACTTAAAATATTGCAGCATTAAGAATTAATTATATAATGTTATAAATTGAATTAAAAAAATTTCTTACTGCTGCAATATTTTAAGTTATAAATTTATTATATTTTTTCTAGAATATCTTATCCTTTTCTTTTCCAGTTTTAACAACTAGTCCTTTACTTTTGCATGTTTAAGCTTAACCATATTGCTTTTTCATGCTCGTATTTTTCTATTGTAATCCATGATTTTTCCAGGCTTCCAATAAATTTACTTGTTCTTTGTTTAATTTCAGTCTTATTTTTTTTTACCCCCCCCCACCAAATGTACGGCACTCGTCTGCTTTCAATAAAATCCTCGAAATAATCTCCTTTTCATGCTTTCATTCTCTCTGTTTCATTTGTTACTTCTCTTTTTGAATTGGTAGCAACAGTAGTCGCTGAAGCGACGTAGTTTCTATGGAAACCACTCATAAAAAGCGTCGCTCACCTCCTTACATATTTTTACGATTTTGAATAGTAAATTCATCATAACTTTTGTCTTACTGAACGAAATTTGAAAGATTTTTTTTTAAAATATAGCTGAGAAGGTGATCTATAAACTGTAATAATTATTTGAAATTTGGTTGAAAAATGAATGAGCGGTGATGCTTTAAGCAGTTCTAAATGACTAAAACTGCCACTTAACCATATATTCAAACACTACAATGTTTGAATGATATATATATATAGTTTTGATCTCACTACCATATATTAGGTTCAATATAATAAACGATAGATAATTGTCTCTATAATAAAATACTGAATTTTCAAGAGTCTACGACAATTTTAAATAATCTGCATGAATTAAAATATCATATTTAAGCGTTACTTACGACCGGGCAACGCTGGGCGGCCTGCTAATTTTCAATAAATTCTGCTCTAGAGAAGTGAAGGCGAAACCGGTCAGCTGCTCTCCTTCTTTTCTTTATTCTTCTCTTTTAATCATACGGTATCACTGGTAGAATACATAACATAATTAAATCCTTCTTAGATATGAGAAAAATCCAGGTTGTCCTCGACGGTCGTACATCTAAACAATATGATATAAATGCGGGGGTGCCCCAGGGTTCTATCCTTGGACCTCTATTGTTCCTGATATTCATAAATGACCTCCCCGACAAAATTGCCTCTGAGATGGGTATATATGCTGATGACACTACACTCTATGGCAGGCACGACAGGAAGACGAATGAACACATTTTTAAAGAAATGGCAGAAACACTAGAGGAAGACTTCCAATCTGTGGTGGAATGGAGACAAAAGTGGTTGGTCGCGTTCAATGCTGCCAAGACTAAACTAGTTTCATTCAATAATTACAAGAAACCCTCTCTACCACCTATAGCAATGGCCAACGACTCTTTATCTGAGAGTTCATCTTTCAAACTCCTTGGCCTAACGTTCACAGGAAACATGAGTTGGAACAATTACATTGAAGGCATTGCCAGGGCCGCTGCAAGAAAGGTGGGCTCTCTCTACCGTGCTAGAAAACTACTAACACCTGAAAGTATCCTGTACCTCTATAAGGCCACCATTCGCCCATGTATGGGGTACCGTTGTCACATTTAGGCTGGTGCATCTGCTACTAGTCTCTCGCTCCTTGACAACGTTCAAAAGAGAGTCGCAAACCTGATAGGCCCTGAACTGTCATCTAAGCTTCAGCCTTTGTCCCATCGACGAAATGTTGCATCCCTCTGCCTTTTCAACAAGTATTTTAGTGGTGAATGCTCTGACGAACTGCAAACACTTGTGCCCCCGCGATGTGAGCACCCTCGACAAACCCGACAGGCTGCTAAATCCCACCCCCACACTGTAGAGATCCCTAGATATAAAAGATCTTTTTACTCCAATAGTTTCTTCCCCAGAACCGCTAGACTCTGGAATTCCATTCCAGGTCCCTGCTTCCCCAACAGTACTGACGTGCAGAAGTTCAAGTGTAACGTGAACCGCCATCTTGCTGCCCAAATCCCTACATAGTAACCCCAGTAGTTGTTGCCCCTGATAGTAGCCCCCTACACCAAAGTGGCAATTTGCCTTGTTTGGGGTGAAAATGTAATAAAAAAAAAAAAAAAAAGATAAAAAAAGTCTCCCCTTCTTGGTTGTAATATTTAAGAATTTAAATAACACAACTCTGTCTGTCTGTCACGCTCAAGTTTAAAATCACGTTTGTATCATTAAGTGCACAATTCAAATGGACGCATTATAAGAACGGCTCAATTCTTGTTTTTATTCTAACTCAATTTATTTCGCTAATTTCTATCCAAGCAATTTGACCAATGTTCACGAAACAAATCATCTTTTCTTTCCTTTTCAATTTTTATATCTTGCAATTATTTGTGATATTAAAACTAAATACAGATTTTCAAATGTGATGAGCAAAGAGAAAAAAAATTGCTGAAATATTTTTTCCTCAATGTTGGTTTTCTTTTGAAAAAAAAAAAAAACAAACTATTTTTTAATCTCTCACTTTTTGAAAAATTTTATTTTGCTCCAATCAAGCCTTTGAAAAATTTAACGCAAGGCCATTACAAAACATTTGAAGTTTAAAAACAAAAATTAGTTGTTTTTTTTTGTTTTTGTTTTTTATCGCTGATGAAATCAGTGAAATTAATGAATTAAAAAATATGAAAATATTTTTCTAATTAATAGGGAAAGATGTTGAACAAATAAAAAAACAATGAGTGATATTTCTTTAAAAAAATAAACTGTCATTTATTTATTTTGCGCACCTCCTTTTAACAACCTTATCACACAAAGAAAATTACTGATTAAAATTCCGACAAAGAAATGTATAAATTTTAGTCAAAATATTTCAACTTAAAATCATAGATTTCATTTTTCGGGGGCTTGGATTAAGTTAGATTTTAAAGACAGGCCATTCATGCTTGGTTTGAGAGATTGTTTTGCCAAGTTTCAAAATCGAACAAAAAGGAAATTGCAATAATTTTTTGAGTGAGAGGTGTGAAGGGATGAAGTGTTTTTTATGTTATCATTTGTGTTTTGTAGTGAGAAATAATTGTTGATGAAAAAGTTGGTCAAGATGTAAAAAATATTTTAGCAAAATTCAACGGAATTCATGAAGGTTTCCGGATTGTCTTCAAATTTTCATCTCGAGAGAATATAATACCTGATAGCAATATTGACATTTTTATTGCATTGGGAAAACTAAAAAATTAGAAACTAATAACATCGTCATCACATATCTGTTCTCATTAGATGAGTAAAGTTAAGCAACGTTGAGTCATGTCAATACCAGATGGGTGACTACTAAAGAATACCAAACGTTTAATATCATTTTTTTTATTACCATTTACATTTATAACCATTTTTCGTATGGGCACTTTCATTGATAGTACACATATGAATCTCTCGTCCCCTTTGAAGCAATCTCCTCCGACCAGATTGCATTTGTACCGTTCCAACAACTTCTTGTGTGAGCCATAGGGAGGGTGAGGAACTGTCTTGATGCTCATCTTGGTCAAATAGTCTGTGACAAAGATCGAATTGTGGACTAAAGTTTCGATTAAAACGATTCAACTCAAATGAGGCAACACAGACTCAAACAAATACACTTAGTCTCAAATAAAACAAATTGAGCCAGTATGGAACCATTCTTCCACAGAGTGTGCCCCGATGAACTTACTTAACTTGTACAAGGTGCCTTCAATAAGTTTCCAGGGTTTTTTTTTTTCGTATGGACACTTTTACACACATGAAACTAGTCCCTTTCGAAGTAATCTCCTCCGACTGCAATGCACCTGTTGTACCGTTCCAACAACTTCTGGAAGACCATATTGAAGTCCTCTTGTGTGAGCGTGTCAATCACCCTCGTCACAGCCTCAGTCATTTCCTCAATTGTCTGATAATGACAGCCTCCAAGGTTTTCCTTGAGCTTAGGGAATAACCAAAAGTCACAGGGAGCAAGGTCTGGACTATAGGGAGAGTGAGGAACTGTCTTGATGCCCATATTGGTTAAATAGTCTGTGACGAGGATGGAGTTGTGCATTGTCCTGGTGGAAATGCCACTGACCCGATTTGAAGAGTGCTGGTCTATTTTGATGCAAATAATTATGTGTACAATAACCACACTGGCATTAAACTGTGCATTTATTCTCTCTATACACATGACGGTCCTTATCCATGAAATTCTTTATTTGGCCAATCAACTCTGGTTTTCTGACTTCATTACTTCTCCCACACCTCTCATCATCCCTCACAAATTCCTTGCCTTCTTTGAATCTCTTATGCCGCTCAAAAACCGATACTCGATTCATGCAAGATGATTCAAAAGCAGCCTGAAGCATTCCATACGTTTCTATGGTATTTTTCTAAGTTTAAAACAGAAATTCCTCACATCCAGATTGCATTTTGCTCTTGATATCTAAGGCCTTTGATAGGGTATGGCATAAAGGTTTACTTCACAAGATCTCCAGCTATGGTATAGCTGGAAATGTCTTCTCAATTATTAAATCATTTCTTTCTGATAGGTTCATAAGAGTAGTGGTTGATGGGCAAAAATCAGAAGCTCACAGTATTAATGCTGGAGTCCCTCAGGGTTTCATCCTGGGCCCAACTCTTTTCCTTATCTACATTAATGATCTTCCAAATCACATCCTTACATCATTTGTAGACATTTTTGCTGATGACACTATCATCTATGGTAGCACATCTAAGACAGTAAACGACCAAGTTCTCTCTGATTCTCTTTCCTCTGATCTTGATCACGTTGTAATTGGGGAAAGGAGTGGCTGGTTACTTTTAATGCATCTAAAGCCAAGCCTCTATCAACGCCCTGATTCCCATCTGGCATCAATTAAAATGAATGGCTCTCGTCTTGGGGAGGCCTCAAGTTTTGACAAGCTTCTGGGCTTGACCTTTACTCCTGATCTTAAATGGAACACGTACATCAAATCTGTTGCCAAGGCCGCTGGAAAAATGGTGGGATCTTTCTATCGATCCAGTAGATATCTCACTGCTGATGCTATTCTCTATCTATATAAGAGCCAGGTACGTCCAAGGATGGAATACTGTTGCCACATCTGGGCAGGAGCTGCTAGAAAGGACTTGTCCTGCCTTGATAGGGTTCAAAATAGACTTTGTGGCCTCGTGGGAGATGTCCTTTTCTCTTCGCTGCAACCTCTTTCTCACAGAAGAGATGTTGCTTTATCGTTATTTTCATGGAAAGTGTTTGACTGAGCTTCAATCTATGGTCCCCCCTTGCCAAACTTTCACAAGAAACACTCGTCTAGCTGAAAACACTATCAATAATTCCCCCCACTCTTTATCTGTGCCTAAACCTAAACGTAGATTCCATGATCAAAGCTTTTTTCTTAGAACTTCACGCCTGTGGAATTGTCTTCCGTTTTCCTGCTTTCCTGCTGACTACAATATGGTTGTCTTCAAGTCTAACGTAAACAAGTTTTTGATGAGCCGTTCCATATAAGTTAACAAATTTACCGAACTTCTATTACTATCGATTACTATATTGTCCAACTGACTACTGTCCACTCTTTAACCCTTATCCTTGAGTGGCCTATCGGCCTTGATAAGTGGTGACGCCTATGTAAAAATAAAAAATAAAAGTAAAATAACCATGTTCTCTTGTTGTCGTGTCAAGGTTGTATTTATTTACTTCCCCACTGAGCAAATTAGACATAGGGCCATTTTTTAATGTGGAGAGTGAAAGGGAAATGGGGACCAGCACCCCGGGGAGTAAGGGAGCTGAATAGTGACAATTGGTATGAAGGGTTTCCCCTATATTCACCAATAACTTATATGTGGGATTGCCCCCACATATGGCCTTTGCTTGCAGGGTATTTATTTGCTTCCCCACTAAGCAAATTAGGCACAAGGCAGTTTTTTTAATGTGGGGGTAGGAGGGAATGAAAAGGGGACTAGCTCCCGATGGGTGGGAAATGGAAGCTGGATAGTGACAATTGGTATGAAGGGTTTCCCCCACATATGGTCTTTGCTTGCAGTATCTGCCGGAACAGATACTACACTTTGAGGTATTTATTTGCTCCCCCACTGAGCAAATTAGGCACAAGGCCGATTTTTTAAAGTGAGGAGTGAAGGGGAAATGGGGACCAACTCCCCGGGGAGTAGGGGAGCTGGATAGTGACAATTGGTATGAAGGGTTGCCCCTACATTGACCAAGGTCTTATATGCGGGGTCGCCCCCACATATGGTCTTTGCTTGCAGTATCTGCCGGAACAGATGGTATTTATTTGCTCCCCCACCGAGCAAATTAGGCACAAGGCCGATTTTTAATGTGAGGAGTGAAGGGAGGGGGAAGGGAAAAAGGGGACCAGCTCCCGAGAGGTGGGAAATGGGAGCTGGTTAATGGTCATGCATGTGGGGTTGCCCCCACATCTGGTCTTTGCTAGTCATAGCTAGTCATAGCTTGCAGTATCTGCCGGAACAGATGGTGTTTATTTGCTCCCCCACTGAGCAAATTAGGCACAAGGCCGTTTTTAATGTGAGGTAAAAACCAGCTCCCCTAAAAGTAGGCAAAAAGGGGGCACTCTGGTTACCAAAAATAATAATTGTCCCAGTATAGAGGGTTTCCCCTCCATTGACTGGTACAAATTATCTTAAGTGCAGCATCTGCCGGAACAGATACTACACTTTGATCCTGGCCCGAAGGCCACAAACGTCCCTCCTCGCCAGCGGGATAATTGAAACTCTTCAATGTGAGCTGTTTTGAGGCGTGATCATCCAGATGTTAAGACCAAATGCCCAAAACAGCTCACAGTGGACAGTGTCAACAATCTCACGTGCAACCAACATCATCATGTAACCTTCATATGACAACAAGACGACACAGATATTTTATTTGCGGGAAAAAAAAGAAAAACAAAGAAAAAAATCCTTCCTTTCTTGATGATGAATATTTTACTATCCGAAATTGATAAGATACATTTTAATTATAAAAAGAGAAAAATATTAACCCTTTATGACCTAAATTATGATGTAAATGATTAAACAAAAAAAATATTGTTAATTTTAGTTAGTTTAAAGGGTGATATTATTCTGATTTTCTTCAAACTGGACAAATGATGAATTTCAATACTACTGAGAATTTTTGCATTTCATAAACTTTGATTATTATCCATTGTGCCTGGAAAAAAGTGTGTTTATGACAACAAACTAAATCCTCCACCTTCTGAGACAGATGGCGGCATACTGAATGTAAACAATGGATAGTTGTAATCTGAAGGTATCTGGCATCTACCCAGATACTGAACTAATACGTACAAGGCGTGTTTGTTACTTTATTTATGCCGTTATATCCATAAAGAGTTAAGAAAGAATCAAAAGGAGGATGAACTTGTGAATTCGCCCTTGTCTGTTCATCTGTTTGCACTTTTCTCAATAACTACGCCTTGGAATTTTTTAAAAGTTTGCACAAACATTAAACATGATATGAGTAAAAAAGTAACAGAACGGATTTTCCGGGAAAACTCAGATTGCCTCCCCAGGGGTGCCTTTCGGGTTAAAACGGCTAAAATTGACACTTTTGTGCTTATTAAAAAAAAATTGATGTCTTGGATTTTTATAAAACTTTCTGGAAAGTTGTAACTAACTGATTTCTATATAATTTTGTTTGCCTATACTTTGCGATAAGTCTTGGGTGTGCCACTCCATTTTTGGGGCTATTTTAGCATATTTGTCCAAAATTTTCTATTTAGCAATTTTGCATGGCGCTGAACTCAAATTTAAATATGTTGGGTATGGGTGAAAATGTAATAAAAAAAAAAAATACAAGAGTTCGAATCGCACGTAGTGTAAGGAATTTTAACCGTATTCCAAAGTATAACAAACAATTAACATCTGATTCGTCTTGAAATGGTTCAGACTTTTTATCAAATTTAAAAAATTGAACATTTCTTTAAAAATAAAAGGAGTGTGGTACAAAAGAAATAGGGATGCGGAAGCTGAGACAGCAGAATTTATTATGCAGAAAAGACATAATACTGCAATATTAAATAAAGAATAGGGGAACAGTGTTCTCACTCATGCTGACCAAATAAGATCCGAAGGAGAACAATCGGGTGAGGAAATGCCTTCAGAGCTGCCCATTATTGACGTAACAGAAGAGTTACTGCTGAATTAGACTGCGGAGGAAGAAGTAGAGAGTGACGAGGTAGAAGAGGAAAAAGTAGAGAGGGACGAGGTAGAAGAGGAAGATCAGAATATGCAGGAGGAACACTGAAAAGACGTGATAGATCCAGATCTCCAAGGGAAAACAGAGAGATAAAGGAAGATGTTCAGGAGGGCATGAGAAGAAGTCCAAAAAGTACTCGCAGCATAAAGCCCCTCCGTTATAGGGAAATGTAGTGATATGCAAATTAAGTATAATTTACATATGAGCAGATAACTCATATTTATAAACCGACACCAACTAGAACAGGTGGTTGTTGAATGTTTACTTAGCGTTATACACGACATATCAAGGAGTGAAAAAAAAAAACAACAACAAATAAACATCAAGTGCATTTGTTGTTCTTTTAGGATGTTATTATTTTAATGCTTTTTAAAATTACAAATCACTCCAGACAAGGCATAAAGCCACTTGATGTAAGGAGCTAAAATACGCTTCAAGGTAAAAAAAAACTAGCCAACGATATGTGTTAAGTGTCAGGATTTTTCATCAATTTAAAAAAAAAAAATTGAAAATTTCTTTAAAGATAAATTGGCGATTTTGCAATATAGTTAACAAATACAAAAAAATGGGATAAAAAATAAATAAACAAGTATATCTATTGTCCTTTTTCGGTTGTTATGATAACTTACGATAATACATATCTTAACACGATTATTAATATCACAATTATTTTTGCTGAAAAACGTGTAGTATCTGTTCTGATTATTTATACCACGATTACTTGCACTGAAAAGCATAATTCATAATGATTTTGTAAATATAAAAGGAATACGAAGTAGCCTATTTTTCCACGAAATTTCGCAAATATTTTTCTTCGTATTTATAGCTATAAAACAGTAGAAGCTAGATAAAAATGAAAACTGATATTTCCAAGTGCTGTAGCAAGACCGCCCAAAGAGCGAGTATGAACCAACCATCAATGAAAACATCCTGTTTCTGAATTTTTCACATGAGGATTGATAATTTATATTATTTGGACTACTGTTCTCATCTTGAATGTCATTCTCGCAATGTTTCGGTTGATGTATCCCCCGACCTTCTCTAGGTGTATATTGTCGAATTTGGAAATCTTTTTGTAAAACTCAGGAATTGGCACAGGATTTTGAATGGAACTCTTTAATTTAATTTAATAAATTTTGCAAAGATTTTTTTCGTACTAGCTAGGTAAAAATTAAGTAAAGATGGGAATTGACATACCCAGGTACTGCAGTAACATCGTTCAACTAATATGCGTGCACAATCTGGTTTAATCGGAGGTAGTGAAACATTAAAAAATTGGTGCAATAACACTATAATAGTGAAATTCGAAAAACGGAAAAATTGATTTAAAAAAGATCAACAATGGTAACAACTGACTTTTTGTATCAATTTCGACTAAAAGCAACGATATCGAATGAAGTACTTTATTACAGCATTATTTTAAAAACACGAGATTTTGATCTTTATCGTAAAAACCCCACGATATTTCTTTGGGAACACATAACATAATAAGAAAGAAAACTCACAGTATTAATGCTGGTGTCCCTCTGAGCTCCACCTTGGGCCCAACTTTCTTCCTGATCTTTATCAATGATCTCCCTAATCATATCCTAAGATCATTCATAGACATTTATGTTGACGACACTACCATCTATAGCAACACTTCAAAAGCCGTAAATGACCAAGATCTCTTTGATTCTCTCTCCTCTGATCTTGAGCAAGTGGTGACTGGTTAATTTTAATGCATCTAAAACCAAGCTTCTATCTTTCCATCAACAATACTCTGACTCTCGTCTGGTATCAATTGAAATGAATGGCTCTCGTCTTGGGGAGGCTCCATGTTTTCACAAGCTTCTGGAACTGACCTTCACTTATGATCTGAAATGGAACATACATCAAATCTGTTGCCAAGGTTGCTGGAAAAAACGGTGGGATCATTCTACCGTTCTAGTAGATATTTCACTTCTAATGCAATTTTCTACCTGTACAAGAGCCAAGTATGTCCTAGGAAGGAGTACTGTTGCCACATCTGGGGCAGGAGCTGCTAGAAAGATCTTAGCATGCTAAAAGCATCCTATCCTGCTTGAACAGAGTTCAAAATAGACTTCATAGCCTAGTAGAGATGCCTCCTTTTCTTTCCAGCAACTTCTTTCCCACAAAGAGACATTGCCAGCCTGTCTCTGCTCTATAGTTATTTTCATGCAAGTGCTTGAGTTCCAATCTATGAACCCCTTTGTCAAACTTTTACGAGAAAACACTTGTCTAGCTGAAACCACTGTCAATAATTTCCCCCACTCATTATCTTTACCAAAACCTAAACATGGACTACAATATGGTCATCTTCAAGTCCAACATAAACAAGTTCTTGATGAGCCAAACCAAATTTCCACTACTAACAATTACTATGATATTGTTTTATTGACTACCGTACACTTATTAATCCTTATCCTCAAATGGTCTTCGGTCCTTGATAAGTGGTGATTTTTTTTGTAAAAAACAAACCAAAAAGATCAACTCAGTTATGTTAAAAACGCAATAACGAATACAAGTTAAAATATATTAGTATTTTTTATGCCTTTCCTTGTTTTTGATAATTATTCAAATTTTAATAAATTAACATTAAATACAAAAAAGTTACGTAACTATTTTTAAAATTAAGTGACCTTTTTATAAGCATAAAAGATTAGCTCAAAGCGATTTTTTAACAATAAAAACAATATATTCATCATAGTTACCTACTCTCACATGCAAATGCTGAGTAAAAAAAGTAAAGTGGTTGACCATGGTCGAGTGCGATCCAAAGGCTTCTTTTTCATTAACTACTACAACACAAAGGTGTAGGGGGTGCTCTACTCTCTTCTCAGGACTACTCCACTTATCCTTGATCCTTACATTATAATGCTAAATGCTTAACAAGAGATATCAAGTATTATTTTTCAGTCTTTAGTTTGAATCGATTGAAGATTGAACCCCCGTTTTTCGGCCCATTAACAAACATTGATTATTAATGCCATTTTCTTTGTATCAGCAACTAGCAGGCTGCCCGCTGTTGTCTGGCTGTAAAATGCGCAGAACTGAAACTGAGATGTGCATGTGAGTATTATGTTTTTCTAAACTGTTCACTTCTTATTTAATTGACTGGAACGCTTATTGAAATAAGTATTTATATAATAATTATTTATTCATTGCGGACTCTTATCCTCATCCTTTAGTTGTTGTTTCACAACGTTTCGGACAACTATTCAGCAAAAAATGTGGCCAACTATTCAGCCGAAAATTTGGCCAACTATTCAGCCAAAAATTTGGCCAACTATTCAGCCAAAATTTGGAAAACTATTCAGCTAAAAATGTGGCCAACTATTCAGACAAAAATGTGGGCAGCTATTAAGCCAAAAATTTGGCCAACTATTCAGACAAAAATTTGGCCAACTATTCGGCCAAAAATGTGGCCAACTATTCAGCCGAAAATGTGGCCAACTATTTGGTCAAAATTTTGCCAACTATTCAGCCGAAAATTTGGCCAACTATTCGGTTAAAATTTTGCCAACTATTCAGTAAATATTTTGCCAACAATTCAGCCAAAAATGTAGCCACCTATTCAGCCAAAAATGTGGCCAAAAATGTGGCCAACTATTCAGCCAAAAATGTGGCCAATTATTAGGTCAAAATTTTGCCAATAGTTGGCCATATTTTCATCTGAATAGTTGGCAAAATTTTGACTGAATAGTCAAAATTTTGCCAACTATTCAGCCAAAAATGCAACCAACTATTCAGCCGAAAATGTAGCCAACTATTCGGTCAAAATTTTGCCAACTATTCAGTAAAAATTTGGCCAACTATTCAGCCTAAAATGTAGCCAATTATTCAGCCAAAAATGTGGCATACAATTCAGCCGAAAATGTGGCCAACTATTAGGTCAAAATTTTGCCAACTATTCAGTAAAAATTTGGCCAACAATTCAGCCAAAAATGTAGCCAAAAATTCAGCCAAAAATGTAGCCAATTATTCAGCCAAAAATGTGGCCAACTATTCAGTCAAAATGTGGCCAACTATTCAGCCGAAAATTTGGCCAACTATTCAGCCGAAAATGTGGCCAACTATTCGGTCAAAATTTTGCAAACTATTCAGTAAAAATTTGGTTAAAATTTTGCCAACTATTCAGTAAAAATTTTGCCAACTATTCAGCAAAAAATGTAGCCAATTATTCAGCAAAAAATTTGGCCAACTATTCAGCCAAAAATGTGGCCAACTATTCGGTCAAAATTTTGCCAACAATTCAGTCAAATTTGGCCAACTATTCAGCCGATAATTTGGCCACCAATTCGGTCAAAATTTTGCAAACTATTCAGTAAATATTTGACCAACTATTCAGCCGAAAATGTGGCCAACTATTCGGTCAAAATTTTGCCAACTATTCAGTAAAAATTTGGCAAACTATTCAGCCAAGAATGTAGCCAATTATTCAGCCAAAAATATGGCCAACTATTCAGTCAAAATTTGGCCAACTATCCAGCCGAAGATTTGGCCAACTATTCAGCCAAATATGTGGCCAACTATTCGGTCAAAATTTTGCAAACTATTCAGTAAAAATTTGGTCAAAATTTTGCCACTATTCAGTAAATATTTTGCCAACTATTCAGCAAAAAATGTAGCCAATTATTCAGCAAAAAATTTGGCCAACTATTCAGCCGAAAATGTGGCAAACTATTCGGTCAAAATTTTGCCAACTATTCTGTAAAAATTTGGCCAACTATTCAGCCGAAAATGTGGCAAAAAATTCGATCACAATTTTGCTAATAGTTGGCCACATTTTCGGCTGAATAGTTGGCCAAATTTTGACTGAAGAGTCAAAATTTGGTCAAATATTCAGCCGAAAACGTGGCCAACATTTCGGTCAAAATTTTGCCAACTATTCAGTAAAAATTTGGCCAATTATTATGCCAAAAATGTAGCCAATTATTAAGCCAAACATTTGGCCAAACATGTGGCCAACTATTCAGCCAAAAATGTAGCCAACTATTTAGCCAAAAATTTGGCCAACTATTCAGCTAAAAATTTTGCCAACTATTCAGCCAAAAATTTGGCCAACTATTCAGCCAAAAATTTGGCCGACTATTAAGCCGAAAATGTGGCCGACTATTCGGTCAAAATTTTGCCAACTATTCAGCCGAAAATTTGGCCAACTTTTCGGTTAAAATTTTGCCAACTATTCAGTAAATATTTTGCCAACTATTCAGCCAAAAATGTAGCCAACTATTCAGCCAAAAATGTGGCCACTTTTTGATCACTATTTTGCCAATAGTTTGCCAAATTTTCGGCTGAATAGTTGGCAAAATTTTGACTGAATAGTCAGAATTTGGCCAACTATTAAGCCAAAAATGCAGCCAACTATTCAGCCGAAAATGGGGCCAACTATTCGGTCAAAATTTTGCAAACAATTCAGTAAACATTTGGCCAACTATTCAGCCAAAAATGTAGCCAATTAATCAGCCAAAAATGTGGCATACAATTCAGCCGAAAATGTGGCCAACTATTAGGTCAAAATTTTGCCAACTATTCAGTAAAAATTTGGCCAACTATTCAGCCAAAAATGTAGACAATTATTCAGCCAAAAATGTGTCCAACTATTCAGGCAAAAAATTTGGCCAACTATTCAGCCGAAAATGTGGCCCACTATTCAGCCGAAATGTGGCCAACTTTTCGGTCAAAATTTTGCAAACTATTCAGTAAAAATTTGGCCAACTATTCAGTCAAAAATTTGGCCAACTATTAGATCACAATTTTTCCAATAGTTGGCCACATTTTCGGCTGAATAGTTGGCCAATATTTGACTGAAGAGTCAAAATTTGGTCAACTATTCAGCCGAAAATGTAGCCAACTATTCGGTCAAAATTTTGCAAACTATTCAGTAAAAATTTGGTTAAAATTTTGCCAACTATTCAGTAAAAATTTTGCCAACTATTCAGCAAAAAATGTAGCCAATTATTCAGCAAAAAATTTGGCCAACTATTCAGCCAAAAATGTGGCCAACTATTCGGTCAAAATTTTGCCAACAATTCAGTCAAATTTGGCCAACTATTCAGCCGATAATTTGGCCACCAATTCGGTCAAAATTTTGCAAACTATTCAGTAAATATTTGACCAACTATTCAGCCGAAAATGTGGCCAACTATTCGGTCAAAATTTTGCCAACTATTCAGTAAAAATTTGGCAAACTATTCAGCCAAGAATGTAGCCAATTATTCAGCCAAAAATATGGCCAACTATTCAGTCAAAATTTGGCCAACTATCCAGCCGAAGATTTGGCCAACTATTCAGCCAAATATGTGGCCAACTATTCGGTCAAAATTTTGCAAACTATTCAGTAAAAATTTGGTCAAAATTTTGCCACTATTCAGTAAATATTTTGCCAACTATTCAGCAAAAAATGTAGCCAATTATTCAGCAAAAAATTTGGCCAACTATTCAGCCGAAAATGTGGCAAACTATTCGGTCAAAATTTTGCCAACTATTCTGTAAAAATTTGGCCAACTATTCAGCCGAAAATGTGGCAAAAAATTCGATCACAATTTTGCTAATAGTTGGCCACATTTTCGGCTGAATAGTTGGCCAAATTTTGACTGAAGAGTCAAAATTTGGTCAAATATTCAGCCGAAAACGTGGCCAACATTTCGGTCAAAATTTTGCCAACTATTCAGTAAAAATTTGGCCAATTATTATGCCAAAAATGTAGCCAATTATTCAGCCAAACATTTGGCCAAACATGTGGCCAACTATTCAGCCAAAAATGTAGCCAACTATTTAGCCAAAAATTTGGCCAACTATTCAGCTAAAAATTTTGCCAACTATTCAGCCAAAAATTTGGCCAACTATTCAGCCAAAAATTTGGCCGACTATTAAGCCGAAAATGTGGCCGACTATTCGGTCAAAATTTTGCCAACTATTCAGCCGAAAATTTGGCCAACTTTTCGGTTAAAATTTTGCCAACTATTCAGTAAATATTTTGCCAACTATTCAGCCAAAAATGTAGCCAACTATTCAGCCAAAAATGTGGCCACTTTTTGATCACTATTTTGCCAATAGTTTGCCAAATTTTCGGCTGAATAGTTGGCAAAATTTTGACTGAATAGTCAGAATTTGGCCAACTATTAAGCCAAAAATGCAGCCAACTATTCAGCCGAAAATGGGGCCAACTATTCGGTCAAAATTTTGCAAACAATTCAGTAAACATTTGGCCAACTATTCAGCCAAAAATGTAGCCAATTAATCAGCCAAAAATGTGGCATACAATTCAGCCGAAAATGTGGCCAACTATTAGGTCAAAATTTTGCCAACTATTCAGTAAAAATTTGGCCAACTATTCAGCCAAAAATGTAGCCAATTATTCAGCCAAAAATGTGTCCAACTATTCAGGCAAAAAATTTGGCCAACTATTCAGCCGAAAATGTGGCCCACTATTCAGCCGAAATGTGGCCAACTTTTCGGTCAAAATTTTGCAAACTATTCAGTAAAAATGGGCCAATTATTAAGCCAAAAATGTAGCCAATTATTCAGCCAAAAATTTAGCCAAACATGTGGCCAACTATTCAGCCAAAAATGTAGCCAACTATTTAGCCAAAAATTTGGCCAACTATTAAGCCAAAAATTTTGCCAACTATTCAGCCAAAAATTTGGCAAACTATTCAGCCAAAAATGTATCCAACTATTTAGCCAAAAATTTTGCCAACTATTCAGCCAAAAAGTTTGCCAACTATTCAGCCAGAAATGTGGCCAGCTATTCAGCCAATAATTGGGCCAACTATTCAGTCAAACATTTGGCCAACTATTCGGCCAAAATGTGACCAACTATTCAGCCGAAAATGTGGCCAATATTCGGTTTAATTTTGCCAACTATTCAGTAAAAATTTTGCCAACTATTCAGCCAAAAATGTAGCCAATTATTCAGCCAAAAATGTGGCCAAATATGTGGCCAACTATTCAGACAAAAATGTGGCCAACTATTCGATCATTATTTTGCCAATAGTTGGCCATATTTTCGGCTGAATAGTTGGCAAGGTTTTGACTGAATAGTCAAAATTTGGCCAACTATTCAGCCAAAAATGCGGCCAACTATTCAGCCGAAAATGTGGCCAACTACTCGGTCAAAATTTTGCAAACTATTCAGTAACAATTTGGCCTCCTATTCAGCAAAAATGTAGCCAACTATTCAGCCAAAAATGTGGCAAACTAATCTGTCAAAATTTGGCCAACTATTCAGCCGAAAATTTGGCCAACTATTAAGCCGAAAATGTAGCCAACTATTCGGTCAAAATTTTGCCAACTATTCAGCCAAAAAAGTAGCCACCTATTCAGCCAAAAATGTGGCCAACTATTAAGCCGAAAATTTTGCTAATTATTCGGTCAAAAATTTGGCCAAAAATGTGGCCAACTATTCAGCCAAACATGTGGCCAACTAATTGATCACTATTTTGCCAATAGTTGGCCACATTTTCGGCTGAATAGTTGGCAAAATTTTTACTGAATAGTCAAAATTTGGCCAACTATTCAGCAAAAAATTTGGGCAACTATTCAGCCGAAAATGTGGCCAACTATTCAGTCAAAATTTTTCCAACTATGCAGTAAATATTTGGCCAACTATTCAGCCAAAAATGTGGCCAATTATTCAGCCAAAAATTTGGCCAAAAATGTGGCCAACTATTCAGCCAAAAATGTGGTATACAATTCAGCCGAAAATGTAGCCAACTAGTCGGTCAAAATTTTGCCAACTATTCAGACAAAAATGAATGTGGCCAACTATTCGATCACAATTTTGCCAATAGTTGGCCAAATTTTCGGCTGAATAGTTGGCCACATATATACCAAAATCTGGCCAACTATTCAGCCAAAAATGTAGCCAATTATTCAGCAACAAAATTTGGCCAATTATTCAGCCGAAAATGTGGCCAACTATTCGGTCAGAATTTTGCCAACTATTAAGTAAAAATTTGGCCAACTATTCAGTCAAAAATATGGACAACTATTCAGCCGAAAATGTGGCAAAAGATTCGATCACAATTTTGCCAATAGTTGGCCACATTTTCGGCTGAATAGTTGGCCAAATTTTGACTGAATAGTCAGAATTTGGCCAACTATTCAGCCGAAAATGTGGCCCACTATTCAGCCGAAAATGCGGCCAACTATTCAGCCGAAAATGTGGCCAACTTTTCGGTCAAAATTTTGCAAACAATTCAGTAAAAATTTGGCCAACTATTCAGCCAAAAATGTAGCCAATTATTCATCCAAAAATTTGGCCAACTATTCGATCACAATTTTGCCAATAGTTGGCCACATTTTCGGCTGAATAGTTGGCCAAATTTTGACTGAAGAGTCAAAATTTGGTCAACTATTCAGCCGAAAACGTGGACAACTTTTCGGTCAAAATTTTGCCAACTATTCAGTAAAAATTTGGCCAACTATTAAGCCAAAAATGTAGCCAATTATTCAGCAAAAAATTTGGCAAACTATTCAGCCGAAAATGTGGCCAACTATTCGGTCAAAGTTTTGCCAACTATTCAGCCAAAAATGTAGCCAATTATTCAGCCAAAAATGTGACCAACCATTCAGCCGAAAATGTGGCCAACTATTCAGCCGAAAATGTGGCCAACTATTCAGCCAAATATGTGGCTAACTATTCGGTCAAAATTTTGCAAACTATTCAGCCAAAAATGTAGCCAATTATTCAGCCAAAAATTTGGCCAACTATTCAGCCAAAAATGTGGCCAACATTTCAGCCAAAAATGTGGCCAACTATTCGATCACAATTTTGCCAATAGTTGGCCAAATTTTGACTATTCAAGTCAAAATTTGGCCAAATATTCAGCCGAAAATATAGTCAACTATGTAGCCAAAAATATGGCCAACTTTTCGGTCAAAATTTTGCCAACTATTCAGTAAAGATTTGGCCAACTATTCAGCCAAAAATGTAGCCAATTATTCAGCAAAAAATTTGGCCAACTATTCAGCCGAAAATGTGGCCAACTATTCGGTCAAAGTTTTGCCAACTATTCAGCCAAAAATGTAGCCAATTATTCAGCCAAAAATGTGACCAACCATTCAGCCGAAAATGTGGCCAACTATTCAGCCGAAAATGTGGCCAACTATTCAGCCAAATATGTGGCTAACTATTCGGTCAAAATTTTGCAAACTATTCAGCCAAAAATGTAGCCAATTATTCAGCCAAAAATTTGGCCAACTATTCAGCCAAAAATGTGGCCAACATTTCAGCCAAATATGTGGCTAACTATTCGATCACAATTTTGCCAATAGTTGGCCAAATCTTGACTGAATAGTCAAAATTTGGCCAAATATTCAGCCGAAAATATAGTCAACTATGTAGCCAAAAATATGGCCAACTTTTCGGTCAAAATTTTGCCAACTATTCAGTAAAGATTTGGCCAACTATTCAGCCAAAAATGTAGCCAATTATTCAGCAAAAAATTTGGCCAACTATTCAGCCGAAAATGTGGCCAACTATTCGATCAAAATTTTGCCAACTATTCCGCCAAAAATGTAGCCAATTTATCAGCCAGAAATGTGGCATACTATTCAGCCTAAAATGTGGCCAACTATTAGGTCAAAATTTTGCCAACTATTCAGTAAAAATTTGGCCAACTATTCAGCCAAAAATGTAGCCAATTATTCAGCCAAAAATGTGGCCAAATATTCAGCCGAAAATGTGGCCAACTATTTGGTCAAAATTTTGCCAACTATTCAGCCAAAAATGTAGCCAATTATTCAGCCGAAAATGTGGCCAACTATTCAGCCGAAAATGTGGCCAACTATTCAGCCGAAAATTTGGCCAACTATTCAGCCGAAAATTTGACCAACTATTCAGCCGAAAATTTGGCCAACTATTCAGCCGAAAATTTGGCCAACTATTCGGTCACAATTTTTCGCCAAAAATGTAGCCAATTATTTCCGCATATATATATATATATATATATATATATATATATATATATATATATATATATATATATATATATATATGAGGTGCAATCAATAAGCGCCCAGACATTTCTGTACAAGTTATAAAATTATCGTAGACACTTGAAAATTCAGTATGTTATTGCTATCCATCTTATGAGATGATTGACCAATTTCTATGATTTCATGTTCAAATTAACATCTACAGCAGGAATTGAAATGCACTCTACCAAAGCCTGATTGTCACAGTTGGTGAATTTCCAAACTGAAATCTGGACGTGAAGACACTTTAGAAGAAAGATATGCAATAAAATTCTGTTTTAAACTTAGTAAAAAAGAATGCCACAGAAACGTATGGAATGCTTCAGACTGCTTTTGGACAATCTTGCATGAATCAAGCATCAGTTTTTGGGTAACATAAGAGATCAAGGAAGGCAGGGAGTCTGTGAAGGATGATAAGAGGTGTGGAAGGAGTAAGGAAGTCAGAACACCAGAGTTGATTGGCCAAATAAAGAATTTCATGGATAACGACCGTCGTGTGTCCATAGAGACAATAAGTCCACAGTTTGATGTCAGTGTGGGAACTGTACACAATTATTCACCAGGACTTTTGGTTCTTCTTTAAGCCCAAGGAAAACCTTAGAGGCTGTCGTTATGAAGACAACTGAGTAGATGAAAGTGGCTGTGACGAGGATCACTGACACGTTCACACAAAAGGACACCCTTGGCGCCTTTCAGAGGTTCAGAAGTTGTTGGATCTGTACAACAAGTGCGTTGCAGCTGAAGGTGATTACTTCGAAGGGTACTAGAGTTTCATATGTGTATTATCAATAAAAGTGCCCACCTGAAAAAGTCTGGAAAAATATTTAAGGTACATCATATATATATATATATATATATATATATATATATATATATATATATATATATATATATTCGATCTTGGTTTGAGGCAGTTGCCTGTCTAGCCGCACTGATGAGCTGTGAAACAGCGAAACAGAACTGTATGTCAATGAATATATATATATATATATATATATATATATATATATATATATATAAGGCATAAGCCTGGAGAATCCTATAGTGGATGAAACGCAGAATATTCAGTGTAGCTTAATCGCCATATATATTTTATAACTTACTAACTAGCTCTATCTACATGTTGGGCACTGTTGAAGTAAATACTTAAAGTTTACGCATAATTAATTTTATGTGAGTAAACGAAGTAGTTATATATATATATATATATATATATATATATATATATATATATATATATATATATATAGTGCCCAAAAAGTAACTGAGGAGTTTTCTTATAATTTGTCTCTTTATTTTTCAGTGTCAATGGGAAATAATAAACAAATAAATAGACGTTAAATAAAAATTGCATTAAAAAAAAAAATAACGCGGAGAAAACCTATGCTTGTCTATGCTATTCCCTGGGAGAAAAATTAATCTTGTAAAGCGATACGGATTCTCATCCTTTCTTTGTATCCCCCCCCCCAATCGTTCTCTGCTAAAAAGAAATACTATATATATATATATATATATATATATATATATATATATATATATATATATACACACACACACATACACACACACACACACACACACACACACACACACACACACACACACACACACACACATATATATATATATATATATACATTGAACAACGCCTGCTGTTTGAAAAAGGGTATAAAAATAAGCCCCTAAAAAAAAAAAAACGGTTTAAAAACATTGAAATAAAAAATAAGAATAAGGAAAATTAGATTATGATTGGTAGATTCAATAGCCTACACCCATTAAGGAAGTTTGTCTCTTCCTTCGAACAGCTTCTAAAAATGGAGGTTCAATTGGAATTGGCTGCGAGGCTATACGGGCTTGAATCGATGAGAGAGAGAAAGAGAGAGAGAGGAAGGGAGGGGGGAATAAAAAGGACAACTTGGAAGAGGAATAAACGAAATACGATTACGAAATCAGGGACCCCTCCACCCTCCCCGAGCCGTATCAATCTTTTCACAAAGATCCACAGAATTCTTGACTCGCCTTTTTTTTTTCATTTCGATTTTTTTTGTTTGTTTGTTTGTCGCTTCCTCTTCTGGAAAAGCCTGAAGGTTAGTTTCGAAAACGGTAATTCAACTAGATACCTTGTCAATTTGCCATCAAATCTTCCTAATAATATTTAGGTTAGCTACCTCCTGAAAGGGGGGAAATCTTAAGGAAGACCGGCATCAAGTTACAAAGTTTATTTTTAATGGAAAGTAGAAAAAGGCGGAGAAAAAGACAGAGTCAGATCTGTTGATAGGATTGGCGGGAAACGGAAATGGTGGCAAGACAGGGGAAGAGATCAGTGAAATGTGAAACCATTTTGAAAATGTTGCTTGTGTAAATCTATTGTCCGTCCTTTTGGTTTGTGAATCACAGAAAAGAACAGGTGGGCATCAGAGTAGAATATTTTGTTTTGTACCGCAGAAATTACCATATGGCAAGTATATAAGTATTATAAATCTATTATTCATATTATTTGGATTCATCAAACTACTGTTTTCATTTTGAGTGCCATTTTCACAACGGTCGATGTAATCTCCGACTCTTTTCAGGTGTATTTTGTTGAACTCAGGAATGGTTCTGTCGAATTCGGGAATTTGAATGGAATTTCTAACGAAACCCTTTATTTACTGAGGAATAAAACAGTCTCAGAACAGGCGGACCTCCGTAATGGCAGGGGGGCTCATTTCTTACACACAAAAAAGGATTATAATTTCAGTCTATGTACTGCCGAAGTGTGTACTCTCCTGCCCGATCTGGAATTGCTCAGCACTGAGAAATGAAGCTCGTTTTGTAGTTTCCAGCTTCACGTGCCCACGAGATTATGTGAGAATGCACATAATAAAATGCTGGCCGCCATCTTTGTTTTTCCTTTTCTCGGCCTGAACTCACTCGCTGAGCACCCACGGTAAGACTTGTTTTTTCTTAGCTTCTAACCACATGCCTCCCTGATCTCAAGATCATATTTCGTAGTCTCTCATCCACTCTGGCGGTCGCCTCTCTCTACTTGGCCTCTGAGGTGTCTCGTCCTCCTCCTCTTGCTGCACATCCCCTCCATTGCTTCGCCTTCCACTAGTCTGATGTCGAGAATATGCCTCGGTACTCCATCCACCACGGTGTTGTTTCTAGTGTTCCTCCCAGTCTGCGACCTCTACTCCATTGTGTGGTGCAGCGCCCCCTCCCCCGGTGGCTTCACACATACCTCATCCCCGAGTTTAATGGTCCCTGTGGCCTCTGCCTCTCTGCTTGCGGGCTCAACCCTGGGATGTCTCCAGGAATATGCGAACGTTGACAGTTGCAGAACCGTCTCTGGCACTTGTCTCAATCTAGGCGACATATTATACCAGTAAACGGCTTGCTCAGGTGAGGTGCCTCCTCTCTCCGCAACTTCCTTTATGGTGCGGTGGTTTCTCTCCATGATCCGTTGCCACTGGGTCTGTAGGCAGCTCTGAAAAATTGTTGGATATTCCACCTCCTCATTACTTCCGTCACTGCTACTGATTTGAATGCGGTCCCGTTGTTGGTTAACAACTCTTCCACGGGACCTCGCTCCAAAAACACCTCATCGAGGATTGCTGCTATTTCATTGCCTGTTCTTCCACGTAGCTTCTTCTATAGGGCAAATCGCCCAGGCCCGCAGTCAATCATGGTCAGGTAAAGTCCACCCCTGTAATGGGTGACATCGCATGCCAGTCTCTCCCAGGTCCCATTCACCCCCAATTGACCAGCTTCATGCGTGCTTGGAGCAGGATCAATCGACTGACATCTATCGCATGTCCTGACCACTTGCCTCACTTGCTCTTTAGTGACACTCGGGTCGACTTTCTTCACCAAGTACCACGTCCTCTCTACCCTCATATGGTGCAGATTGTGCAGCTCTTGCACGCCAACATCATCTAGATCCGATGCAGCAACAACATCTTTCTTTGGCAAAAGCCATCTCTTCTTTACTCTCGTGAGAGCATCTGCTCGGTTTTTCTCAGAAGCCACCATGTCTACGCGAAGCTTCAAACAAAACTCCTGCAACAGCTCAGCTAGCATCCCAAGCCTGCACTTCACTAACATCTCTGCTGCCCCTTTCGTTCTTATCCTTTTTTCGCTTGAAATGAGGGACTTTAGCCAAGCAAACACTGTGGCAGAGTCTGTTTTGATGCAGATGTCATGCAGTCCCCATTTCAAGGCCAGATTGACTCTTTTGATTACCGCATCTAATTCCGCTACATTGATGTGGCTGACATCATTCTTCTTCCTTAACCAGGCCGCATCTTCTGCAACCACTCCTCCAACTTCAAAAACGACCCCTGTTGCAATGCTGCTTGCATCACACCACACGACTCCATCCAATGTTTGCGGTACGTTCCAGGTTCCCTGGACTGGGTCTTGCCGTTCTGCTTCTTTCAGGAGCTCTTCCATCATGGCGACCGTCATTCCATCCTCTTCCTTCGGCATGACTCTTTATGTAGCTGCATGCTGGTCTAAGCCAGCTAGCAACAGGGTAATGTCCGATCAACTTCCCGCATAGGGAAAAAAGTTCCCGTCTGTTGAGCTCTTGCTTCAGTTGCGGGATCTTGTTCCCCCTGCGAAACTCTAGGCTGCCCGACGCACCTCGTTTCAGTCTTAGCCCCAAATCAGCCCCTCCGTCTAATTTTTCAGGCACTTTGGCGACCAACCCAAACCTCTTCAAATGAGCCACCACCTCCTTGGCATTTACCAGAATCTCATTCATCAGAATGTCATCTATGTATGAACTCACTGCCCCATCTCCTTTTCCCATTATCTCCAGAATCTTCCTGAGGATAGTTGACATGATCTTGGGTGCCGAATTCAACCCAAACCCCACTCGTGTAAGGCAGTAGGTTTTGCCTTTGTACCTGACTAACTGGTTTTTCCAGAGCTTCTTGGCGATGTGGAGTTGCAAATAGGCAGATTTTAGATTTAACAACGTAGACGCGTCATTCATCTGCCTCCATTCTCTAATGGTCTCACTGCACACATCTCCGGTGTCGCCTCCAGTATGGCACTCAACATGTTGGTTCAGCTTTCGGAAATCCAGGAGCGGTCTTACTTTCCCTTTAGTTGGTTGCAGAATGGCCATCAATGGCAAAATGCTCGACTCAACGTCATCTGTCCAAAGCAGCAGTATACCCTCCTCAATCCATCGGTCCACTTCTTGTTCAAACTCCTTTCTCACCCCTCCTCTGAGCGAATTAGTGTAGCACGCCACCCTGTTTGTCAGCGATGGCGCTTGATGTTTCCATGCCCAGTCCACCGTTCACTGCTCTCCATCAAATTTGGCTTGAAAGTCCTAATCTTTGATCAACATTTTTCTTTCCTCCCCAGCCATGTTGGTTCCTCTGGGAGCTTGCTCTGTCACTGCGCACTCAGCTAGTCCAAACCTCACGTTGTTGCATGTGATGTTAACGCCTCCAAGTCGGCATATAACATCCATTCCAATGATGGCTTGGACGCCAGGCACCAGATGATCGGTGACAATTGCATGGACCCTCATCCGGTGTTCAGCAATATCAATAGTGACGGTCTTGTCTTCCTCCCTCGACACTTCACTCTCGACCCATCGAATGCCACTACTTCACCCTTTCCATCTTCTGACCAGGGTTGTGTCCACCATGGTAGTGGTACAGCCAGTGTCGATCAGGGCCATAACTCCCCGTCCTTCCACCACGATCCTCTGCTTGGGCATCTGCTGCGAGTGCGCCACTACTCCTGAATCGGGGTGGCTGCTGGCGCGTCGGCTTCCCCTTGCCAGTTTCCCGAACTCATGCATTTCACCACTAAATGGCCTCTCCGATTGCATTTGTAGCATACTGTCCATTGTAAGAACTTCCTGCAGTCTCTTCTCATGTGTGGTCCCCCACATTCGAAGCATGCCACCCTTGGGTTCAGCAGACTCCTGCTCACATCCTGCTGTACCATTGCTGTTGTCCCCCCAGACTCCATGAGCTTGGTGCTCACCAAGATCTTTGCAGTTTTGAGCAGCTCACTCACATCTACTGTCTCCACTCCTGGGACCTGCTGCAAACGTTTCGATATCTCTTCCAGGAACCTGGTAACGAATGTCATTTTGACTATGTGACTCGTGGCGTGTCCTCTGATGCCCGACAACTCAACCAATCTCCTTATCTCGTTCATGTAGACTCAACAGATTCACCAGTCCACCTCTTTTCCTTCAACTTATTAAAGGCCTCGAAAGGCCCCTCTGCAAAAGCTTCGATCAGTCGACCCTTGATGGCGTCTGCGTCACCCTGTTCTCGCTCGCTGAGCTTCAAATAGAGGGCCAGCGCATCCCCTTCTAGAAACAGTGGTATTACTGCGGCCACAGCGTCCAACTTTTGAATCCTTACCACAAGGTCCACTTTTTTAAGCCACGCCACCACATCACCGTCGCCATTAAAAGGCTTAATCATGTTGCTTAAGCCAGCGTTGGCCATCGCCAAAATGACTTGAGGAATAAAGCAGTCTCAGAACAGGCGGACCTCCGTAATGGCAGGGGGGCTCATTTCTTACACACAAAAAAGGATTATAATTTCAGTCTATGTACTGCCGAAGCGTGTACTCTCCTGCCTGATCTGGAATTGCTCAGCACCAAAAAATGAAGCTCATTTTGTAGTTTCCAGCTTCACGTGCACACGAGATTATGCGAGAACGCACGTAATAAAATGCTGGCCGCCATCTTTGTTTTTCCTTTTCTCGGCCTGAACTCACTCGCTGAGCACCCACGGTAAGACTTCTGTTTTTTCTTAGCTTCTAACCACATTTACTTCACAAGGGTAGCTTGCTCTGATACCATCAGACAATTGTGAATTACTTATGACCTCTATCCAATCATGGCTGATGGAACAAGAGCACGCTATTCCCGTGAAGTAAATAAAGGGTCCCGTTTGGAATTCCATTCAAATTCCCGAGTTCGACAGAAACATTCCCGAGTTCCACAAGATACACCTGAAGAAGGTCGGAGATTATATTGACCGAAACGTATTGAAAATGACACTCAGGATGAAAACAGTAGTCTGAAGAATTCAAATAATATGAATAACCAGTCCTCATCTAAAAAAATCAGAAATGTAAATCTATTACAAAACTAATGAACACATATCTAAGGAAACTGCTAAAACTATAGAGGAAGACTTCTGGTCTGTAGTGGAATGAGGTCGTAACTGGTTGGTAACATTCAATGCTGCCAAGACTAAGCTCATTTCCTTTAATAATTACAAGAAACATTCTCAACCACTGATTGCCATGGCTAATGATACACTGCCTGAAAGTCATTCCCTCAAGCTCCTAAGGTTAACATTCATAGACAACATGAATTGGAACAAATATATTGAGGTAATTGCCAAGGCTGCTACAAGGAAGGTGGGCTCTTTCTACCCTGTTAAAAGGCTATTCACACCTGAGAGTATCCTGTATCTCTATAAGGCCACGGTTCGCCCATGCATAGAGTATTGCTGGTGCATCTGCCACTAGTCTCTCGCTCTTGAACAGGGTTAAAAAAAAGAGTCACGTTCCTAATGGGTCCTGCATTATTAATAAAACTCCAACTTCTGTCCCATCGCCGAAACGTGGCATCCTTGTGCCTGTTTTACAAATATTTCAATGGCAATTGCTCTGACGAACTTAAAGCACTAGTATCCTCTTGATGACAATACTCTTGACAAACCCGGCAAGTAGCAAAATCCCACCCCTTCACTGTAAAGATCCAAATGCTGTAAGGTTTTCTACTCATATAACTTTTTCCCATGGACTGCAGCACTTTGGAATTCCCTCCCAGACTCCTGTTTCCCTGACTGTACTTACATGCAGAAATTTAAGTGGATTAGGAACAGACATCTCGCTGCCCAACTCCCTAAATAGTATCCCTGCAAATCTGATCCCAAAGAGTAGCCCCTCACAACTAAGTTGTTCTGTGTCCTGTTTGGGGCGGGGGGGATATAACAAAATGAAAATCGGTGCTTTCTCTCATTTATTGTTACTATCTCAATATTGGTGATTCAAAAAAAACAAAAAATAAAAACAATAAAAAAATAATAATAATAATAATAATATTCCCCTTTCAAGTTGATTCGACCATTTTTACTTATAAAACATTAACGTTTAAAACGTGAAGAGACATAACTAAACACGCTTATCCTCCCGAGATGTTTTATTCTGGAAAACGTAATTAAAGGAATCATTTGGGGCATCAGAAAATACGCATTCCAATACTCAAAAAGTTCCGATTTTTCCAATTCCTGATTCTGATTCCGATTAAGCATCTCAATGCTAAATGCAATATTCCCCTTCCAAGTTGATTCGACCATTTTTACTGATAAGACATGGAGAAACATAAGTAAACACGCATTTCCTCCCGAGATGTTATCATGCGAGTTTTATTCTGGATTGATACACAGTGAGAAAACAGCAACATAATATTTTTGTTCAACATGGTCTCTTGTTTGAGGAAAATTCTTGCCGCAAGTGCGATGGGCCAGAGATTTAAACCAACAAGAGGGTCCGTGGACAGAATGTGCCAATATGGATGTGCAGAAGAAAAGGTTGCCAATCAATTCGGTCAGTTAGAAAAGGAAACGAATTCTTCTTTTACAGCAATTTGAAGCCTTGTAAAATTTTAGTTTACAATATTGACGACCAAAGTTAATTCTGATTGAAGTTCGTTTTATGGATTTTTCAGTATGTTTTATAGAATAGAATAAACTAGTGTCAAGAAGTTTTTTTTATCCTCCTTTTTTGTAAGGATCACCTTAGACCTGAAAAATAAGGTAGGAATCACACTATAAGAGCACTAAAAAATCTGTTATCTCTGGAGTGGCAATCACCATTTAATTACAACAGCGATTTTGTATCCTGACCTTTTTTTGGCATTTTTTTTTAATTATTATTATTGGCTCACATGGAGCTTTCACACAAGTCAACAAACGATCTGATTGGAAACCTGTGGTGGTCTCTGGAGGCTGAGTGACAACAAGTCTCCCCAGACGTTCAGCTCTCTCCTCCTCCTCCTTCGATAGCATTTGCAAATGAATTTGCATCATCGCAACAGCCTCTTACCATTGATTTCTCGCTGGTAGTGGCAATTGGTTTATACTGGAATTTGAGTGGCACTAAAAGTCCCAGTTCTCTTCGCGCTTGTCCAACCAAGGTCTGGCTGGCGCTCTTTCCTCGGTCTTTCAGTCCTTCTTGACCCTTCTCAGCTCTTTGGTGTCACTTTTTTATTGGGAGGAGTGGTGGTGAAACTATGGGGGATGCATGATAGGGTGTAGAACTTGTAGATATGCAGCTTCGGTGTTCTTCATTCCCTGTAATGCTTATTCGTTATATTGTATTATTCTCTGCATTCAAGAGGTTTCCTTAATAGTTCAGTCGTTTTCATTATCGTTAGTCGTTGTATTTTTGCAGTTATTCCTCTGATTCCAATTTCTGACATTCTTTTTTCGAAGTTTTTCGGAATTGTTCCGAGTGCTCCTACTATTATCGGTACGATTTTGATTTTCTTTATCATCCAAATCTCTTTTAACTCTCTAGCTAGCTCTGTGTATTTGCTTCATTTCTCCTTTTCTTTCATACTCACCCTGTGGTCAGCTGGGACAGCAAAGTCCACGATTTGGCAAGATTTTTCTTTCTTGTTAATTATTACGACATATTATTATTAATAATAATAATAATAATAATAATAATTATTATTATTATTATTAGTAGTAGTAGTAGTAGCAGTAGAGAACATGTGGTGTTTCCTGGAGTCTGAGTGACAACAAGTTTTCTTAGATTTCCAGTACTTTCCATGTCTTTTGATAACATTCGCCAAATAATTTGTGTTATCGCAACAGTTGTTTACCATTGATTTCTTGTTGGCAGCGACCTTTTGTCTTCACTAGAAATTTGCATGACACCAAGCCTCCCCAAAATCCCAGTTCTCTTTGCACTCATCCAGTGGAGGTCTGGTTTGTTATTTCAGTCCCCGGTCTTTCTATCCTCCTTAACCCTCCTCAACTATTTGGTGTGGTTCCAGTTGATGTCAGCGTTAATTACTTTTGGAGGGGGGGGGAGAATTAACTTATAATTATACAGTTTCAGTTTTATTGATTCCATGTGGTGTTTGTGTTTTACTTTTATAGCAGTTTCTATATGTCCGGTTAATGTCTATAGCACATGTATATTAGTCGCCGCAGTCAAGGATTTTCCTTAATATTTCAATTGTTTTCATTATTTGTTATCGATTGTGGCTTCTTCTTTCTTTTCTTCTTTTTCTTCTTCATCTTCTTAGTAACAATACTCCTCCTCCTCCTCCTCCTCCTCCTCCTCCTCCTCCTCCTCCTCATCCTGATTTGTCTCCCTTAAAGGAGAGGGGATTCATTCTCAGAGGACTCTTCCTCAATCCTGACTTCAAATCAGGATCTTCAAAGATCAGGGATTTTCTTAAGAATATTGATGGTACCTACAGTAGCAGAGATCTGAATGCCACATTACGGATTCCTAGTTTTTTCAAAGTTTTTCAAATATTACGGATTCCTAGTTCTTTCAAGTTTTTTCAAATATCCTTTCAGACGACTTGATACCACACCTAGTGTACTTACTACCACCAAAATTACTTTGGTTTTAACTCCATGCATACATCTTACCTTCAAGACCCTGTGGAGCATAATTAAGACCTTATCCTGCCTTGACAGAGTTCAGAATAGACTTTGTAGCCTAGTGGGGGATGCCCTTTTCTCTTCCCTGCAACCTGCAACGTGTTTCTCACAGAAGAGACGTTGCGAGCCTCTTTCTGTTTTATCATTATTTTCATGGCAAGCGCTTGTCTGGGCTCCAATCTATGCCCCCCCCCCACGCCAAACATTCATGAGAAACACTCATTTATCTGAAAACGTTATCAATAATTTTCCCCACTCTTTATCTGTGCCTAAACCTAAATGTAGATTCCATGAACAAGGCTTCTGTCTTAGAATTGCACGCCTGTGGAATTCTCTTCCGTTTACCTGCTTTCCAACTGACTACAATATGGTCATCTTCAAGTCCAATGTAAACAAGTTCTTGATGAGCCGTTCACCTTAAGTAATCCAATTTTGCCAAATTTACACTTCGAACGATTACTTTGATATTGTCCCTTTGACCCCTGTACACTCTTTAACCCTTATCCTTGAGTGGCTTCTGAGCGTTGATAAGTGGTGATTCCTTTCTAAAAAAAAAGGTGCCACATTTCTGGTTCTTCTTCTCAGTCACATTCTTGTCCTAGGGCACTGAAAATACTATGATTTGCCAAGAACTACCAAATCCAGACGATTATGTTTCAACTGCTTGGCTATCATGACACTTTTGTCGCAGCATACTCCCATCCTCATTCTTTCTTACATGCTTATAATAATAATGTTTCTGAATTTTTGAGATGAGGATTGGTTATTCGTATTATTTGGATCCATTGGACTATTGTTCTTATCTTGCGTGTGATTTTCACAATGTTTTGGTCAATGTAACCTCCGACCTTCTTCAGGTGTATCTTGTCGAACTCGGAAATTTGGACAAGGACCCGTGGTGCAGTGGTTAGAGTACTTGGAAAAATCAATTTTAAAAGTGATATTCTCCTGAAGGTTGAAGGTTCAATTCTCAGTGTAGGCGACAGAAAAATACAATAACTAATTATTAAGGACCTCTATCCAGTCATGGATGCTGGAACAATAGCATGATACCCCCAGGAAGTAAATAAAGGGTTCCGCTCGAAATTCCGTCCAAATTCCTGAGTTCGGCAGAAACATTCCTGAGTTCGACAAGATACATCTTAAGAAGGTCAGAGGTTAAAGCGACCAAAACGTTGTGAGGATGAGAACAATAGTCTGAAGAATCCAAATAAAATGAAGCATACTCTATCTAGGATATTGAGCACTGTTTTATTACTATATATGTATATATGCATGCAGATATGTTGGTTGTTTGGTTGTTTTTGTTTTACGGCATATCAACCTTTTTCAGATTATTTAATGCCGAATCTAGTTATTTTGAGGAACGATTTTTAATGGAGTATATATATATTTTTTAAGTCAGATTCTATTTAACCCATAGTTGGGATCCTAACAGGTATTACCATTCCGGGTCAGAGTGGACCTGGGAGCAATGGCAATTAAAGGGTGACTCCACACTCCCCAAGGCCCGCAAGGTGGGGCTTCACCATCGGATATAGTTTTAGATCATATCCAGGACCATGCAGATATGTAATTGTACTGTTATTCTTATAACCTTCAGACAACGCTGAGTAGATTTTCTCGTATGTTATGGTATAGCAAGAGACAGTGGCATTGTTTTTTTTCTATAAAACAATGCTTTTAAATATACTTGCTCTATCTAGGATATTGAGCACTTTGTTAAGGTTGAAATTTTTCATCAATTAGTACCAGAAAAGGTGGAGCGGAAGCTGAATGCGTCTCTCACTGATTATTACCAGCAAACAAGCAAAAAACTCACACGCATTTACAATTATACATTAACGGCAAATATAAAAAACAAACTGTTGTATATTAACTAATTTTTTTTTTAATCTGGCTACGAAAAGGACACTTGAATAGCGAAACGGAATTGCTACTGACAGTCACACGAAACAACTCCAAAATAAATTACATAAAAAAAAACAAGATTGCTCAAACCAAGATAAACAGTAAATATAGACCCTAAAGACAAAAAGACGAATCAGTAAATCACATGAAAATGCAGTAAACCATCCAAAAAAGAATATAAACATAAAAATAAATAAATTGTAGAATCATCGGAAACATGGATAAACTCTTCAGATATAATAATCAACCAAACAAAAATTTGAAGATTAAGGTGGCAGAAAATGAAAGTAACTTGTAGAAAGCCAGAACTGCCCGCCTGTGCAACTCTATTCTGTTGGTCTGTTTTCTGGCTAGCTATAACATTCTTGTCCTCAAGTCTAATGTAAACAAGTTCTTGTTTAGCCATTCTCTTTATATCATCAAATTCTACTCAATTTTCACCACTAGCAATCACTACGCTGTTGTCTCTGTAACCACCGCACACTCATTAACCCTTATCCTCGAGTAGCTTTTAGACCTTGAGAAGAGTGGACTCCCTTGTAAAATAGTGCTCGGATATCTAGACCAGGAGAAATTGGATTCAAAAGAAGGATTGATGCCATACAACAAAAATAAGACAGATACCCATCAACATAATCAAATAATACCGACCTATGGTACGTTCAATAAGTAATGCCCCTAACCCATTTCCGGTTGTCTGATCTAGAAAGTTTGCATGTGCAATGATTTATATCTCTATGGATTATATAGTTTACAGCTCTGAACTAATTAGATTTTCTGATTTACAGGTGCTTGATCTGAAACAGATATGACATGGAGTCCGGTGAGTGTCGAACAATGATCTGTTATTTTTTTTTGTATTTCTAAAGATGCACATGACGGGAGATTTTTGATAAAATGAAAGAAATATATGGTAATGACGTTCCATCATGACTTTGTAAAATGCTGGCATTGTGAAATCTGTGAAAACAGCTCCCAGTCACAACTCTTCTTTTTTTTTTTTTTTACCAAAGGAGTCATCTTGATGAGGCCAGTCGATGGGAAGGGTTAATGAATGTACGGTAGTCAATAAGACAATTTCGTAGATATTTTATGGAGTAGACCTTTAAGCCATATCCTATCAATGACCTTTGATATGTCAAGAGCAATTGCCCTAGAAATGAAGCTAAATTGAGAGATTTGCTAATCCTATGAGTTAGCACATCTGTTGTACATCTAGCAGAACAGAAACCATATTGCATGTTACGGAGGAGGTTATTTTTGCTGAGATGGCCATTCTTCACCGACCACTTTCACCGTCTCTCTCTCTCTCCCCCCCCCTCTCTCTCTCTCTCTCAGACTACCTTGTGCTTTCTCCTTTATTCTTTTTCACAGCAGTCATCGTCTTCATATGCAAACTAATGGCATATGTATATTTTTTTAGCACAGATTCCAGCTATTACTCATGACACACAGGAGACTTATTGGTCTGTACTGTGAAGGGGCGGGGTATCTTTCAGTAAAGTTGTGGCTGCCATTTTGGAAGACGGATGCATAACTATTCACCAAATAGTTCAAGAGGTCAAGATTAGTACAGGATCTGTGGAAACTATCATTCATGATCAATTGGATATGTATGAAGTGTCTGTCAGATGGATTCACAAGCTGCTGACACGTTTCAGAAACAACAATGCATTGAGTGTTCAAGGATGAATTTGAAGGTGTGCCAAGAAGATGAGTCAAGGATTTAAAAAAAAGATTATAAATGATGAAACCTGGGTCTATGAATGAAACTGAGAAGAAGAAGAAGAAGAAGAAATAATAATAATAATAATAATAATAATAATAATAATAATAATAATAATAATTATAATAATTCTAATTTCGTTTATCAACGTCTCCCTGGAAAGGGATGGATTTCATGTCTAGAGGACTTTCCTCAATCCCGGCTCCAAACCAGGAGCTTCAAAGATCAAGGGTTTTCCTAAGGGTGTTGGTGGTACCTACGATAGCAGAAGTCTGAAGGCCGCCTAAAACATTGGAAATTCATAGTTTTTTCAATTGTCTCTCCAGACGACTTGATACTACTCCTAGCGTACCTACTACAATCGGGATTATTTGTGTTTTAACCCCGTGTATATGCTTTATCTCCAAGGCCAATGGAGCATAATTGCTCCATTTCTCATTCTCCTTTTCTTTCTCTTTCACATTCCTGTCCCATGGTACTGAGAAGTCTACAATCTGCCAGTTTTTTGAGACCTTATCAATGACGACCAAATCCAGACGATTATGTTCCAATTGCTTGGTCGTTATGACACTTTTGTCCCACCGTACCTCTACATTTCCATCCTTACGTGTTCTCACTTCATCAGGCACCTCCTCAAACTACTTTCCAGCACACTTCACCCCAACCCTCTTACACACCTCCCAATATATCCGGAGTCCCATGCGATTGCGTCTTTTGCGGTACTCTCTCTGGGCCAGTCCACTACACCCTGCTGCGAGGTGTGCAATTGACTGAGGTCTTACCACAAATCCGGCATTCTGCAGCAACTTCCTCTCCTAGAACCACTTTTTTGAACAATCATGTTCCTAATGTTTGCTCTTGTGCTGCACAAACAAAAGCTTCAGCACTCTTAGCCAGATATCCAGCTTTAAGCCATTGCCACGATCTTTCATCAGCCACTTCTGCTATATCCTGGAAGAATCTTCTGTGCATTTTCTTCCTAGCCAGTTCCTCTGCCCTTTCTCTATCCATGCGTTTCACATAATCAGCCTTGGTCTCACATACCTCCACTTCATTGGCCACAACCTTAAGCATCCACTTCTAACCACATGCTCCGTCAACGACATCTCCTCAGTTCTAACATAATCTTTTACACTTTTCAATCCTATCCCACCGTCTTTCCTCTTTTGATACAGCCTTGCTACTTTACTTCCAATGTGGAATATACCAAACATTGCTAAAACTTTTCTTGTTTTGATATCCATGACATGCAACTCCTTGTCAGACCATTCAAAAATTAACGCACTGTATCTCAAAACACTGACTTCCCATGCATTCATCGCTTTCATTATGTTTCCTCCATACAATTTTGACTTCGCAATTAGTTTCACTTTTCTAAGATACTCCTTTCTCACTTTCTCCTTCATTTCTCTGTTCATGATGCCTACACCATCCAGCACTCCCAAATACTTATACCCTGTATCTTCGATTTCGTTCATGATTTCTCCATTAGGCAGCACTATTCCATTCGAATGAACATTTACTCCTCTTTTCATCACCAGCACTGCACATTTACTAATCCCAAACGCCATCCCGATGTCTTCTGAGTATGCCCCTATGAGCTCTACCAGTCTCTCCATTTCCTTTTCATTTCTACCGAATATCTTCAAATCATCCATAAACAGTAGATGGTTGAGGTGTCTTCCATCAGATCCAAAGTTATAGACCAGTTTCTCTCTCTTCAAGAGGATACTCAGTGGCATCATTATCATTACAAAAAGAAGTGGAGATAACGAATCTCCTTGGAATATTTCAGGTTTAATGTCAACCTGCCCCATCTCCTCTCTGTTTGCTGTCAGCACTGTTTTCCATTGAGCCATACTTGTCTCCAAAAGCCCTACCACATTCCTCGCAACTTTCATCATCAATAGTGTTTCACGGATCCATGAATGAGGAACCATGTCGTAAGCCTTTCTGTAATCGATCCATGCTACGCTCAGATTCCTCTTCTTCTTCTTCGCACTCAGATTCCTCTTGTTCCTCTTTGCATCCTGCTTTACTGCCTTATCAATCAGTAGTTGCCCATGGGTACCCCTCGAGCCTTTCCGACACCCTTTCTGTTTATCAGGGAAAACACCATTACTCACAAGATGTCCATAATTGTTTTCCGCAAAGATTCCAGTTAACAGTTTCCACATTAGTGGTAGACATGTAATTGGTCTATAATTGCTGACATCTGTTCCCTTTGCAGAATCTTCCCAAATTAGTGTTGTCCTTCCCTTAACAAGCCAATCAGGGACATCTCCCAACTCTACGACTTTTTATAGGCGGATAAAGGCATTGGAACTGTTTGAACCAGATGCCTTCCAGTTGTCATCCTTCGTATGTCAGCCACATGCCTTCCAGTTTGTCATCCTTCGTATGTCAGCCTTCACGTCATCAATAGTTATCTCAACGTTCTTCATCTGCTACATTCTCGATAGCCTTTCTCTTACCTCTCCCAACCAGCTACCCTTCTTATTATATCGCCCTTCGACAGACCAAATCCCACTTCAGAACTTCCTGGCACCATTTGCATTTGGAGTGTTGTTATTTCCAGCCTGTTTACTACTATTTAATTCTTTATACAGCTCAGACTGATTGTTCCGGAAAAGGTTGTTCTGACAGAACCCAACACTTTTTCCAACAAAGTTCCTAATTTTCATACAACCAGTGTGGATCTTCTCTTTCCACATTGTTAGAATGATCATCGGTCATCGTTCCCTTTTCCAGCAATCTATTCCTCCTTTCAAGCTCGTTCTTGGCTTTCTGTCCTAGTTTAACTCCTTTTCTTATTTCTTTGATTCTACCAATGTCTTTCCGCCACCGTTTAATACTTCCTTCAAGCCACCTCTTCCAGTATGGCCTTCTATCCTTCATTTTTTTCTTTTTCCTCTGTATTAAGCCAAGACGATTCGCAATAACATATGGCGATGCATATAGAAGCCTGTTAAATTCCGTAATCGATATGTTCTTTCTTATGATGTTGTGAATTACTACTTGAACTATTTTTACCTCGCTTTTCACGTTCCGCTTCATGCTTGGAATATCTATGATCTCGTTTCCAAGAAGAACCTCTCTTAACTTCTGAAGTACTTCTTTTTCTATAGAAGTCAAAGCTCGAACTTCATCACTACTTCTCCATACATCTACTCCTTCCACTGGTTCCATTGTCTCAGAGTCATTGATCTCATCTGCCTTAGATCCTTCACACTCCTTCTCATCATTTCCCCTAACAATAGGATTCCATTCCTCCTCAGTTGCCCGCCTTTCATCATCGTTTACATTTCCCTTCTGCACTTCCACTTTCATCAGAGCTTTCATCAGAGCTAGTTTCATCAATTTTACTTCCGCTATTAATTTCATTCCTTCAATCTCTTCTCTTACAATCACTGAAAGTAGGTTGTTACTTTTAATTTGTTTTAACTGGGATACCAAACTCGCGACACTTCTAGCTCCTCCTTCTCATCCTCTCGATTCCCACCTTTCCTTCACTTTTTGGATATATCAAACAGATTTGGTGCTTCCACTTCTTACAAAGCATTCCCACAGTACTCTTCTTTCCCCATCCGTCCATGGGTTTTTGACATTTCCTGTACCAACTTCCTTTCGTGTCTTGGGACCTTCTCTGCCAATTCTCACTGCCCTTACATCCAGCCACATCCTCAGAATTTCAAACAGTTGTATGATGACGACAGGACCCACCCTGCTGACCAGTGGGACATCAGCTGGACGTAAGACCGTTGCAAGATGTTCCAGCCTCATACACGTCATTATTTTCAATATTTTGATTTGACATTCTCCCATAAATGGGGTTAGTGAATTTTAGGTTACACCACCAATAGTTTTATTGAGACATCATCTCTAGGAGGGTTCCACACAAAGGTTAAAGATCTTTCTCTTCCTCCTCCACCACCACCACCATAAATATTACCACCACCACCACCATAAATATTAACACTACCACCACCACCACCACCAACAACAACAACAACAACAGAAATAAAATTTACAATGATAATAGTAACACTAATATCAATAATAATAATAATAATAATAGTAGCAACAACAATAGCAATGACAGCAAAAACAACACCAAAAATATCAGCTTTAATAATAAAAGACATACTACTAATAATAATAATAAAAACAATAATAATAGCAATAATAGTAATAACCAATAATATTAAAGAATAATAATAATAATAACTATTCATCCAAATTCTTCTTGCGAATCTTCACCGACCATTCTCACCGTCTCACTCTCTTAGCTACCCACGAAAGGAAGACTACCTTGTGCTTTCCCCTTCATTCTTGAATTCTTCCTCTCCTAAATCGGCACTGCTTGAGTCCAGTGGCAAGGAGAAGTCCAGGACGACTGAAAACAACGCCGAGATAAGCAGAGAGTACATACAGCACCTGGAAGTCCCAAATGGTCACCCATCTGGTATTGGCCAGGATCATCGTTGCTTAACTCCAGTGATCTGACGAGAACCGGTGTGTCAAACGTGATTATACCGTATTATTATTATTATTATTATTAATAATAATAATAATAATAATAATATATATATATATATATATATATATATATATATATATATATATATATATATATATATATATATATATATATATATATATAAGGAAAAAAAATGTCGAGACTGCAAATTAAAATTTACAAGAAAATTTATTGTTCGACAGAACACTCTGAAACAATTTTTAAGAAATCCTAGGATTTTTTCCTTATAACAAGCTCTACTTCCTATTGTGTTTGTATTGAACTTTTTTTTATTTGGTTGGGATTGCTATATAAAAATTAATATTTATATTAGTTTTAAGTTTGCAATTGCTTTTATTGGGTAAACTTTTCATTCCTATCGCCTAAATTGATATATATATATATATATATATATATATATATATATATATATATATATATATATGTGTGTGTGTGTGTGTGTGTGTGTGTGTGAACGATATATATATATATATATATATATATATATATATATATATATATTTTGAGAGAGACGAATATTGGCTGAAGAGAGTTGATAAGGATACCTTAAACGGGCCTTATTATCGGGCTTGAAACCGACGGTACCAATGATCTGTCTCAACTAACAACTTTCTGTACACAAAATATAAATACGCTCTTATAATTTGGATTTTCCTTTTAATTGAGCACTCTGCTGGAATTCTTTTTCCAAAAAAAACTAATCATATACAGTGATGATCATATTTATTGGCACGGTAAAATAAAAGTTAAATTTTGTCTAATAAATTCTAAAAAAGGGATTAAATTAAAGAAAATAACAAAGTATATTATGTATTTTTAACTGGCCTTTCCGATGCAGCAATCGGATTTTAGAAAAAATAAATAACAAAGGAACAACAAACATAATTGCAAAAAACCTTGTTCAAAATTATTGGCACGATTTATTTAATAATCAATTGCATAGCCTTTGGCCTTGATTACCTTCCTCAG